>NC_081189.1:104452470-105052470 GCF_902713425.1 Acipenser ruthenus | reverse complement strand
CCAATCTTGTAATCAGTCATTCAGCCTATTTAAATGGATAAAAGTAGTCACTGTGCTGTTTGGTATCATTGTGTGCACCACACTGAACATGGACCAGAGAAAGCAAAGGAGAGAGTTGTCTGAGGAGATCAGAAAGAAAATAATAGACAAGCATGGTAAAGGTAAAGGCTACAAGACCATCTCCAAGCAGCTTGATGTTCCTGTGACAACAGTTGCAAATATTATTAAGAAGTTTAAGGTCCATGGAACTGTAGCCAACCTCCCTGGGCGTGGCCGCAAGAGGAAAATCGACCCCAGATTGAACAGAAGGAATGGTAGAAAAAGAACCAAGGATAACTGCCAAAGAGATACAAGCTGAACTCCGAGGTGAAGGTACGTCAGTTTCTGATTGCACCATCCGTCGCTTTTTGAGCGAAAGTGGGCTCCATGGAAGAAGACCCAGGAGGACTCCACTTTTGAAAGAAAAACATAAAAAAGCCAGACTGGAATTTGCTAAAATGCATATTGACAAGCAACAATCCTTCTGGGAGAATGTCCTTTGGACAGATGAGTCAAAACTGGAGCTTTTTGGCAAGTCACATCAGCTCTATGTTCACAGACGAAAAAATAAAGCTTTCAAAGAAAAGAGCACCATACCTACAGTGAAACATGGAGGAGGCTCGGTTATGTTTTGCGGCTGCTTTGCTGCGCCTGGCACAGGGTGCCTTGAATCTGTGCAGGGCACAATGAAATCTCAAGACTATCAAGGCATTCTGGAGCGAAACGTACTGCCCAGTGTCAGAAAGCTCTGTCTCAGTCGCAGGTCATGGGTCCTCCAACAGGATAATGACCCAAAACACACAGCTAAAAGCACCCAAGAATGGATAAGAACAAAACATTGGACTATTCTGAAATGGCCTTCTATGAGTCCTGATCTGAATCCTATCGAACATCTATGGAAAGAGCTGAAACTTGCAGACTGGAGAAGGCACCCATCCAACCTGAGACAGCTGGAGCAGTTTGCTCAGGAAGAGTGGGTCAAACTACCTGTTAACAGGTGCAGAAGTCTCATTGAGAGCTACAGAAAACGTTTGATTGCAGTAATTGCCTCTAAAGGTTGTGCAACAAAATATTAGGTTAAGGGTCCCATCATTTTTGTCCATGCCATTTTCATTTGTTTTCTTAGCTACAATATTATGTTGAATAAAAAATCAAAAGCAAAGTCTGATTTCTATTAAATATGGAATAAACAATGGTGGATGCCAATTACTTTTGTCAGTTTCAAGTTATTTCAGAGAAAATTGTGCATTCTTCGTTTTTTGTGGAGGGGTACCAACAAATTTGAGCACGTCTGTGCAAAAGTTTTAGGCAGGTGTAAAAAAACGCTGTAAAGTAAGAATGCTTTCAAAATTAGACATGTTAATAGATTATATTTATCAATTAACTAAATGCAAAGTGAGTGACGGAAGAAAAATCTACATCAAATCCATATTTGGTGTGACCACCCTTTGCATCAATTCTTCTAGGTACTCTTGCACAAAGTCAGGGATTTTGTAGGCATATAGTCAGGTGTATGATTAAACAATTATACCAAACAAGTGCTAATGATCATCAATTCAATATGTAGGTTGAAACACAATCATTAACTGAAACAGAAACAGCTGTGTAGGAGGAATAAAACTGGGTGAGGAAAAGCCAAACTCAGCTAACAAGGTGAGGTTGCTGAAGACAGTTTACTGTCAAAAGTCATATACCATGGCAAGACTGAGCACAGCAACAAAACACAAGGTAGTTATACTGCATCAGCAAGGTCTCTCCCAGGCAGAAATTTCAAGGCAGACAGGGGTTTCCAGATGTGCTGTCCAAGCTCTTTTGAAGAAGCACAAAGAAACGAGCAACGTTGAGGACCGTAGACGCAGTGGTCGGCCAAGGAAACTTACTGCAGCAGATGAAAGACACATCATGTTTACTCCCCTTCGCAATCGGAAGATGGCCAGCAGTGCCATCAGCTCAGAATTGGCAGAAAACAGTAGGACCCTGGTACACCCATCTACTGTCCGGAGAAGTCTGGTCAGAAGTGGCCTTCATGGAAGACTTGCGGCCAACAAGCCATACCTCCGACGTGGAAACAAGGCCAAGCGACTCAACTATGCACAAAAACACAGGAACTGGGGTGCAGAAAAATGGCAGCAGGTGCTCTGGACTGATGAGTCAAAACTTGAAATATTTGGCTGTAGCAGAAGGCAGTTTGTTCGCCGAAGGGCTGGACAGCGGTATACAAATGAGTGTCTGCAGGCAACAGTGAAGCATGGTGGAGGTTCCTTGCAAGTTTGGGGCTGCATTTCTGCAAATGGAGTTGGGGATTTGGTCAGAATTAATGGTCTCCTCAATGCTGAGAAGTACAGGCAGATACTTATCCATCATGCAATACCATCAGGGAGGCATCTGATTGGCCCCAAATTTATTCTGCAGCATGACAACGACCCCAAACATACAGCAAAAGTCATTAAGAACTATCTTCAGCGTAAAGAACAAGGAGTCCTGGAAGTGATGGTATGGCCCCCACTCAACATCATCGAGTCTGTCTGGGATTACATGAAGAGAGAGAAGCAACGGAGGCTGCCTAAATCCACAGAAGAACTGTGGTTAGTTCTCCAAGATGTTTGGGCCAACCTACCTGCCGAGTTCCTTCAAAAACTGTGTGCAAGTGTACCTAGAAGAATTGATGCTGTTTTGAAGGCAAAGGGTGGTCACACCAAATATTGATTTGATGTAGATTTTTCTTCTGTTCACTCACTTTGCATTTTGTTAATTGATAAATATAAACTATTAACATGTCTATTTTTGAAAGCATTCTTACTTTACAGCATTTTTTCACACCTGCCTAAAACTTTTGCACAGTACTGTATGTATGTGTAATTATATATATATATATATTATATGAAATGTGCTAATGAATGAATGACCTATGCTTAACACATATTTTAATGAGGCAGGGTATAATGGTAATGGGTATGTTTTAGTGATCTGTATGTTAATGTTCCCATTCCCGTTCCCAGCGTGTACAAAGCACACACACTTATCACTGTTATTACCTGCACAGCAGCACCGAAACCTTGAAAGGGGAAGTTTTTGCACAATACCTTCTGTATTTTCTTTGGGTCCTTGTTTAGCCCATCTCTTTGAGGTACTTTCCCAAACAACTTCCACCCTGGTTCACTTTGCTCCAAGGGCCTTGTATCCTTACATTTCTTAGCAAACAAACTCCTGTAAAAGACAAATGTGAGAAAAAACATGGAATTAATTCCTGTATGAAACACATCCACTTTTTTCAGCTAGTTTCAAGAAACAAAAAATTTGCTGTCATGATTTTATGAAAATATTACAGCCATCTTAAGAATGAAAAAAACAGAACACTGCATTTACGTCATTACAGTATCTGTAATGATGTCTGAAAAAGAAAGTATCTGAAAAAGAAAGTACGTTTAAAACCTAAATGCAACCAAGTGAATTCAGGGAATTCCTTATGTCAAGTGTAATTTGGAACAGTGTGATTTGCCCAGTTATTCTGTCATTGGATTTTTAAAATTCCAAAATAAAACCTGTTTACATTTTATTTTATGTATTTATTTTTTAAAGCTGCATGTTATTACTGATCTTCTAAATCAGAGTACTCCAGTATGATACTAGTTCCTACTGAAACTTAAAACTAAAGGATATTATCATGCAGAGATTTAGGACAGGGGTAACATTTTTAAATGAAGAATATGCTTTTTAATGTGTATATTTCTATGTATTTTACATAGTAATCTGCAGACTGCATAGTGGTTGCTGCAGGTGAAACAGCTTTGGCCTGCATGGTTTTTATTTCTCTACTGTGTTCTACTGTGGTTTGCAGTGTGCAGGTGTACGGGTGATGCAGTGCTCAAGAGAAGGACAAACAACAAAGTACTGGTGAAATTATGGTTTATTTTGTAATCCAAAGTCTGATGACAGCAGTAAACGTTAACAGGCAATACACAGCATTGTGGATTGCTCCATTTAATCCACGAGTTCAGTCCCGAAATAATAATCCTGGTATTTAAACACCCACAAATAACACAAACATGATCATAAGTCCACAGTGAGTGCTATAGTGCTCGTGGTGCAAATACAGTTAATCGTGACACAAGTGCAGTGTTGTCCGGGTTTGGTGCTGGCCTTTAGCGACAGACCCTGGATTGTGTCAGCTGTCTAAACAACAAACAAGTATATTTTAGATACGACAAAACAAACAAAACACTCACGATAACAACACGGTTCTCCTTCTGGTTTAGCGTTAACCATAACAAAGGAACAGATCACCTCGCTACGTCCCCTTATATACTGTCAATCACGCCCCCTTGGTTAACGATTGCAACTGCTACTCCAATCCACGGCTGCCACATCGTTTCCCTTCCGGGTCGATGATTTAATGTACCGTAGGTCCGCCCCCTTTCTAAATGGCCGACTAACCCTGGGAACGAATTGTCTGGCAATCCAGTCCAGGGCACTCTGTTCCCTTTAAACAGCGCCCTCACAGGTCAGGAGGGAGATTTATCACCAAGAATTATTCTGTCTCTGTCACATCTACAGAGCATTGTTAACTGTAGTGGCAGACTGCTTTAAACAAGCCACACAATTCTGATTACAATAGCCCTGCTTAATCAAAGGCAAACTGATTTAATAACTAAATCATTTCATTGCTTGTGCTTTGCAAGGCCTTTGAATTGTACAGTATGCAAAACCTTTCATCTATATTTTAATTGAATTGCGCAATTAAAAATGTATGAAAGCAATTTCACTCCAGCTACTGTGGGCAGTTCAAAATGTGTCTCTATTTAGAATTGTGTTTTAATGAAAAGATGCATTTAAGGCAGATGTGGATTATTTATATTTTAGGATATGGTGAAATACCAATTATCTGGTTTAAACTACTTCAGCACCATAACTAATTAACCAGTTTCGGTGTCTTATACTGAAAACTAAATAGAAATTAACACAGATATGCATATGAGTAGGTCAATTATTTTGAGTAGACATGTGTACAGGTCAGCAGTGTTGAGAGTTGCAGTAACAGCCAAGTCCAGTGACTTACTAATTTCTACAGCCTAAAGTCTCGCCAACAATATTAAAAAATGACCCAGCCTTCAAGTAGCTTTAAAACAACCTCCATCTATACCACCAGGAACTTTTTTCATCCTCTCGTCACAGAAGTGGCACTTTCCACGCAGCGCACAATAAACACTAAACAGTAGCATTTGTATTATACAAAAAGGAAGTGTGTCTTTTACTAAATAAAATAAAAAAGATAAAACTGAAGATAACATCTCAGTGAATGTATCAGTGATCACAAGCTGAAGGTTCACATAAAGCAGCTACCTTCAAAATGGTAAGAACTCATTAAGATCAGGAACTAGGCGGTATGAGTTCTTTCTAAGAAAAGGCCAGCGTTAAAGTAGTACAACAGCAGTATCAGTGTTTGGACTGTGATAAGGTGTTACTTAAAATATTCAACACACTGCTTCAATTAATTGTATATTTAGAAGTTAATACAGTAAATAAAACTGACAGCAAATAAAAAATAACACAGAATTACGGGAAAAAATAAATCTGTTATTCAGCACAAACGGCAATCTACCAAATATTTTAGCGCATACTGTTAAGAATTAGCTGAAATATGTCTAAACACTTCTCACGAGTTGAAAGTACAGAATGTGCCTGAACTATTGTAACCTTACTTTAACCATGATAAGGAGTAAATTTGACAGGCTCTCTTTTAAATGTTTTAAAAATGATCTCTGTAAGTTGTTTAGGGCTTCATGTAAATGTTTTGATCCTGATTAAGGATCCGTACATGTTTGGGTGAGCGTCCTTTGCTTATGACTCCTAAAATGTTTAAGACCGTACCACACATGACATTGTGTTGTTTTATGTTTGTTGACAGGACACCCTGTAAATGAGATATAGGTCTCAATGTGTTAAATTCCTGAATAATTAAATAAAATAAAATAAAAAGCTGGAAGAGTGGCTTAACAAAACATCTTAACTGTCCAGCACCTGACTTTTCCAAAACAATTAACCATTTCTAATACTGAACAAGCATTTTCATCTTTGAAACAAAAAGGAAACAATACAAATACAATCTTTAAAACTTCAAGAAGCACAAAAACAAACTTAACAAGCAGAAGCTTGAAAAAAAAAAATGGCTTGTGTCTAAACCACCTCTTAGAATACTAATTTTATTTCTAAGAAAACAGTAAACCTAAAGCAATGAAAACTACAACGTCTCTGGCACAGTAAACATGGTGTATACATACCTGTCTATAAACAGTAGCACAGAAGGTAATGCCATGGTTTCATAGGGCAGTCAAAAACAAATCTGTGAATCTTTCCCCACCACTAAAGGCTAAAGCTATGGCTGAATCTCAGATAAACTTTGAAGAACATTTTCAGCTTTACAAGTCAACTGAACGTCACTCTCTCACATCGACGCTCAAAGGTAAAAGTACTGTCCGGGGCTAAAGAATCACCAGTTGAAGGAAAGGAACTGTAAATCAGTGACTGAGAAGGGAGTGTCCAGAAGCAAAGGCAGGTAGGTTAACTCACCCACTTACAGAAACTTCACATGCAATCAAACAGGGTGTAGTGGTGTCATGTTACACACATAGCTGTGTCAACTCTCCCAGCTGTATCCAGTTGAAATGTCTTTAAAGTCAAACAGACCCCATGTGTCCTTTACCACTAAATCACCCCTCTCCCCTACTCGACCCCATGTATACCTCCTCTACAGAACTGTTCCTCTCAAACACTGACATAAGCACACACAGAACTGGGAAGTTCTTTATCAAAACAAAACAAAAAACTAAACAAAAAACACTTTATGAGAAAAAGCACAGTTGAATTATGAAAGTATTCTTTGCCGCTGTATTACAATCCCTTAATTTAAATTGATAATGTCCCAAACCTTGGGAGTGTAAATTAATTAAGGTTTGGGGCAATTGTATAAATTGATCCTGGTTTTTATGCAGACTCATTTGAAAAGTTAAATCAGGTAGGTGATATCTTATCAGAAGGTGGAGTAGTGGATAATTGCACTGGTTAAAAACTTTAAAATGGCGATGTTATTTTCTCTCCAGTGTTATTCCAGTAGATTAACTGGTATCGATGGGGGCAAGTAATCCACAGTAGTTTGGTAACTCTTTCTGTATGTGGTTCCTCTCTTAAATACAGTACAGCAGACTTCTAGAGTGAAGAAAGAAGCCATCAGTTGCAATTTACTGTACATGTACTGCTTGTTTTGTATTTAATTTTTTTTTTTTTTTTTTTAAAGCTTTGCGTGGAGATGACTTCACAGCTTACTAACTCCAAGGTGGTTAGTGTAAACATTTAATTACAAAACATTACAGTAATCAGTCACATTGCAAACCACTCAAGATCATTTACTTCTCCAAGATGAGATCACAGTCACAGTATGAGAACTAAACTTCTGAATGAAGGCAGACAAGGTAAAGAAGTGAATAACCCCTCATAGAAGAGTTTTCAAGAATGTAAACATTTGACCGTCTGACTGTATCAATAGCTTATACTGCAGCACCAAATGCTTACAAGAATGCACATAGATTTTTACTTACTGATATTCACATTTAAATTTACATAGAAAAAATGATTTAATATTTTTAGCATCCAGCTTTTTTATATAAAATAACAGAATCCTGTTGTATTAAAAGGGTAAGAATACAAAACAAACAAAAAAAATCTAGAAGGGTGTTTGAACACCATCTTTACAACAGTATAATCTTTACTTATTAGGCATACAACATACTGAAGTGGGCCTACATTGGATTCCATACACATGGAAAAAATAAGAATGTGGCAACAGACAAGGTCATTTCTGGAAATATAATGGTAGTTCCACTAAAGGTGACCAACTTCCATCCAACTTTCATTAATTCCCATCTTTTCCTGATCATCCTTTTAAATCAGTAATGCAATTTGTTAAAGTAATTAGGCTTCCAAGCCAAAGGCTGGGGATTGAACAATTACTTTGCCCGCTAAGCTGGATTGGCGCCAAATATTCAACAATCTTCTTGACTTAAACCGCAACGTCAATCGACACCTAAATTGGCACGCATGTTCATGACCAGGTCCTTTCTACCGTTTGTAAAATCCACGCTTTTTCGTTAACAAACATGGCCGCGGCGCACAAATAATCGTTTCACGACGTCTCTATTTTCATACATTCGTGCATAAATCCAAGATGTAATACACTACAGTCATGAAACTTTATATGACCACAGAGACTCACGTGAAGTACTGGTGATATGAAAAAGACACATTTTGGTCACATGGTTTGGCGGCCATTTTGATAATTGTAAAAAAACTTTTGCAACCCATACAAGAACACCACTGCACTTATGCTCTTCAATGTCAACACAATTGCACAGGCCATTGGAAAGTAATAACTGCTGAAGATTGAAACAGATTGCTCACACGGCGTGGTGGCCATATTGGAATTTACGTTGAAATTTTAACTCCTAGGGCGTGCCGACAGGGTCATAATTATAATGGAACACGTATAGGAAGTCATATGCGCTCTATGAAAAAATGTCATCGCCTGTGACCTCTGACCTCTCCTTAAGGTCAAACGGTGATGTATGACATCATCAACGTACGCAACTGGCTATAAAACTGCATATAACTTCTGGTCGGCTGCACCAAAATGCACAAAATTTGACACGGATGTAGAGGACTATGGAATGTTGTGACGTGGTCAATATGGCGGCCTTTGTTCACATGGTATGGCAGCCATCTTGGATTTAATGAAAAGTTTGGACAATATTGAAAAGTCGTCTTCTCATGAACGGTAAATAGTACAGCTGTGAAAAATGTTGTACATCGTGCGCTCATGTCCGCGATTGATTCTACTTAAGGAAAAATTGATGGGTCACATGGTGTGGCAGCTGTGTTGGATTTTGCGTGAAACGCTTAAACAACAACTCCTCATGAGCCCTTTGGCCGATTGATGTGAATCTAGGTTATACGTTATCTTTGTACTGTCCTCTAAAAAAATTAGTCAGGAAAAGTTCCTACATCAACAAACATGACCGCCATGAGCCAATCAATATGGGTGACATGCCAGTTTTGTCAATTTTTCACCCAGAAATGACACATTACCACCACTGGGGACAGCTGTTAAGATGGTACAGCCAACAAGCTAGAGAAAATATCTCTTAAAACGGCCATTTTTGCTGGTGTTTAATAAAAACAGTTTTACTAACTCATGTAACTTAATTACAGTTGAAAGGATGATATTAATTCACACGTACACACAGTATACAGTATATAAAGACACATATTGTGAACTACTGTTGCAGCTGCATCCACACAAAACAATAAAAATAAAAAAATAACCTGCACTATGCTTTTTAAACCAGAAGACAATCGAAACAAACAAAAAATATACATAATACATGAGCTTTACAAGTCACATGAATACAGTTTGCTTAAAATCATTATATAATTATTTTTACGACAGAACTGTGATCAAACACAGTCTTAGATCCTGAATCTGTTCCAACAAACCAGCGCGAGTGTAACCCATTTAAAAGACGTGTGGGGACGTGGGGGGGGGGCACTTTGGGGCCGTATCTTTAATTAAACGAGTTATTTTTGGTAATGAAATGTATACACAAAACTGTTCAGAATCGCTTGCTCTATGAAATATCATTGTAACTGTAAAGATCGCATTATTATTCATGGAGAATAAAAAGCGGACATTTTTTTTCTTTTAAAGCGATTTGGCAGCTGCAAGATCTACTCTTAGGTAGGCTGACAGACTACTCATATCAATATAATAATAAACATAAATGATGTTTAATACGATATTCGTTTGGTTATTTGTATGTTTTAAAGTGTTTCTAGTATGTCATCGCCCGTGACCTCTGACCTCTCCTAAAGGTCAAATGTGATGCATGACATCATCAACATACACAACTGGCTATAAAACTGCCCATAACTTCTTATAGGCTGCACCAAAATGCACGAGATTTGACAAGGATGTAGAGAACTATGGGATGTTGTGCCATGGTCAATATGGCGGCCTTTGGTCACATGGTGTGGCAGCCAACATAGATTTAATGAAAATTTTGGGCAATTTTCAAGTCTTCTCATATTTGTGCAAAATGGACACAGTTAACACAGTTGTGATGATAACATTTCATCTATAATAACCAATGCACTTAAATTTCATGATAAATGCTTGGAAGCCTTTATTGTTGCTAGCAACTCTAGTTTTAAAAAGGAAACTATCAATGGTCAGTTGGCTTTCCAAAATCTATCAGACACAAAAATCCACCAAATCTGGAACTTCCATGTATGCACGAACTTTCAAAACCTCTATGTTACATACTACAAGAAAACAGCGATTTATTGGATGTTTCAACATCACTGAGAAAATTCCAACGAATGCTGCAAATAGATTTCTCCAGTAAGCATTTTCTCCCAGTCTGGTAATACCTTGCAAAATACAGTAACACACACACACACACTGAATTAAAAAAAAGAAATCTGTAAACTCTTCCACCACCTACATAAAGCTGGCTCTTCAAAACTACTGTGACCCAAACTTTATGTAACATATAATGTACAACAGGTTAAGGCTATGCTATCTGATTTCTTATTTCACTTCTGCTGTTAAAATAATTAAAACATTTGAAGACAATACATACTTTGTCAACTTTAACAGCCCCAGCCAAAATGTGATATATGGACTTCATGATAATGTTTTTTAATACTGCAATGTTTGTGACTCATACAGACAATGAAAGCATACTCTTTGTGTATTGCAGCAACAAAGATCAATTCAAAACTATACAGGAATATCTATTAACACCTCAGCACATTAGTAGGCCACTAAGACACCAATATCTATCTCTTGTGTGTCTGTACTAGTTTTATCCCCACCATTTTGTATTTGGATCTTACATTTTTTGTAACCCGCTGTAACACTACATTACTGTACTATTATTCACTTTTTTACATTCAATCAACAAAACTAAGGAATACAGACTTGTATGCATCACTGCCATACAAGTGTTTAGCACCCAGCTGAAAATAACCTTTTGACCTACAGGATTCTGCCAAGGAATTCTGTACAGCCGGGCAGCAGAACATTATAGCCGGGAGCACTTTTAACAGAAAAATAAACTTGCCTTACCTTAAATATATAATACGACAAAGAATTTGAATAAGGTGTTGTCTTTCGTTGACTATATCTGGTTGCGCTTTATGTTCTGCATTTTCTTTACTGTTCTGCATTTTCTTTACTGTATTATGGTAAATTACTGTGCTTATTTAGGCACTCTACAATTTGACTGGGGAAAGATAACGTAGGTTTATATGGAAATCACAAAAAAAAGAAAAGGTAACCTTTTCACTTCTTTTTTAGCTTAATTATTAAGCTTATTGCTTCATTTAAATTGTTTTCTTTATGTTAAGTTTTGTTAATGCACGTCTATTCGCTGTTCTACATTTTTTAATGCAAATGTTAATTTTAACAAAACAGTACTTACACATGTTTGGTCACCATCATAACTGTTGCATGAAACTGGAGTGTAATAATCCAGCACCTCTGCACTTAAGCATTTGTATGTCAGCTGACAAGTGTTCAGCTGATATCCCATCATGCCTTTCTTCTTAAAGGCGTACAGCCTCTATACACGAACCCCCAATATATCTTTCACAAGCACCTGGGTACATATTTTTTACGCTATCACAACAAAAGAAATAGTTTTTTTTTGTTTGTTTTTTTTGGTGCATATGTATAGCTATTATGTACTATATATCACCTTACAGTACAATAATGACAAAAAATGGACAATGACAATACCCGAACATAATCTTAATATTTTTTAAATAAAGTAGCCGACGCAAATATAGTATTAGGCGGTGGATTGTGCCGATCGCCGGCTTATTTTGACCCCCTTCATTCATTGTCACTATTTTTGCTTTGAAAATAATTGGTTATTTTTTTAGCAGTCATTTTTAACGTTTTAGCCTCTCGAAGTGCTTAACACAGAAAACCCGCCCCTTCAACTCTGATTGGTTAAATGTTGTGTCAAAACGTAACACAGCTGTCACGTGGTTCCAAGATTTTTTTATTTATTTTTTTCACGCAGCAACTGTCTGCTAGAAGCACAATCAATCTTTATTGTTAAAGGCACAGTAGCATCTGCAAGACGGGCGGATCAGGATTTTTCAGCCGGGTGGCCACAGCCACTTTGCCGGGCGGCCCGCCCATCTGAAAAGGCCTGGGGAGAACCCAGACCTAGATATGTGAAATGGGACATTTTGACAGATACAGTTACAATTCTGATTTCCTACCTGTTCTATTTTACAGTTCTGTCAATCTGAAACAATCTAGCCAGCCAAGTTCTCAAGCTTTTCAAATTTCTTGCGTTCTCCTGGATTGTTTTCCTCTTTCAGATGGATCTCTGCTCAATAACTTGTAAAAATTAGAAACTCTTACCAATAGTTATCCATCAATGCCTCAAATCACAGGTCACAGTATGTCACAGGGAGATATATTCGGCTACAATATATGGAAAAACTTCTAACAAAACTTACACACAAAGTTTAATAATGTGCGTACAAGCTGTTCCCAAGACGTGCCTTTTCAGGTATACACGACATTGACTATTCATTGTCTCTGTATATATTTATACTTCCCTGGGGATAGTAAACCGGCTTTTAAATGTCAGAACTGAATGTCACAAAGGAGGAAGTGTTTTTGTGTGGCTCATCATTGCAGACAGGACATATCTTAGGTCAAATACTTCTTACAAGGGTATAAAAGAGAGATTGCAAACCCTGTCAACTGAAAACAAAAACTGTGCCATGGGGGAAATATCTTGACCTGCCCTACTTTAACAGCGAGATAACTTTACCACTTAAATATCAGAGAAAACTACATAAAAACAACCTGAGAATCTACGGGTGCTCTATTTTAGTGTGGTGCAGTCAGGTGACCTTTTGCTTTTAAAATCTACTTGCATACAGCAGAACACAATAATGAGCATACGAATAAAATGATCATATTTTTGCATTAAGGAGGTAATTCTGCACAAGCGATAGCCTTGAAAATCAGAAACCACCGGAGCCCAAAACCTAAGCATCGAGTGACAAACCAGATGTACAGAAAAGGTTTGCATAAAACTAAACTTTTAGTAAAACTAAAAAAGGAAACTTATCGTACCGTCATCTTAAAACCTCAACTAAAACAAAACAAACAAAAAAAACTAATAAATTCAATGGCAGACATTTCAACTAGAAATCTCTCTCTACGGTAAGCTGTTATAACATTTAATCCTCCATTTCCGATATCCAAAATTTTATTTTTATTTTATTTATTTTTTCTTGATAAAGTTTTTTTTTTTTTTTTTTTAACAATTATTTTTATTCATTTTCCTATTTTCTTTTTTTGAATGTCCAATTAGTATTCAACTTTGCTCACCGCTGCAACCCCCGAACTAACTCGGGAGAGACGAGTACTCGCGTCTGCTTTTTCTCCCCGCTCTGCAAGCCTGCCATGCAGCCATATGCAGAACTTACAGCGTCGGAGGACCACGCAGTCCTGAATTGCGTACCGGCTAGCCACAGCAGGTGTGCGGTGAGCCAAGGACTCCCCAGCCAACCTAATCCCTATCCTGCCCAGGCAGCGCTTGGCCAATTGTGCTCCTCCCCCTGGGAACTCCCGTCCACGGTCAGCAGTGGCATAGCTTGGATTCAAACTGGCGATCTCCAAGGTATAGGCCATCCTGCACTCCGGGCAATGTGCCTTTACTGGATGCGCCACTCAAAAGCACCCTCTTTATATAAAAAAAATGGAATTGTTGGTATCATGGTATCACAGATTTGAATTTGATAGCAGCAATTCTATTTAATATAGGAATTAGACATTAGGAATATGGGAATTAGGCATTAGGCATTCACAACTTTCAAGTGAAAAAAATATTCTAGAAATTTGTAGAAAATTAATTAAAAATAAAAACTGAAATAGCTTGGTTGGATAAGCGTCCACCCCCCTTGTAATAGCAATCCTAAATTAGCTCGGGTGTAACCAATCGCCTTCAAAATCACACACCAAGTTAAGTGGCCTCCACCTGTGTTAAATTGTAGTAATTCACACGATTTCAGGATAAATTCAGCAGTTCCTGTAGGCTCTGCTGGGTAGGGCATTTCAAAGCAAAGACTCAACCATGAGCACCAAGACGCTTTCAAAAGAACTCCGGGACAAAGTTGTTGAAAGGCAGAGATCAGGGGATGGGTATAAAAAAATATCAAAGGCCTTGAATATCCCTTGGAGCACGGTCAAGACGATTATTAAGAAGTGGAAGGTGTATGGCACCACCAAGCCCTGCCTAGATCAGGCCATCCCTCCAAACTGGATGACTGAGCAAGGAGACTGATTAGAAAGGCTACCAAGAGGCCAATGGCAACTTTGCAAGAGCTACAGGCTATTATGGCCAAGACTGGTCAAAGTCTGCATGTGACAACAATATCCCAAGCACTCCACAAATCTGGCCTGTATGGTAGGGTGGCAAGAAGGAAGCCATTACTCAAGAAAGCCCACCTTGAATCCTGTTTGAAGTATGCAAAAAAACAGGAGATTCTGTAGCCATGTGGCAAAAGGTTTTGTGGTCTGACTAAACTAAAATTGAACTTTTTGGCCTAAATGCAAAGCATTATGTTTGGTGCAAACCCAACACAGCTCATCACCCAAAGAACACCATCCCTACTGTGAAGCGTGGTGGTGGCAGCATCATGTTATGGGGATGTTTCTCATCGGCAGGGACTGGGACACTTGTCAGGATAGAAGGGAAAATGAATGGAGCAAAGTACAGGGAAGTCATTGAGGAAAACCTGCTGCCCTCTGCAAGAAACCTGAAACTGGGACGGAAGTTCACCTTTCAGCATGACAACGACCCAAAGCACACAGCCAAAGCTACACTGGAGTGGCTAAGGAACAAAAAGGTAAATGTCCTTGAGTGGCCCAGTCAGAGCCCTGACTGAAATCCAATCGAAAATTTGTGGCATGACTTGAAGATTTCTGTCCATCAACACTCCCCAAGGAACTTGACAGAGCTTGAACAGTTTTGTAAAGAAGAATGGTCAAATATTGCCAAATCTAGGTGTGCAAAGTTGGTAGAGACCTATCCCAACAGACTCACAGCTGTAATTGCTGCCAAAGGTGCTTCCACCAAGTATTAACTCAGGGGGTGGAGTTGAGAATTGAGAACTGTAATGTTGAGAATTGCCGATATAAAAAATGTTGTAACTGATATCAACAAAAGTGAAGATTAAATGTTAAAAATGGCTTACCATATTTCTCCATGTCTAGTCAATACATTTATCATTAAATGTTAGCACCAAGTGTTAAATACAGTAGTTCTGGATACAAAAAAAATAACTATAAGTTGCTAGCAACTTGACGGCTTCCAAGGCATTCTTGTTCCTATCTGTGTTCCATAATAATCATGACTCTATCTGCACACTGCAAGGAGTTATAAGCTAGTTTTGCACTTTACCTTAAGGAGAGGTCAAAGGTCAGGGTCAAGTCAATTTTTGAATAGCACATACATGGGTTCCTATATGTGTTCCATAGTAACCATTACCCTATCTGCACTCTAAGTCGTTATAAGCTCGTTTTGCATTTGACCTTAAGGACAGGGCAAAGGTCACGGTCAAGTTAATTTTTGAATAGAGCATATATGGGTTAATTTGTGTATTCTATAGTAACCATGACACTGTCTAAACTCTCAAAAAGAGTTCTAAACAAGTTTTGCATTTGAGCTTTAGCAAGGTAATATGTGCATTTTCACCATAGCTGAATTTGATTGACTCACGGCAGCCTTTTTTTTTTTTATGTGGCGAGTTGCTTTGCACAAACTTGATAAACAACCTTGCCAAGGCCATGTATGCAAAGTTTTGATTCAATTGGTATAATTGTTTCAGAGAAGTCATCGTTTGAATATTTGACAAATCCAATATGGCTGCCAAACGATGTGACCAATCAACTTCTCTTGAACAACTGTAAATCTAGGCTTGAAGGGAGTAAGTGCACCACGTTTCAGATCTCTGCTGTAAACCAGTTCGGAGAAGATTTTTTAAAATTGTCCAAACTTCTCGAAAAATCCAATATGGCCACCACACCATGTGACCTATGACCTTCATTTTCACTCTGTGAAAATTACTAATTATTACTAATATTATAATAACAATCTATTCTAATAAAATATTTTAACAACAAATAATCAGGAGGGTTTTTTTGTGTACCTAGAACCACCACGTGGGTCACTTTGACCCATACATTTTTAAACTGCTTTGTTATGAAAATAAGACATACAACTGAAAAGGTTTATTCATAAACATCATATCTAATATTTGCATCGCAGAAACACCGTATTTAAATGGAAAATTAAACATAAAAGGCTTTATTTTTAAAATTAGCCCATATACAGCACGACTACAAACAGTGAATAAATATAATAAAATACACATTTCTAAAGAAACGGGTATATGTACACACAAAACTATGAAACCGAAATCATTGTTTCTAATACTACATAAAAAGAAAATATAACACGACTTCCAGTATGACGACTGCATTGTACAGTATGGCGGCGTGTACGCGTCTGCCAGCTGACTGTGCCTGCATCCAGGAGCTGTGTTGTAAACACAGACGCACTTCCATTGAACACTATTGTGTAAACTAGTACATACAAACCTGTAAAACCGAAAAAGTAACATAAAAAAAGAATATATAACATACGTTTCATATTAGGCACATAAGTTGTTATCCTACCTGTCACTTCAGTTTGCTGTATGCATCCGAGTGCAGCTTGCCGTATTCCAATCAAAATGACTACTTTCAAGATTAAATATTTCCTTCCGATATATTCCCAGTTGCATTTGTGAAACGAAACTAAAGATTGTTGTCTCCCAGGTACACTGAAATATAAGCAACTAGGCTTACAGCGAGTTTGCATCTTGACAAATCCACAATCATAGCAATCTCTGTCTCGTAGTCAGTCTACAAACAAAGAAAGGCGTGTCTTGTTTGCTGCATTTAAAATAAAAATAGAATAGTTTACGTTATATTAAAAAAAAGTACATGTATTGTAATGCATGGGTCACATTGACTCATGTGGCGGTTCTAGGTAGAACTGTTTATAACTATCATTTTTGCGATTCTGGCTATCAAAAGCCGTCTGGATATTTAATTCATATATAAAGGAAATGTCAAAAACAGACATACACATACGATTTACAACAGAAGAGTAATTAACATTTTAAATCCAAAATGGGCGAAACTGACCCACATGGTGGTTCTAGTGTTAAACTCCACGTGGCAGGGTGACCGCACCCAGTGGGACACAGACTGGTCAGTGAACATCAATTAATTTGGTAGCTCCTGGCTACTGCAATCTGCAATATCAGACTTGCAAAACAGCATTCCTGTCAACAATGGTCTTTGCCTATTAACTCGCTGTGCAGCAAGGGCTCTATTCTGCATTAAATTTAAGTAATGCTGCAAAACAACAAACTTGTTAAAGCTTGTTTCATTTCAATCATTATTGCCATTAAAATGGGCAGTAAATAGCACAAGCTTCCCAAAGATTCCTCCTCAGACCTTGTTGTGCCTTTGGAATGCATTTTGTTTTGTACACAGTATGTGAAGGTCAGAAAAATAGTCCTTAGAAAACTAGTTGTTATAGATTTACACATCTAACACTAGCCCATGCAAATAAAGAAAAAAAGAAGGGAAGCAACAAGTTTTGTGTTGAATTTCCTGTATATGCAGAGCTTAGAATACGCACTTTTTTTATTTTTTTTTGCACCGTCACTCAGGGTGGCACAGTCGTTCTGCCTGAGAAATGTAGTGTAAACAATAATAATAATAATAATAATAATAATAATAATAATAATAATAATAAATGATGTGTAGAATGACTTTCATCAGAGTTTCAAGCACTCAACAGGATTACAAAATGTTTTTTCACAATGACGTTGATTTTATTACAAAGCCCAGACTAAATTGTCGGCTATATTGTATTGATTTCAATATTCCGCATAAACTGCAGGTCTGTCGATTGAAGAAGCAAGTGCTTACAACTTTTCTGCAGCTGAAACAACGTATGGGTATTTAATTCAAATATTTAGTAACACTTAAGAACGGACATGCACGAGATAGTCACATACGCAGAGATATTTAAATCTGAATTGCAAAACCGTTCAGAAAGCAGCTATGGCGGTGCTAGTGTTAAGAGATAAAGTAAATAAAGAAAGGTTTTGATTACGGCAAAGAAAAAAAAGTGTTGTAATTAATGATTTGTGTAATGATCTGTGAAATATTTCGGTTCAGAATCACTCCCCCCCATTTAAATATATGGACTAGCTCCAGATTTCCATCCATAAATGCTATAATTGACAGGAATCAGTCAGTATGTGATTGTGAAGCAGTATAAAAAAACAACTGGGGATAAATGACACGTCAGCTGCTTGATGTCAGTAAATATTTATGGATTCTCTTAAAGATTATTAGTAACAATATATCCTTGTATTTCAGCTCTTGTACAAAAATAAACCATACCATGCACAAAATGACAGCCTGTACCTTTTACAATGAGAATCAAATCAAAATACCATTGGCCAGTGTAGTTTCTTACATACATTACCTGGTGAAGAAGGTGGCAAGCGGTCCGAATTTCCGGAAGCGGTTATCCTCCTCATCTGGTGGGCCAGCCTGTCGCTGGGGACTGCGTTCGCAGGGGTCCTGCTGGGAGTTCAGGGTTACGTCTGAGAAATGTGCCTCGTCACTTTCCATATTGACGATGGCACTGGAGTCGCTGGTTACCATGAAGTCCAGTATGTCTTCATTGCTGACTGAAAGCGTGGTGGACAGCTCTGTGCTGAGGCTGGAGACGCTGCACACAGAGATATCGTCACTCCTGTTGAGAGCCCTTGAGTTCGGGCTGAAGAGCTTCATCGTGTCGTAGCCGTTGTGAGAAAACGTGGATGACTTCTTTATGGAATTCTCAGACTCCAGGCTCAGTGTAGCCGGAGGCATGCTGCTGGATCCTGGCAAAACCTGGTCACATATAAATCTGCTGTTGGCGTGGTTCGATTTAGAGGTCAGGCTACTGCAGTTTATGGGTTCTGGATTACTGATCTCCAGTGTTGGAATGCCTGAATCCTGGGAAGCAAGACTGTGCCTGTCTTCGTTATTGTGTCCGATAAAGTGCAAATTAGGTTTGTAATTCGGCAGGGAGTGGAGATGCAGTGTCCTGACCTTACCGTTAAGGTCAGAGTCAATGGAGACGGAATCCTTAACACCCACACCTGCAGAGAAGTTTCTGTCTATACCATTGCTCTTTTCCATCAGACTGGCTGCAGGAATACCTGTAATCAATACGTAGATACAAGTTATATAAAAAACATGTATCAGCACACAACCGCACATTATATGTATTGAAGAGAATATTGTTAAGTGCAACATCAGTTACATAGAGATGGACAGGAAGCTCGATACCATTTATCCCCAGATTCTGATCTTCTGCTAAAGGATGCCCTTTCCAAGTTTTATTAACGTGGCTAAGAATTTATATTGAATCACCTTTCTGAAAGTTTCAAGAAATGTAGTTCTGTGAATAGACAGAATAAGGTGTTTTATGCAACAATAAAAAAAAATCTACAATGAACTGTAACCTTCGAGCAGCCAAGTTTTGCAATACTTTTGTTACATAAACGCCTTACTAAATTCAAAATGTGCTTTATTGGCATGACTTTAGGTATTGCCAAAGCAATATTGTTTACATATAACAATATATAAGAACAGTAACAATTAATATTTATAACAATAATTAATAATAATAATGAATAAAAACAATAATTAACAACAACAACAACAATGAATAAGTGCAATTAAAACTGCTCACTACGTGTCCCTCAGATTTTGACAGGCTGCTACATATTGGGCAGCCAGTGGGGCTGTGTGTCCCTCTCCGAGCATGACTGCCAGTTTCTCTGGGTCAGTCATTTGTGGGAAGTGTGGGAGGGAAATTATAATTTCTTTAAGGAATTTGTCTCTTGTTTGAGCATATTTGTTGCTCTGTAGGAGAAAGTGCATCTCTGTCTCGACCTCTCCTGTCTCACAGTGACCACAGAGCCTGTTCTCTCTGGGTAGCCAGGTCTGTCTGTGTCGACCTTTTTCAATGGCTAGGCTGTGGTCACTGAGTCTGTACATGGTCAGGATCTGCCTCTGCTTTGTATCTCTGACAGTAAAGAGATATTCTGCTAGAAAAAAGTCTCGTTTTAGGGCCCAATAACAATTAAGTTCATTTTGTGTTTCTGTTTCTTTGTCCCAGTGTTCTAAGTAGGAGTTTTTCATTTGTTTTACAATTTGGTTTTATCTAATTGGCATTATTTTAGCAGTGCTGTCCTGAAGCTGGTGGCTGTGTGTCGGTGCAGTGAGCTTCAAGACCAGCTGGCTGAGGGGGTTCTTTTCTGGGCTGAGCTCTTGGGTTTGGAGGGCCTTGTACTGGAGGGAATCTGATTCACTTTTATTTAAATGCATCCAGAATTTTTGTGCTCTTTTTTGAATGTTTTTGAATACTATACAACTACAATATAAGAGCCATTAGTTACATGAAAAAGAAAATCTGCATGACCTACGTCCTCTGCAGCACATAATACTGTAAGCGTAACATACAGGACAATCACATGCGCCTAGATAACTCCCGCTTCTGATACACTCAACAAACTGTGCTAAGACTGTCTTCACAAAGTTTTATCACAATTGGACAAGGGTTTTCTAAAAATGGAAGTCTGACTAACAGTCAGAAAAACTGACAGCCTCCATATACACCCTGATTATTACACTATCAATGTACACTGTGTCACAGATGGTTCTGGCACGTCCCTTTTGTGCTATAAGTCATTAGATCCTTTTGCGTGGAAGGCCTCGGTTGCAAGGGTGTGCGGTTCTTTAATGGACCCAGATTCAGTTAAAATGTTTTTGCCCACTGATGATGGGAATGAGAACGTAGAGATGGAAGCTCTGCTAACAAGATTTAAGTTTGTGCAGGTATCAGGCTTTTAAAAGACACACCTGTGGTGGCTTTGACAAACTCACTGAGAGCAGAAACTGACCCAAGACGGTGACAGCTACTGGAAGCAGGCTGATCTTTGGGATACAAATTTAACATTTGTGAACCTGTATGTGTGTTAAAATGTTGTAATAACTGTACTGTGTTTTAAAGAATATAAAGCCAACTGAAATACACATCGTTCATGCAAAAAGTGACAATATGCTATTAACCTATATTAACCTATAGTTATGCTAGAGCATTCTACATTTCTGTTTAGTCTATTATAACCTTGAGCAGAAAGGCTGACGTGAGCATCAAGTTTCTTATTCAGAGAAGTAAGCTAGATCTGAAAGTAGTCTTTAAGCTAAACACAGGTATTCTAGAATAATTCAAACAGATATATAAGTCTAAATGTTTTATTTTAACAGAAGAACAGTAAGAGTTTGAAAAAGAGAATATAGTGCAGAAATTAACTTAAAGTAAAAACTTCAGTCAAAGCAGAATGGTACCAGTCTGTGTCAGGCTTGCTAAAGAGAAGGTCATTAATCTTGGTAACCTTTGCTTGCATGCAGTTCCAGATGGAGTTTTAATGTTTGGGGAGTTTGGAATCCAAGGTTTATAGGATAAGTGATCTATTACATATAAGAAATATAAGAAATACCTCTCGATACAGGAAAGGGGGAGTCAGTGGTATATATATAAATAAAAAGAGTATGTGCGAACCCGACAACTAAAATAGACATTGTTGGTGTATGAATATTAAATTATGTACACTAAACTATAACTCCTTGGCGTGAGTCTATCCAACTATGTATAGCAGTTCATAACACCTCATATTGTATTTCTTAATACTAGTATTTTTACACAGACACCTACATAGCTGATATTTTCTCAATAGGTTTACTGTTCTTTAAAGCCATGTAGGACATTATGGGTCAATTGCAGGGTACCAGTGACTTAGTCCACATCAAGTGGACTAAAATGAGTACTAGAAAATCCTGCAAATCTGTACTAACTTAATCCTGATTGCAGCGTACCAAACAGATTATCCTGGTAATTGGTTTAACTGCTGAATAATGTTACAGTAATATATTAAATTACATATCGCTTTGTAGTTTTCCATATACTTAATGAAAAACTGTCAAATTGAAAAATGTGGCATTTGGAAATCCGACATGAAATACTGCGGCCTACTACTATTATGGCTTCCAGCAGACTTCTGCAATATAATTTTGTAGTTTCTTTGACTGCATAATGTTAAATAAATTATCTAAATTATGTTGATCTAGTTATGTCTCCAGCCTAAAATTCTATGTGATGCAAAACTTTTGGCTATACAGTGCCTATAGTATTCGCCCACCTTGGACGTTTTCACAGTTTATTGTGTTACAACCTGAAATCTTGATGCATTTAAATGGGATTTTTTTTTCCCTTTGATTTACACAACCTACTCAACACTTTGAAGAGGCAAGAGAATTTTTGTTGTGAAATAACAGTTAATGAAAAAAAAAAAACTGAAATGTCTTGGTTAGATAAGTATTCACCCCCCTGAGTCAATACTTGGTAGAACCACCTTTGGCAGCAATTCCAGCTGTGAGTCTTTTGGGGTCTCTACCAGGTTTGCACATCTGGATCGTGCAATATTCGTCCATTCTTCTTGCCACAATTGTTCAAGCTCTGTCAAGTTGGATGGGGATCGTTGGTGGACAGCAATCTTGAAGTCTTGCCACAGATTCTCAATCGGATTCAAGTCCAGGCTTTGACTGGGCCACTCTAGGACATTCACTTTCTTGTTTTTAATTATTATTATTATTTATTTCTTAGCAGATGCCCTTATCCAGGGCGACTTACAATTGTTACAAGATATCACATTATTTTTACATACAATTACCCATTTATACAGTTGGGTTTTTACTGGAGCAATCTAGGTAAAGTACCTTGCTCAAGGGTACAGCAGCAGTGTCCCCCACCTGGTATTGAACCCACGACCCTCCAGTCAAGAGTCCAGAGCCCTAACCACTACTCCACATTGCTGCCCCATAAGCCACTCCAGTGTCGCTTTGGCTATGTGCTTGGGGTCATTGTCCTGCTGAAAGGTGAATCTTTGTCCCAGTCGTAGGTCTTTTGCAGACTGAAGCAGGTTTTCCTCAAGGATTTACCTGTATTTAGCTCCATCCATTTTGCCCCCTACCCTGACAAGCTTCCCAGTCCCTGCCGATGAAAAGCATCCCCATAGCATGATGCTGCCACCACCATGCTTCACAGTAGGGATGGTGTTACCTGGGTGATGTGCTGTGTTGGGTTTGCGCCAGACATAACGCTTTGCATTTAGGCCAAATAGTTCCATTTTTGTTTCATCGGACCACAGAATCTTTTGCCACATCTTTTCAGAGTCTCCCACGTGCCTTTTTGCAAATTCCAAGCAGGATTTTACATGGGCTTTTTTTCAGAAATGGCTTCCTTCTTGCCACTCTTCCATACAGGCCAGATTTGTTGAGTACCTGAGCTATTGTTGACACATGGACAGTTTCTTCCATCTCAGCCATGGAACGCTGTAGTTCGTTTAGAGTTGTCAATGGCCTCTTGCTGGCTTCTCTGACCAATGCCCTTCTTACCCGGCTGCTCAGTTTGGGAGGACGGCCTGCTCTAAGCAGATTCTGGGTGGTGCCGTATACCTTCCACTTCTTAATGATCGACTTGACTGTGCTCCAAGGGATATTCATTGCCTTTGAAATCTTTTTATAACCCTTCCCTGATCTGTGCCTTTCCACAACTTTATCCCGGAGTTGTTTTGAAAGCTCCTTGGTCTTCATGGTAGTATCTTTGCTTTGACTACACTACCCAACTGTGGGACCTTACAGAGACAGGTGTATTTAATCTGAAATCATGTGAACCACTTTTATTGTACTCCATTTAAATTATTGTGTGAATTCTGAAGGCAACTGGTTGCACCTGAGCTTATTTAGGAGTGTCATAGCAAAGGGGGTGAATACTTATCTAATGAAGACTTTTCAGGTTTTTATTTTTAATTGATTTGTTTTTTCACCCCCCCCCCCCCCCCCATTTTTTCACACATTGAAAGTGTAGAGTAGGTTGTGTTAAATCAAAGAAAAAAAATCCCATTTAAATGCATCAAGATTTCAGGTTGTAACAACAAACTGTGAAAACGTCCAAGGGGGGTGAATACTTACTATAGGCACTGTAGCTGTATAAACCCTTCTTTACTAATCCAATATGTGGAATTTAGTGTTGAATATATAAAGGGATCCCTGTACAAAAAAAACCTGTAAGCACCTGTGCCTAGCGTCCCATATACACTACAAAAACAATGTTCAATTTAGACCAGTATGGAAACAATTATTATAAAATGGTTATGTACAGCTAAGGCACCAGTCGCTTCATTGGATGTAACAGCCAACTTGAAAGATTGCATTCGATGCTGAGGGAAGAAATCAGGCAGCCAGATAGTAAAAAGCAGGACATAACCAGAGAGACGCACATTTTCACCCGTCCCATGGGACACTAGGCATTAATGGAATAAACGAGCAGAGATTGTTAAAAAAGGGAGGTATACGCCACAAATACCCTAACTGACACAGGAAAGGAAGGGATAAACTCACCACTTCCAACATTCACAATTATGAATGGTATCCGTGGCTTACCGGTAGCTGTCAATTAAAAAAATGATACTGCTGGAACAGTCTTTTGTTCAGTACAGAAAAGGCGATATGGAACAGCACTGGATACAGCAATCTAGGATGTCTATCGAAGTCAGCACAAAAACATGAGCGTTCCCATAGTCACTTGCGAGCCACTGTAACACTCAAAACTTTTAGACAAACCTGGAAGAGCAAGTAAGAAAAGATTGTGAGGTTCTTAAACACTTGATTGATTCTGTTTACCCTGGCAATCAAGAACTTGCATTCAGAGGGCACAATGAAGGCACCAGTTTCTCAAATAGAGGTAATTATGTGGAATTACTTTCTTTGATTTCTGACTACGACAGCATGTTAAGCAATCACTTGCCACAGCATTCTCGGGTACCTCTTACAAGACAAGAACAAATAAAAGCAGAAGTACAGGAAGTCAGGTACGTAGCTGTAATGGTAAATTAAACAACTGATGATGGAAACGCAGCTCAGCTGTCTTGTGTTTTCAGGTAAGAGACTGACAGTGGCCCGAAAGAACGGCTGTTCTGTGAAAATGTGTTACATTTACTAAAATAAAAATAATAACACAAATGCTTTTAAAAAGACCAAATTCCCTTTGGCATGGGTGTGTAATTCGTATCACCCTGCGCCCAGGACAACAAGTTTAACCGTTATGATATGTCTGTTGGACATGTAGTTTTTATTTATTTATTTTTCCTATGTTCGAAAGACACTCTGGGTGTATTTGTAGAGAACCACGCGAGTTTCCGAAAACTGAATTGCGGAAGTCTAGCACCAAAGAACAAACATTTTTAAAAGTGTTTACATCCCACCCCTATCACTTCTGATTGGCTAGCTGTGGAAGAAGCTGATCTTCGATTGGTTACAAAGAAACCCAGAAATGGCTGCCAAGGGAGCCTCTAGCAGCGCACAGACTAATTTAAGGTATTATTTCCATTTTTTGTAAATTAGTAAAGTGATACTGCTTTCTTAATACATGAACCTGACATTTAAATGCACCAATCTGGTAAACTTACAAAAAGAAATAAAACACACAACACACCAGTCGCCAAGATATGAGCGGATTAGAAAAAATGGTGTTGTGTAATTTATAAAACTTCGTGGTCAATGTACTTGTTGGGAAGATTAAATAAAAAAATAAATAAATAAATAAATAAAAAAAAGTTTACTGTTTAGAAGCATTTCAAGACAAACTTTCCCAGGCCAAAAATGGAATGAATTTTTCCCCACCAGCCCCCCCGCCCCCCATTCGATTTTAGTGTTGCTAACCAAGTTTGCTATTTAACATATTTTCATAGATTTAAACGCTATATTTGAACAGAAGCGATATTAGTTATTTATTGGACATGAAACTATTAAAACAAAGATTGACAAATATGTTTATAATGATGGAATGAAATGCTTATCTATGAGATTATCTATAATATATATATATATATATATATATATATATATATATATATATATATATATATATATATATATATATATATATATATACACACACACACATACACACACATATATATATATATATATATATACACACACACACATATATATACACATATACAGTATATATACACACACATACACACACACACACAGTGGTTTGCATAAGTATTCAACCCCCTGCAAAATCCATTTCAGTGTCTTGGGTCAATTTTTAAAGGGCAATGAACCAAACGTGGTGTGGATCTTTTACTATATATATATATATATATATATTGATAAAGTTAAAAAATGCATATAAAATATAAATAAGTAAGATTTACAAGGAAAAACAGATTAATCTCAGTTGCAGAAGTATTCAAGCCCTTTGCTACTGCAGCCCTAAAGCAGCTCAGGTGCAAATGATTGGTTTGAAAGGTCACAAAATTAGTGAAATGGTTTCAGCCTGTGTGTACTCAAAGTGGTTTAACTTGTAGATCACTTCCCTCAGGTATATAAAGACTTTCAAGCTGCAACTCACATAGTGATCCAACAAAGCAACCATGATGACCAAGGAGCTTTCTAAACAAGTCAGGGATAAAGTGGTAGAGGCACTGAGCAGGAGAAGGGTACAAGAAAATTTCACAAGAAAACTTTTTACAAGAAAAAGGTGCTGATTATCCCTCTCAACACAGTGAAGTCCATCATACCACCCAGACACTACCCAGATAAGGTCGCCCTCCCAAACCGGGCAAGCAGAAAACTGGTTTGGGATGTCACTCTGAAGCCAACAATGACCCTGAGAGATCAGCAAAGTTCTGTCTGAGATGGGAGTCAGTGTTCACACATCAACAATAAGCCGGTCCCTATACAAAGCTGGCCTGTATGGACGGATGGCAAGAAAGAAGCCATTACTCAAAAAGCCTCATCTTAAAGCACGTATGGAGTTTGCGAAAAAGTATGTAGATGACACTGCAGAATCCAACCCTTCTTCACCAACTACGCCACCCAGATCCTGGTCCAAGCCTTGGTACTCTCCCGCCTAGACTACTGCAACTCCCTCCTGGCTGGCCTCCCTGCGTCCGCCACCCGTCCGCTCCAGCTCATCCAGAACTCCGCTGCCCGCCTGGTGTTCTCTCTGCCTCGCTTCTCCCACACGACTCCACTACTCCACTGGCTACCGATCACCGCTCACATCCAGTTCAAGACTCTTGTACTAGCCTACAGATGCCTTGACCAGACTGCACCCAGCTACCTCCAGACCCTCATCTCTCCCTACACCCCCACTCGACCTCTCCGCTCCGCCTGCACTAGAAGACTGGCTCTACCTCCTCTACGCTCCCCTGCCTCCAGAGCCCGCTCCTTCTCCACCCTTGCTCCGCAGTGGTGGAATGACCTTCCTACAGATGTCAGGACCGCCCAGTCCCTGACCACATTCCAGCGCCTCCTTAAGACTCACCTCTTCAGACAGCACCTGTAGAACTCCTCTGTTTTTCCCCTGGGACACTATCACCCTTCCTTAAATGCGCTTTATTTGCTCTTATCTGCCCTATTTTACTGCATTTAATCCTGTACTTCAGAGTACTGTAATCTGCCAAGTGCTTAATCTGTAGTATTTTGTAATTAATCATATCCTGATGTAACTATCACTGCCACTGTTATCTGCTGTATTATTGAATTGTATTTTGTCATTGTATTTATCTTGCTCTTATTGTATTATTACTTGTACTGTAACACTTGAAATGTATTTGCTTACGATTGTAAGTCGCCCTGGATAAGGGCGTCTGCTAAGAAATAAATAATAATAATAATAATAATAATAATAATAATAATAATAATAATGTGAAAAAAGGTTTTCTGGTCAGACAAAAGACAAAAATTGAACTTTTCGGTCTAAATTCCAAGCATTACGTCTGGCGCAGGCCCAACACTGCACATCACCCAGTCAACGCCATCCCAACTCTCAAGCATGGTGGTGGCAGCATCATGTTATGGGGATGCTTCTCTTCAGCAGGAACTGGGAAGCTTGTCAGGATAGAGGGGAGAATGGATGGTGCAAAGTACAGGCAAATCCTTGAGGAAAACTTGTTTGAGTCAGCCAAGACTCTGAAACTGGGGAGGAAATTCACATTTCAGCAGGACCATTTACCTGAAGCACAAAGCCAAACCCACACTGGCGTGGTTGAACAAGTCCATCAACGATCCAACAAATTTATCATAACTAGAGCAAGAGCAAGTACTGACTTAAGGGGCTGAATACTTCTGCAACCAGTAAATTACATTTTGTACATTTTCTTTTAAGTTTTGCTGACATTTAACCTCCTCCTCATATAACAGTGTTTAGTTTAACCACTACAGTTTTGAATAAAAAAAGTTTGTTTGAAAAACTGTACATAAATTATTTGTAATTCAACAAAATGTGACAATTGTTGGTAGGGGGTGAATACTTCTGCAAACCACTGTATATATAAATAAAATACAAACTAATTCTCATGGCAATGTGTTTATGTATTAATGAATGTATTTTTTTTTTCCCCCAGAGTGTAGTGCAGCAAAAAAAAAAAGCCATTATGGTATGAAACTGCTGCAGCAGTGTTCCATTTACCCATCATGACAGGATGTTAGACGAGGAAAAATAGCTGTAAAATGTTGTACTGTTTTAAAAAAAAAAAAAAAGTATACAAAATGCACGCAATATTTACAGTAGGCTCCGTCAAATTCTGCAAAGACATTTTTTTCTTTTGTTTATTTCTATTTTACAGTATAAAAAAAATATTGTCTTTGCAGAATTTGATGGAGCCTACGTAAATATTGCGTGCATTTTGGCAGAAAAACAGTAAAAAATGCAGAGAAACCTGACAGGTTATACACAAGTCCTTAAATCTGGTGTTCAGCGGTTACAAAACTAAAAGAACTTCAAGAAAAATCAAAATTCCACAAAGAAGCACTACTAGTTGGCAATGGCTTTGTATCTGTGATACAACAAACTAAAACACCTGTACCCAAAGGGGGGGGGGAGCAGAAGTTATTTTTGTATTTGAAGAGCTCCCAAGCATTGCTTATTATTGTACTCCTAGTATGTACTTTTACTAGCAAATGTGTTCCAAACTGCACTGAAAGGAACATTTCTTTAAAGTATGTTACACATTTGTTGAGGTGAGGTGGAGTCACAGGGAACCTTTTGTGTACCTTGAAGAATTTAGTGAACCAGTCAAGCTACAAGGCTAGATAATCACCAATTAATTGATTGCGTTCACTGTTAAATAAAACCAAAATCCTACGTTATATTCTACTTTTTTGTGTGCGTTTTGTGTGACGGGTAGGGGGCAAGTAGATTTTTAAGAAGGACAACTAGATTTTTCTAGCATTTTGTCAAAAATTGCACACCCCTGCATTGGGCTTATTTCTTTTTTTTTTAGATTCTATTGATTTTTTAGTATTACTATGCAGGACAGCCGCTATAAGACTGTTACCTTTATTAAAAATGTGCATGGATTAATCTACCAATTAATCAGCTAATGCCCAGAAGTTAACCAATCAAAATTTGTAGTCGAGTGACAGCCCTAATATATTATATATATATATATATATATATATATATATATATATATATATATATATATATATATATATATATAGTAAAAGATCTACACCACGTTTGGTTCGTTGCCCTTTAAAAATTGACCCAAGACACTGAAATGGATTTTCAGAAACCGCTGACGCGCTAATTTTAATAAACAAACAAAACAAACCAAAAATAAACACCTAGCTCTCACAAGCACTAACGACGACACAGACAGCAACCTAAACTAACACGCAGGCTGGCTAAGCCGTTTACCTGACCAATAACAAAACACTCCGTTCTTGAAACTTTTTTTTTTCTTTCTTTTAATGACTGCTCGGAAGCAGAGCACCCCTTCTGCCTCCTTCTACTCAGCAGCCCCGAGCAGACTGACTGCGCCTCTTAAATACCCTGCACCTGGTTCAAATTTACAATTACCACCAGGTGCAGGGGATAATTAACAAAATGTGCAGGTGTACATGTTTTATGCAAGGGAGGATTTTAACCCCCACTCCCTGCTGTGTTTAATATTATATATATATATATATATATATATACACACACACACACATACATACATACATACTAGGGCTGCAACGATAAAATCGAAAATCGATATTTTTATCGATTTTCCTCCTTATTACGATCATCGATAATAAAACTGGATGATCGATAATGGCAAAGTTTATTAAATTTCTGGAATTTATCAACCAAATGTTGCACCAAACTTCCTATATTGGCATTTAAATTACAGGACGCCACCATTATGTCTACTTGAAATACCGACACAAATACCCGGCACTAAGGTTCAAATGTATCTCCTCAAGTGCAGCGCGAAACTGATTAATTCTCTTCCGGTTCGTTTTCATAAATGAAAGATGTCTGACAAAAGTGATAACACGGCGGGTAGAAGTGCTCCCGAGCGCACAATTGTTACACCACCCAGTATGAAAAGCAAATACTGGCGTCATTTCGGATTTTGGACGATTGGAGGACAGATTGAAAATAAAAAAAATGTTGTATGTAAATTATGCAAACGCGAACTCCCCTATAATTCAAATACAACGAACATGAGAAGCCATTTGGAAAAACACCACCCACTTGAGTGCAGCGAAATACACGGTAAGGAGGAGGGATCAGAAACGGCTGGGCCTTCATGTCCTAAACAGCCACGAATGACAGCGTTTTTTCAACAAACTTCTGCTGCTGCGTTACCCGGTCAACGAAGTGAAGCAATTACAAAATCTCTTGTAAAATTCATCTGCAAAGATATGAGACCCATCAGCATTGTCGAGGGTGATGGTTTCAGGGAATTTTGCAGTGAAATGGAGTCGCGATACAAAATTCCGAGTCGCACAACAATTTCAAAGAACATAATTAAACTGTATGATACCACTCGTGCAAATGTAAAACAAATACTGCATGATTGTAAGGACATTGCTTTAACTACAGATGGTTGGACCTCCTTAGCCACCGATGCTTATGTTACCGTAACAGCGCATTGCATTACTGATTCTTGGGAACTGCAAGATTTTGTTCTGCAAACCAAAGAGCTTCGAGGAAGTCACACAGCAGAAAATGTTGCAGAGTGTATTTCAGAAATTCTGGATGATTTTAATATACGCGAGTCAGTAATTGCTGTCACTACTGATAATGCACTGAACTACGTCAACGCAGTAGAAAGACATCTCAATTTGATCAACATCCCGTGTGTGGCTCACACAATTAACCTTGCTGTACGGAAGGGACTGAATACTGGACCGATCGAAAGAACACTTACCCGACTTAAAAGTTCGGCTGCACATTTCAACAGGTCACCAACTGACAAATGTCTTCTGGAGGATAAGCAAAAGTTGCTCGGATTAAAAAATGACAATTTAATCAATGACTGTGTTACACGCTGGAACAGCACCTACGACATGATTTGCCGAGCATCAGAACAACAGGCTGCAGTGGCCGCTGTAATCTTTGAAAAAAAGCTCTCGCATCTGGAGTTAACAACTAACGAATGGATGGTTGTTGAAAATATCCGTGAAACTCTGAAACCATTCAAAACGGCAACCGCTGCATTATCAACAGACAAATACCCCACAGCTTCAGCTGTTTTACCTCTCCAGCATATCCTGATCAATCAAGTTAAATTGATTGCAGCATCTGAAATTCCTGTAATAAAGGAGATGAAAAACAAAATCTGCAGTGATCTGAGTTTGAGGTACGACAAAGAAGAACGACAATCAACATTCATGCTTTTGAACAAAACGTCATTCTTTGACCCACGCTTTCACCGATTGATACATTTATCTGAACAAGAAAAGCGTCAGGTACAGGAAGAAATTCAAACAGAAGTGATACAGCGTTTTGTAAATGAAACTGATTTGGTAAATGAACATGGCAGTTCTGAAAATAAAGACGCTAGCAGAAAAACTGCGCTGTCTGCAATGGGTGACCTGTTTGGGGACACATACACCTGTGGGCAAGAAGAAACAAAGACTTGCGAAATACAACTGATGCAGGAGATGGCGTGCTATGTCAAGGAGACACCACTCTCAGCAGATAGCAATCCACTGGAATGGTGGAAAAAATCAGGCCTGAAATATCCACACCTTGCTCAACTGGCCAAAAAATACCTGTGTGTGCCAGGCACATCTGTGCGCTCTGAACGTGTCTTTTCGACAGCAGGAAACATTGTAAATAAAAAGCGAGCAGCACTGGATCCAGAGCAAGTCGACAGGCTTGTGTTCCTTGCAAACAACATTTAAAATACACACGTTTGAATGGACAGATTGGATATACATAGTTTTTGTTTCTTTTTGGACTGTTACAATTCTGTGATCTAGTTGGATATTTCTTAAGGACAACACACAGTAAGTAACTGACTGTACATTAACTTATATATTTTTTTCATTTGAAAGTTTATATTTTGTGTACCTGGGTAATCATATATACACACTTTTATAACGCTTTTTTTTTTTAGTTTGACATTTGACCTTAATCCGGTGTTGCCATTAGATGTTTTTCTAAACAGAGGGTTGCGAGATAATAAAACATTGTAAGAGTATAATATAGAGGTGTCTTATTTTGTATTGCAGGTAAAACAAAAATAACTCTAAATATCGATTTTTTTATCGATCGATTTGATATTGTGGGTTCAATTATCGATTTCAGTTTTCGGGTTAACCTGACACCCCTAATACATACAGACGTGCTCAAATTTGTTGGTACCCTTACAGCTCATTGAAATAATGCTTCATTCCTCCTGAAAAGTGATGAAATTAAAAGCTATTTTATCATGTATACTTGCATGCCTTTGGTATGTCATAGAATAAAGCAAAGAAGCTGTGAAAAGAGATGAATTATTGCTTATTCTACAAAGATATTCTAAAATGGCATGGACACATTTGTTGGTACCCCTTAGAAAAGATAATAAATAATTGGATTATAGTGATATTTCAAACTAATTAGTTTCTTTAAGTAGTATGTCTCCAATCTTGTAATCAGTCATTCAGCCTATTTAAATGGAGAAAAGTAGTCACTGTGCTGTTTGGTATCATTGTGTGCACCACACTGAACATGGACCAGAGAAAGCAAAGGAGAGAGTTGTCTGAGGAAATCAGAAAGAAAATAATAGACAAGCATGGTAAAGGTAAAGGCTACAAGACCATCTCCAAGCAGCTTGATTCTTGATTGTTCCTGTGACAACAGTTGCAAATATTATTAAGAAGTTTAAGGTCCATGGAACTGTAGCCAACCTCCCTGGGCGCGGCCGCAAGAGGAAAATCGACCCCAGACTGAACAGAAGGATAGTGTGAATGGTAGAAAAAGAACCAAGGATAACTGCCAAAGAGATACAAGCTGAACTCCAAGGTGAAGGTACGCCAGTTTCTGAACGCACCATCCGTCGCTTTTAGAGTGAAAGTGGGCTCCATGGAAGAAGACCCAGGAGGACTCCACTTTTGAAAGAAAAACATAAAAAAGCCAGACTGGAATTTGCTAAAATGCATATTGACAAGCCACAATCCTTCTGGGAGAATGTCCTTTGGACAGATGAGTCAAAACTGGAGCTTTTTGGCAAGTCACATCAGCTCTATGTTCACAGACGAAAAAATGAAGCTTTCAAAGAAAAGAACACCATACCTACAGTGAAACATGGAGGAGGCTTGGTTATGTTTTGGGGCTGCTTTGCTGCGCCTGGCACAGGGTGCCTTGAATCTGTGCAGGGCACAATGAAATCTCAAGACTATCAAGGCATTCTGGAGCGAAACGTACTGCCCAGTGTCAGAAAGCTCTGTCTCAGTCGCAGGTCATGGGTCCTCCAACAGGATAATGACCCAAAACACACAGCTAAAAGCGCCCAAGAATGGATAAGAACAAAACATTGGACTATTCTGAAGTGGCCTTCTATGAGTCCTGATCTGAATCCTATCGAACATCCATGGAAAGAGCTGAAACTTGCAGTCTGGAGAAGGCACCCATCCAACCTGAGACAGCTGGAGCAGTTTGCTCAGGAACAGTGGGCCAAACTACCTGTTAACAGGTGCAGAAGTCTCATTGAGAGCTACAGAAAACGTTTGATTGCAGTGATTGCCTCTAAAGGTTGTGCAACAAAATATTAGGTTAGCGGTCCCACCATTTTTGTCCATGCCATTTTCATTTGTTTTATTATTTACAATATTATGTTGAATAAAAAATCAAAAGCAAAGTCTGATTTCTATTAAATATGGAATAAACAATGGTGGATGCCAATTACTTTTGTCAGTTTCAAGTTATTTCAGAAAAAATTGTGCATTCTTCGTTTTTTGTGGAGGGGTACCAACAAATTTGAGCACGTCTGTATATTAACATAAACTAATGACTAACTAGGGTGTGTATATAGACATTGCACCAGCTGCAACCACCAGATAACATGTGATGTAAAGCAAAAACAGGGACCGAAATCAACCGTGGGCTGTGTATGTGATAAGCTGCATGCAAGGACAGAGGGAGGACAACCCCAGAGCCAAGTACAGAAACTTCCAGAAAGTTAGTCTTAGACAGCCCCTGCAGCAGAAGCAGCACCAATCAGTAAGTGACAAATGGACTGATGCAGCAAACTCTATCCAATAAGCGGGGAAAGGGGAACTAATTGTGCAATCATAATGAGGTATAAGTAACATTGCAAACTGCTGTTCAGGGAGCTTGCCTTGTGTTGTACCACTTGTGCAACCTCCCGGTCTTGTGATTAAAGCTTTTTCTTATTACAAAGACAACGGACTGGTGTGAATTCATTTCCCCTACATCAATATATATATATATATATATATATTGAAATACACAGTAATATTAAGGTGGACATTCGATGGACAAGCAAAGAAATAGAAATTTTAGATACCATAGTAAAACTTGAAGAAGGTTCAATTGAGACTGACCTCTTCTGTAAACCTACTGACATGCACCAGTATTTACACATGTCCTCTGCACATCCGATACACACTAAAAGGGCAATCCCAAAGGGTCTAGGAATAAGAATACGAAGAATATGCTCAAAAGAAAGTGACTATGTAAAACAAAGAAATGTATTAAAAACAAATCTTAAAAAAAGAGGATACAAAGAAAGAATTATAGCGACAGAGTTAAGAAAAGTGTATAAACTAAAAATAGATGATCTACTAGATTATAAAAATAGAGATAAAAAGGTCAAAAGAGTCCCATTAATAATGACTTACTCTAAGAGAAAACAATTATGCTAGGAATCAGTGAAGGCAGGAGAAGTAGAGGGAGACCGCGGACAAGATGGTTGGACGAGATCAAAAACATAACAGGACTATCTCTCTGTGATCTCCGAGATACAGTTCTGGACAGAAATAGATGGTGGGTGTTTGTCATGGGGGTCTCCAGAGGTCGTGTCTGACCTGACAATACAAGGTGACAAGATGATACATCAGGGGTGGAAATAAGACTCCTATTGCATAGCACGTTTCACCCATTCCAGGTTCTTCTAGGATCTTGATTAGCCCCAATGTGCACGTAACAAGCTCAGGTGTGTCTTAACTCATAGTAAAACCGGGAATGGATCAAACTGTTATGCAATATTATCCAGGACAAACCTGTTTTTGTATACTGTGAACTTGATTTAAAAAAATAAACTAGGATTAAAATAGGTAACTAGGAATCAAAGATAGTTTCACAGACATGAAATAACAGCCTAGTGAACACCCAATGTATGCATCTAAAAATGGACAGATGGATGCCTCTATATACAGTACAACCAGCAAAAAAATCCTGTTCTTGCACTGTTTTTGTTGTTTATTTTTAACTGCATTCCCTTCTTGCTGGTTTTAAACCAAATGCCACACCCACAAGAAGACAATTCTCTTTAACCCGATTTTGCATAATAAGATGGTTGTGGCTGGTGTTTGCAATTCCAAAAAACATACGTAAAACGAGTAAGATACTTAAGAACTCTCTTATAGGATTACTTATTTTTTAAATAAAAAGTTATTTGTGAATTCTCATTTCTGCATGTGATTAAAATTTGGAGGGTGGCTATCTTTGAGCCACACATTGTTCCAGGCCAAGCAATGCATAATAGACTATTTTTAAATTAATCAACAAACACATTTCATTTACTTCCTTCCCTTGTTTTGACTCATAGGCCAGTATGTTGTAAGTGTGGCTTATGAAATACATTTCCCCCCGTTTCAAATAACTATCAGTCTAGTATCGCCGTTATGGATGACACAGACTTAATAAAATGCATCATCTCAATTACACTGTGTATATTTTTCAAGGTTGTTCTGACATTCTTTGCAATGTCTTTGTGCGCTGCTTGATAACCTTTCTACTTGATTCTCTTTATTACAGCACAGCAAAGTGTTTTTCTCAGCATACATGACCTCAAACCTCCTGCAAATACACTGACACAATTTGGAACAGGCAGGACTGAATCAGCTTTGTCGCCAAACATCAACTACCAGACATATACCCAGGCTAGAATACAGTACAATAAATGCACTGGGAGGTTCATTTCACAAAGATGGTGATTCTAAAGAGGATTACTTCCTCTTTCTGTTTAGCTCTGCAATATTTAGAATTTGTCCTCATTTTGTTTAATTTTTGGGCTTGGGTTTTAATCTTGATTCGATTAATGCAAATTAAATACTGTATAAGCAATTGAAAAAAAATACATAAGTTTAGGATGTGTCTTGTAAACTAGTCCAAGTAATACATACAGTGTAATTAAGACCAAAGAATGGCTCAAACTGCAACAATGGGAGTCTTATTTCCATCCCTGCTACTGGAACAGTGGATCTGTCCTGCATTCAATATTTCCATTATGTTACGCAATTCAATCTGACATAGGACTGGTCCCAAACACAACCCATGTTAGTGATACCAACACATTATATTTGCGCTTCATTAATAAAATATATATTATGGATCACACTTGAACGCAGCCATAGAAATGTGAAATCACATTTCTAGAGCATGGCTGCGTTCAAGAGTGAATCCTTCTATTTAACAATAGATACAGTACATGTTCACACAGTGCGTGGTATCTAGAAACACTGAACGCTACTGCCTTGCTTGGCCTAGATCAGATGTCAACTCAATATGCAAATCCATTCAAACTCAAAAAAGGCTCTTCTTAAAAGGGTAATATTTGTATGGTGTCACCATATTTACAAACACCATAAAAATTGCTACTTTGGCCATTTTGTAATTCTGAGGCATGTTAATAAACAGACATGTGCAGCACATAAAAAAAAGTGTATTTATAACTTTGCTACTTCTGTTCAAACATTCTCAATTAGCTGTAGGAACTGTAGGCTGTGTGGTCCGGTGAATAAAGAAAAGGGCTTGTATCCAGGAGGTCAGGGTTAGAAACTAACACAATTGTGGTACTAGCCCAAAACTAGTACCTTTTGAAACGTACTAGTCCTTATGTGAATTGCCTAAGTTGGAATCAACAACAACAGTTGGGGTCCCTAAAAATATTAGGCTTAAATTGTTTTTTCCTAAAAAATACATGGTTATAAATTTATAAATTTATATATATATATATATATATATATATATATATATATATATATATATATATATATATATATATATATATATACACACACACACTACCGGTCAAAAGTTTTAGAACACCCCCATTTTTCCAGTTTTTATTGAAATTTAAGCAGTTCAAGTCCAGTGAATAACCTGAAATAGTACAAAGGTAAGCGGTAAACTGCCAGAGGTTAAAAAAAAAAAAGTTTAGGTTACCAAAAACTGAAAAATAATGTACATTTCAGAGTTATACAAAAAGGCCTTTTTCAGGGAACAAGTAATGGGTTAACAACTTACTGCTGTTCTGCAGCAATGGAAGTAAATTAAGCCTTGAAAGTTGATGCTAACAATTCCTACAGGTGTCCCAACTTTTGCTGATTACTTACAAACTCTCTGTCTGTATAAAAGCAGTGTTGGAACAGATTGTGTTACTACACCCTCTTAAGCATTATTTGGACAGTATTGTACTGCAGGAAGTAGTATATTGCTCTCATAATGGCGAGAAAAAGGCAATTAACAAAGGAAGACAGACAGACCATTATAACCCTTAAAAGTGTAGGGCTTTCCTTTAGAGAAATTGCAAAGAAAGCCAAGGTGTCAGTGAGTACAGTTTCCTACACCACCAAAAGGCACCTGGAAACTGGAGGAAACTCTGACAGGAAGAGGTCTGGCAGACCCAAAGCCACAACAGAATCAGAAGACAAGTTTCTGAGAGTCAACAGCTTGCGTGATAGGCGGCTCACAGGACAATAGCTTCAAGCACAGCTTAACACTGGTCGAAGTAAGCAAGTCTCAGTTTCAATTGTGAAGAGAAGACTTCGAGCTGCAGGTTTGACAGGTCGAGTGGCAGTAAGAAAGCCATTGCTAAGATGGCAAAATAAGAAAAAGCGGCTTGCCTGGGCCATGAAGCACCGCCAGTGGACTACTGAAGACTGGAAGGTGGTCTTATGGACCGATGAATCAAAATTTGAAATCTTCGGTTCATCACGCAGGGTTTTTGTACGCCGTCGAGTAGGCGAAAGGATGGTTCCTCGCTGTGTGACACCAACTGTCAAACATGGAGGAGGAAGCGTGATGGTCTGGGGCTCTTTTGCTGGATCCAGAGTCGGCGACTTGCACAGAGTGAGTGGCACCCTGAACCAAAACTGCTACCACAGCATTTTGCACCACCATGCAATACCCTCTGGTATACGCCTAGTTGGTCAGGGGTTCATCCTACAGCAAGATAATGACCCAAAACATACCTCCAGGCTATGTCAGAACTACCTTAGAAGAAAAGAACAAGACGGTAGGCTTCAAATCATGGAATGGCCACCACAGTCTCCAGACTTAAACCCCATCGAGCTGGTTTGGGATGAACTGGACAGAAGGGTGAAAGCAAAGCAACCTACAAGTGCAACACATTTGTGGGAACTTCTGCAACAGTGTTGGGAAGAACTTTCCGACCAATATTTGATTTCCATTGTAGAAAGAATGCCACGAGTGTGTTCGGCTGTTATATCTGCAAAAGGTGGCTACTTTGATGAGTCAAAAATTTAGATTAAATTTTGTTAAACAAAACGATTCCATGACTTCTTTTTTATCTCCAATTGTTTATTTGTTCTATGCTTTAATTTCAGAGTACATTGAGACATTAAACTGCGTAAATTTGAATAAAAACTGGAAAAATGGAGGTGTTCTAAAACTTTTGACCGGTAGTGTATATATATATATATATATATATATATATATATATATATATATATATATATATATATATATATATATATAGTAAACGCTCCTTCGGATCGATCTGTTTGCTACTGTACTGTGTGCTGAGAAACTGACACTGACAGCACCAGACGGGATGACAGAGGAAAAATTCTCTCAGCTGTGTCACCTTGCCAACCATGAAGCTCCGCCTGAAATTGACACCAATGACACAAATCAAATGTTTATTTTATTGTTCATTACATGTGTTGCTATTTACAAAAATGCTGGCTGGTTTATGGAGTTGTGGGCTATAGCATGTGAGTGACTAAACTATGAATTACTACCTACAATAATTAATGTACTCGCATACACACATGGTCTTCACTAAATTCCCAATTTAAAGACAGTACGTTTCACTGTAGCCCTCAAGATGAAATTGTTAGCTAGGTGGCTGCAGCAACTACAGTAAAATCTGCCAGAACTGACGGACGCTGAATTTACTAGGTTGGATACTAATGAGAGCATAAAAAATAGAAAAGAAATGACAGAAACAGATATTTTCAAGAAAGCTGAAGGACTTTGTATCAATGGATTTGAATATGTGAAGGATACTGGAGCCGCCAGTAGATGTTTTACTTTTTCAACGCTGCAATAATAATGGTTCTAATTGTGTGCCCTTTCGTAAATGAGGCCCTTCATCTCTGAACGCTAGAGCGAGTGTGGCATAATGCAGACTTAATAGGACTAGGTACAAGAATAAAATATTTTTCTGGAAACGTTGGTTTCCCCACAATTTAAATACTGGTACGCAATATAAATACAGTTTTGCTATTAATATGGTACTATAGTACTGTATTGGTATAAGGAAAGGGTGTTATAAAAAAGTAATTTCAGCTTCCAATCACTTAAAATATGCTGATGATAATGTAAACACCAAGCTACTACAGACAGCGACTCCCAAACTTTAAACGTGTTATTACGTATTAAGCAACATATGATAATGTTCATTGTGGTAATTGTTTATTTATTAGTTTTAAAATGTTTAGTAAAACATGGCCTACTTTTTGATCTCGTTAGTACACAACCGGCCCCCTTTGCTAATCACATCATGTCTTTTTTTTTTTCTTTTGTGAGGGGGGGGGGGGTCGCAACCCGGTATAAATCTCTACATTTTTTTTTTAAATGGCTTTACACTTACTTCAAAGATGAAACGTGTTTCAGTAAAATCAAACGCCCAATAAACTTTGTATCCCACGCAGAGGGAGAATACAAACGTAAAAAAGTGGGGTTGGCATTGCAGGGGAGATGAAGAGGTTTCAGTTCTGAGTGACTGTTTTGTAAGCATTATGAATGCTTATTCACCACTGCTACACACCATTAGAAAATTTACTTTTCCTGCATTTTTTTTTTTTTATGCAAAACTGTGAACGTGAGAATATATATGTACATATGTTTTAAGTACTCGCCCAGAGGACTATTGACACACAGACATCAACTAGTCCTCATCAGATTTAATTTGCCTTGGGCGAGCGGGAGTTTCTAACCCTGCAGGAGGTCCCCTAGTCTCTGTAAGTTGGATGGGGATAGTACACCTCATCACACTTCAGCAAACCCTACTGGTAAGTCAGTGACTAGACAGGATGGGCCTCCCCTCCAGTGTTCAGCAGCTTACCAAAGAAAAAATCTTTACTCCTGTAGGTGGCAACAGTGATGAGACATTCAAAGTGGACAAAAAGAATAATAAATAAATATGTTACAGTAATTGATAAATAATAAAAGTCTGCCACCTTTAAAAAAAAAAAAGTTAGAAGAGACCAAGCTTGAACAAAAGTTATTGTATTTCTTGCTCTTATTGTATTACTTGTATTGTAACACTTGAAATGTATTTGCTTACAATTGTAAGTCGCCCTGGATAAGGGCGTCTGCCTGGAGTGTAAAACCAAGTAATAACTATTCTGTTAAAGTGGTTAAATATTTGCTACTATTACTATTTTAAAAAGCAGTCACTGCAATGGTTAGAATATTTCTACTGCTGCTTAAGAACAAAAATAAAACACTGCTGTCAAATCCTTTGACATGTAGCCTATATAGATTCAATAGGAAAGTAAAACTAATACAGAGCAAAAACACTATTGGGAAATGTTATTAAACTACAAGCATCGGCATTGCCCATTATCTTCTTTCTTTAGGAACCTTACATTAAATTATATTTTAAAATAGCAGGAGAATAACCTGTTCTAAGGAATGCATTTATAATTGAAGGTGTTTAACTGCTGACTATTTTTAGTGACAGCTAGACTATATTATATTTAACTCTATCTAGCAAATCTATCAAAGCTAACTCGTGTGATTAATCTCTTCATAGATTAAAACCACATGACAGCTGCCAAACTGAGCCACAAACATATTAATGCAAGTACAGAATGCAACATGAAAGTTAATCCTTATCATAAATTATGGCATTCAATGAGGTAGACAAAAGTGACAAGAAATTCCACTAATAGGATTCTCAGTGCACTTAAATCCTAAGAAGTTTGTATTCCTTGGGGGACCAGGCACCCCATCATTCTTAAATGTAAGTAACTGCAATTTTACACTGCTTTGCTTTTCACCTTAAAATGTGACAGTGTCAGTATCAGTATCCTAGGACACTTCTAGAAACCTGAAGTACCAGTCTGCCATATTTAGAAAACAGGGTGGTACAATAACAGTTTAAAGTCACTTCTGAAGTGCTTTGAAAGGTCATATTATGTACATTTCCTTTAATGATATCTTAAGGTAAACAGGCTAGTTTATTATTCAAGTTTTCCCAATTTCCAAAACTAGAACAAAATAACAATTTCCCCCACACTGGGAAACTATTTGTAACAATGAACTTGGGTTATTGTAATAACAAAAAAAAAAAAAAATACATGGGTGTGTCAGAAACTGTGAAGCCTCCACTTAAGTGAACAATAGAATGAATTAATTCTTAAATAATTGAAATGAGATAGGGCTCTCTGTGTTATTCTGATGTTTATCTCTGGATTCACACCCCCACTCTAATCTGCTCTAATCTCTTCTTCCACTCCTGGTGACGCTACAATTCAAAATTAGACCATTTATTTCCCTGGCCTCTGATCATGTACTGCATTTTTGGATAGGCTGAAGAAAAAACACACCACTATCACCACCCGTTTTTGAGCAAGAAAGAGGCATACAGTTTCACTCTAATGGAAGAAATCGTCGAATCCACTTCTGTTGCTTTTTAATGAAATAACTTTTGGCACTTATGTTCCTGCATATATAATAACGCAGGAGATATTTAACTTATAAACAAATAAAGGTGTAATACTACCCGTACTGATAAGTGTAGATCTTTACTTACCTCGGCGCTCACTGGTATCGCTATGCTTGTTCCTGTCCAATTGTGCCATGATCTTGCTGATGATGCTACAGGTATGCAGCCGCAGCAGCAGGTTGCAACTGGCTTTTTTGGTCCATGTTGTTTTCCTTACCAGCGATCAGGTACGTATGCTTCCTTCAAATTCGCTTTCACAAAAGAAAAAGTCACCGTTTAACACAGTCTTATAAGAAAAATTCACGACATACACAGTTGTCATATTAATTCCCTTTGCTATTACGCCTAGAGCTACAATGCATTTTTTAAGTTCTTGACAACAATGCTTCCCTTTGACTTTTCAGATACGAAGAGGCAGACTGTCACACTTATACATTAACATTACTGGCTACAACCGTTAACGAAACTTAAATTATAATATGTTGTCTTTTTAGAGTGCAAGATAAGTATTCAGACAGATCAACTTTACAGTCTCTAGTGGGAGCAAGTACCTGTTTCACAGTTCTGCCGCCATTTTGAAAAATAATTATTGGAGTACCATCAATCGAGCCGAGAAAGACCAAACATCGATCGTTTTACCTGTCTCAGACGTGAAGGCATGAGCAATCGTACAAGGCATCAAACTGCTAACTTAATCCATGTTTAATGTTTGTCTATGCAATAATGGTATTAAAGGGTAACAAATCTGTAAAAAAAAAATAAACGTGCAACTCTAATGATAGTTAACCCTTTAGTTGAGGTTAAATAAAAAGTACCCAGGGGGTGCTGTAGAAGCCATACTATATAGACAACATAAAGCTTTGTGTTTGAGTCTTGGGCTCATTCAACTTGGATTGTATCATTGGTGATGTAATTAACCATATGCCATTGGCTTCAACAGTGGCTGTTCCCAATCACTTATTCTGTGCCAGCACCAAAAGCCAGCACTCTACCTCAGTTAGATAAACGAAGACTTATGTTTATTTACCCCCCCAAATAGATTTTATGCCAGCTCTGTATTGAACACACATGTGCACAGACACAAAATATTTTAAGATGTTAAAATTATTTAGTTATTCATCCCAGCTTTAACTTGGTTGAACATGCCACATCTAACCCTTTAGTTAATGTTTTGTGTTTCTGCCCATATAGAGCAAATTAATTCTGTGTTTAGAAAGGGCAGTGGCATCGCCATTGTAATAGGATAATGCCTATCCACAAACTGCACAATTGAATAAGAAGGAAACCCTATAGCAAAAATAGCTGTGATTATTGTGGCCACTTTTGTTTTAACTTCCATCTTCTTCCACATATATTTTACATAATTATTACAATTGATTCTATCATAGGTGCCATTCCCCTTGCATATGGCCTCTATTTCACAAACAATCACAAATATGCATCTCTCTATTTAATAAATATATTTCCATATTGAAATGATCATAGACACAGGTTTAGCTTCTGAAGTGTGTATATATATATATATATATATATATATATAATGTGTGTGTTAGTATAGCAATGTGCAATATATAGATGCAGCATACTTTGTAGAATCACTAGGCAATTTTATAAACCCAATTAGGATGGTTGTACTTGGGACAGGTGAGGTCCTATTAACTGTAGGACAGTGATTTATTTTTGTGACAGGCTAAATAGTTAAATTAAAAATGTCTGTAAAACAGAAAAACTAATTGAAACTTGAATGGTATGCTAATGAGAGGTACAATTTACAGTTTCAGTATTGTTCTTTTTAGGTGCTCCGCATTAAGACAAAATAAAAACAAGAGAAAAGACTATTATCTATCAATGGAGCCCACAACAATGGCTTTGATTTGAAGTGTGTTTGCAGCATACAGATTTGTAAATAGCTATAGTTAAGGGGATGTGGTCACAGAAAAAAATAAGTTCAAATTAGAAGTTGTGAAAACATTATGTTGTGATGTTCCAAATACATTAATCCAGTACTGTATTTAAATTTGTTGTATCTTGCTCTTATTGTATTACTTGTATTGTAACACTTGAAATGTATTTGCTTACGATTGTAAGTCGCCCTGGATAAGGGCGTCTGCTAAGAAATAAATAATAATAATAATAATAATAATAATAATAATAATAATCTAATAAATCCTACCTGTATAGTAATGCCCTTCCATTCGCTATATAGATATCAAATGTGCCGTTTAACAGAAACACGTTATAGGAATCCTGTATTTTAATTTAAATATTATCTGGTACTATACTAGGTTAAATAATAACTCTGATCAATTTCACCTGGAGTGAAATTGTCCCAACCCCTTCAGGCCTTCATTCATGCCACTAACCAACCAGCTGCTGTTCCAGCAAAAATATCTTTCCGCTTTACACAACTTATACTATCCCAAAGTGCTTTACAATTATCATGTATAAGGTTAGTCAAATAAATAAGGGAATTAAATAACAATCTTATTTCCAATTCCTTTTTAAAATCAATTCACAATTCCAATTCCTTTTTAATCAATTCCAACACATCATTGATCAAAATTGCAATTCGCAGTGTTCTGTTAAACTGAGCTTCTCACAGTGACAAAAAATTACTTAAATTGAAGTCACTGTTAGTCAATGAAATTGGCTTCAAATGAAAGCAGTTGAACAATCACAATTATTATATCTAAAATATCAATTAAATTCCCTTGAAGGAATTAGAAATTTAATTGGGATAGCACTTAGGGATATCCTCAGTCGTGCAAGGTAGAGAACAAACATAATAGGATATTCTGAATATGTAGATAGCAGAACGTTCCCTTTAAAAATGTCCATGTAAAGGACTAAGGATGAGAATTAGCCTACACAGGGACAAAATGCAGGGACATATAAAATGAATTTTTGTCATTTGACATTGTCTGCAAAGGGTACCTTATTTTGTAACTAATCAACTATCTATCACATTCATCTAAGTGTAAAGTTTTGAGACATGGCCATGTTATAATCAAAATAAAAACAATCAAGTTTGTTAATGTGTCAAATTCTATCATATATTACCATCTATTTTTCCAAAATTATTGTATTTTTGACTGCCACTAGTTGCCACCTGGTGGCCATATATTGTAATTGCGTTTTTCATTAAGGTCGAAAGTCTCAGTAACATTTATTTATTAAACACATTTATTCATGTTTTTTATTTATCTATTCCACTACAGAAATCTATAAGTAATTACATATGCAGACATTTGTTGTGTCATTTTAGTCAAAAAGATCAAATCAAAACCACAATAAAATCTGATGGTTCAAAACATGGTCAAATCCATACTCCAGCTATCAAGGGGATTAGACTAGTGGAGCTGCTGAAGCTCAGTGAGGTTTATATTTTACATTGAATAGAACAGCAATAACACAGAAGGCCTACTACAAAACTGATGAAGCATGTCCAATTGAGTCTTCATTTTTGCTCAGATTTGGGAATTCACAAAGATGTTTATTTTGACTTAAGTTGACTACCATAAATGACAACTTTTTTGTGTCATGTATTTCCTATTCACAAAAGCTTAATTTATGCCACATTCAGATGAACTTGAGAGCAAAATATTAAGGTAGTAAAACCATTAGCCCTCTAATTAAAACAGTTAAACATTACAATACTTTTTAAACATACGCTAACAAAAGAAAGACAAAGATGTTGGATTTTATTTTTATTAGATGGTAAGTAACTCCACAATGAAACAAAATCATTTACTCTGGTGTACATAGAACAATACAACCACTTGAATCTAGAAAATAAAAAAAGAAACAGAAGTTACAGCTAAGGAATGGAGAACCAAGGTTTTAGTGCTATGGATATGCTCTTCACACCACAGTGTAATTAATATATATGGTAACCTCTGTATATGATACATAATGCATATTTTTTGTTAAACGTTTCTCCAATTTCTTTCACTTACATAAACCCTACCCATATAAAATCAATGCACACTCCTCCAACTATCCTTGTGACCGTCACATACATACATATTTAATGTTTATATTGTCATTGCTCTACTCTAGTGTATTTCTCACTCAAAAGGTGTGGGAGTGTTAGATCACCATGTAGCCTTTGTTTGAAACAGCACCCCATAACTGTTCAGCCTTTTCTCATTTGAGAAGAAATCCTCATGCAAAATAAACTGAGTGGAACACTATTTGGAATACATCCTTTTGAATTTTCAGTGTTTTTGCCATGGTTACTTCGCAGAGGTTTGAAGCCTACTTTTTACAGCCAATTCATCAATGCCTCTACCATTTTGAAGGCTATGCCTATTCAAAAAAATAACCCACATTACATTTTAAAGTGCTGGTTTATAAACCCTTCATGAAGCTCAGTAATAAAACTAAAAAAGTGCTACTTCTAAAGGACTCTGTCAATAAAAACAAATATTAAAAATGGATAACTGAACTAATGTTATATATATATATATATATATATATATATATATATATATATATATATATATATATATATTAGTTTAATGGTTTCTCCTAGGTTTCCATGTTTTTCTTTTTTAATTTATATATATTAAAAGCTATATGAATTTTAAAATAAATAAAAAAGAAAACCTAGGAGATCACACTATCGCAACTTCCTATTTTAAATGTACAGCCAAGCCAGGGGATAAACAATCTACGGGCAAGGAAGCCTTCATTTTAAAATTTTTCTAAACTTGTTTTTTACTATTATTTTTAAACATTGGTGTGGTAAACTTACACATCAAGAACATATTTCAAAGCCAGTTCCTCTCAGTTTGGTGTTGTCTAGAAACAATTGAATTTTACTACTGTTATTGCCGGTTGACCTTTTTAAGTCCACTTTGGACTTTCACACTGTACCTGCTGCAAATGTGGATAGTGATGTGTAAAGTACTCTTTACTTTTTGAATCAGTTGAATTTTGTTGAAAAGCAAAGGAGACGACAGCATTTGTTACACCAAGTATGTGTAACAAATATAAGTAACTTATTTAAAAAAAAAAAGATATAAAGTAAAAAGCAAGCCACATTAAGCGACAATCACTACAGCAGTCATACGTTAATGAATATTTTTTTGTTTTGTTTTCGATAAACAACGTATCTTACTCTTCCATAAAGACAAACAGAACTACAAGACTTACTAAATCACAGCCACAATATATAACTGTAACTGCAACAGAATTTGTATATATTGTTAGCACCAACATCTTCTGTACTAAATAGGTTATAAAAAACCTGTCCCCTCAACATATGCCATCACAGGAATCATCCCAAGAAGTTTCATGGATTAAGGGCTACATTGTCCATAATTTACAGCCTAAGTTAATTAGTTATTGTCCCAGAATCCCTTAAGCCATTCATTCGTTAGTACATTTTTGGATTTCGGACTTTACATCAACCTAATGGGGAATTCTTCACAGTTAGTACATTTTTAAAATTTCTTTTTTTTTTTTTTTTAGTTTTTCAATTTTTTTTTTTTTTTTTTTTTTTTTTTTTTTACAAACCATACTATTTTCTACAAAAAAAATAGAAAAAAGGGAATTTATCTTCAATGAAAGTTATTTTAGGGCTCTAAGCACAACCCTGTCATTCCTATTGTAAAGTTTCATGATAGAGTCATTTATTATTATTTTCTTTTTTAAATAGACTGGACTAAGCATTCCTGCATTCAGAAAGGTACTGATCTGATTAAAGTATTAACTCCCAAGTTCTTGCACAACAAGCCTAAGACTATGTCATATGCTAATATTCTCTGAATAGCAGATGTAAAAGACACTGCAGTGCTAGTAGATTTTTTATTTTTTTTTAAGCAGTTACGCTGTAAAAGAAGCAGTGATACTGATAAGACAGGCACATGCACAACCATACGGACACCACAACTACTCTAGTTCAAAACGCAAAGGATTCAGAAAACAAACTAACTAATATATATATATACACACACACACACACACACTCTCTATAATGCACATATAGTGAAGCAAAAATGTAACTTTCTGTGAATTAATCATGCATAAATCACCATGTAATCAACGCTATATTTTTTACAAAAAAAAAAAAGTAAATAAGATAACATTCCCACTGGTGGATCATTTCAATTAGCAGTTTTCAAACTATAAATAGCCTGGCTAAATGGCGGACAGGAGTTCAGTTCGAAGCGACAGACAAGCAAACCAAGTACGAGAAGGAGAGCGGGTTGGGAGAGGGGAAGAGGGAATGGGCTCACCCCAGGTTCGGCTGCCGGAGCGGGGCTGAAGCGTCTTGTCTCCCGGAGAAAGCTGCAGCTCCTCTTGCAGCAAAAAAGTAAATACATAAAAGAAAGATAACCACGTAATAGGCCTAATATTTATTTAGTTATAAAACGAATGCTGAATAAGATGTCTGTGTTATAAAGTGCCAGCGCAGCTTTTCTTCATTTCAGATACTGTATCAAAAGGGAGAGGCAGAAACGGAAGTGAGACTGAGAAGTTGTTTACAGTTTGAACACCGGTACTGTATTTACTGTAGAAATATTGCAGGGAATTGGGGGGCATGCTGTAAGAGCCTTATAACCGAGAGCCTTATAGAGAGGGAGCACTATATATATATATATATATATATATATATATATATATATATATATATAATGATTTTTCAATTTAGGATTGTCACTAACACCTAACTGTGAAATTATCAAGAATAGCAAGATAAATGTTTGAATAAATTAACTGAAATGAAACTAAAGTTACAGTAACAGGTTATCAATAAGACATACTTTAAACTTATTGATACACGAAGTTCAAGTTAATGTCTTAATAAGCAGAGTTAAAGATGCGTTCGAGAAAAAAGCTCTTCACAAGGATCAGCCCAGTCACTTCCATTTTCTGAAGCAGTTTCATCAGAACTAGAGCTGTCACTGGAAAAAAGCTGTCTTCGGAAACCAGTTGCTCTAGCGCCAGAGTTTTTCTCTCCAAAACAGTTTGAGTTACAAGCTGATGCATTCTATAGAAGAAAAAAAAAGAAATCAATATATTTATAGATTAATACACAGTCTAAATAATGCTTTAGATAGTAATATAGTGAACAGGGAAGATAAAATACATTGCTACCAGTTTATTTTCAGTACTACTTAGTATTTTAGAAATTTAGATTCACATGGTATTTTTAATAAAACATGCAGTAAAAATTACAAATAGACACATCATTTAAAAGACACTACAACCACAGGGTGGGATCCAGGTTAAAAGTAAGCACTCCACCCATTCCAACAAAATCATTAAGGTGGCAAAGAGTAAAGGAAAATGACACATCAGTAAAATAGAAATGTAAAAGACAATCTCGAAAGGACCTTTATTTTTTTAAAGCCTGACTTTAAAACGGTGTTTGTCAAGTGAACTATTCTTTTAAAACAGTCTGATTAAATTATGGAGGATTTTAATTTGGTTTGTCTCTTTCACTGATATTTCATCCATGCATTTACCTCGAAGAAATGGTTAGTGCTAAAAAAAACAAAAAAAAAATCAAACCTATGGAACTGAATATTACCTTTCACACTTGAGCGTAATCTCTTTCATTCATTCATATATATATATATATATATATATATATATATATATATATATATATATATATATAAACACAGGACTACACCTCCCAGATGGACACAGGGCTGAAAAGCCCTATTTTGATAATTGCTTAATTATCACCTGCACCTGGCTAATATTGTAAATTAAGAGCCAGGTGCAGGGTATTTAAAGAAAGCAGCCAGTCTCCTCAGGGCTGCTGTGTGTGAAGAAGCCCACTTGATAGTGTGCTCAAGCGTATTGAAAGACAAAGGTATTGTTAAAACCTTTTCGTGTTTGTGTGTAAACCTGTGTGTTTTGTTTTTCAACCAGTAAACAGCTTACCTGTCCGGTCATTAGTTAGGTTCCTGTCTGTGTTTTAGATAGTGCTCGAAAAAAGAGCTAGGTGTTTATTTTAGTTTTTTTTTTTGTAATAATTAAAGTGCGCGTCAGCGCGTTTCTTGCTGTACTTGTGGTAGGTCATGTATTTGGAAGGGAAAAGGGCTCAAGTGAGCCTGTGTGGCGAGCGTTTCCTTCACTATATATATATATATATATGGGTGTGTGTAGCGTGAACAGGCACCCTGAGCCCGAGGTGCCCATAAAAAGGGAGCATGTGTCAGATCACCCACTGTTTTGGTAACAAATAATCTCAAACAATGTTATTAGCAACAAAAAAAATGTGTTTAAACAAAATTAGAAGTACTGATAGGACTACCAAACGCAATCATTTCGATGTTTTTATTTTATTTTATTTTTTATTTTTTTTATTTCTCACAGATAACTTGTTACCGGTGACTCCTTCACAGCCATAGCATACAGCTATAGGATGGGTATTTCAACTGATATTCTGCACTGCTATAATCAGACTTCCCCCCCCCCACCTTGCCTGTGATATTTGACACGCAAGTCTGAATACAAAAATAGTAATGGTTTTGAAACTGAAAATTATCCAAATATTTTGTTTGCAAATATTTAAGGACTTGCAGTACTATCAAGATAAAACATTAACACAGTCAGACATTTAACCTTTGTCTTTCTTTAGTATGGTCTCAAATCTATAGCATTTTGGAAAATGTTACCTCCTTTGTTTTCATTATTTTAACACTAACTTACCGCATTTAGCTGTAAAACAGGCTCTCCATTACGAGGATTTTCTTTCATATCGGTATATCTGGTAACACCAACTATTTCCTTGATTTTAGTGCAGCACTCTATAATGAAAAAGTAAAAATAATTTAATTTGACACTTACTTAATAACCTGAATCAATAAAACAACACACACTAAATCTAAATTGTATTTCGATGAGACACCACACAAAGTTTAAGATTAAGTATTTAATGTTAAGATGAGGTTATGTAATCAAAACACTATTATTTCTAATCATTTAACATTGAAGAAACCATTGTATTTAAGTAACTGGATAAAACTTTTTTTTCTTTTACTTTAACAGGTCTCTCATGTGACCGTTTTTATTTTATTCAGGCTTGCAAAACAGTGTCACAACAATCAGTCACATCTAGACAGCTGTATCTTAGTTTGTACGGCTATAATTCTTTAATAGAAAGGAAATAAACTTGGACTTAAATGTGAAATCGGGCCTATAGCTTATGTATCTGTTAACTTTAAAAATGTGTCACACTAATTGTTATGAATAACACACTATGTACAAAATTTCAAAATTTTCACCATTTGTTGCCTTATAGTCTGGAATTAAAATGCATTAAAATAGTTGTTTGTTTTTTTTTCCATTTATCTACACATCCTACCCCATAACTTCCAAGTGAAAAAAATATTCTAGAAATTTGTAGAAAATTAATTAAATAAAAACTGAAATAGCTTGGTTGGATATGTGTCCACCCCCCTTGTAATAGCAATCCTAAAATAGCTCAGGAGTAACCAATCGCCTTCAAAATCACACACCTAGTTAAGTGGCCTCCACTTGTGTTAAATTGTAGTAATTCACATGATTTCAGGATAAATTCAGCAGTTCCTGTAGGTTCCCTCTGCTGGGTAGTGCATTTCAAAGCAAAGACTCAACCATGAGCACCAAGATGCTTTCAAAAGAACTCCAGGAAAAAGTTGTTGAAAGGCACAGATCAGGGGATGGGTATAAAAAATTATCAAAGGCCTTGAATATCCCTTGGAGCACGGTCAAGATGATAATTAAGAAGTGTAAGGTGTATGGCACCACCAAGACCCTGCCTAGACCAGGCCATCCCTCCAAACTGGATGACTGAGCAAGAAGGACTGATCAGAGAGGCTACCCAGAGGCCAATGGCAACTTTGCAAGAGCTACAGGCTTTTATGGCCAAGACTGGTCAAAGTCTGCATGTGACAACAATATCCCAAGCACTCCACAAATCTGGCCTGTATGGTAGGGTGGAAAGAAGGAAGCCATTACTCAAAGCCCACCTTTTGAATCCCGTTTGAAGTATGCAAAAAAACCACTCAGGAGATTCTGTAGCCATGTGGCAAAAAGTTTTGTGGTCTGACGAAACTAAAATTGAACTTTTTGGCCTAAATGCAAAGAGTTATGTTTGGCGCAAACCCAACACAGCACATCACCCAAAGAACACCATCCCTACTGTGAAGCATGGTGGTGGCAGCATCATGTTATGGGGATGTTTCTCATCGGCAGGGACTGGGGCACTTGTCAGGATAGAAGGGAAAATGAATGGAGCAAAGTACAGAGAAGTCCTTGAGGAAAACCTGCTGCCCTCTGCAAAAAATCTGAAACTGGAACAGAAGTTCACCTTTCAGCATGACAACGACCCAAAGCACACAGCCAAAGCTACACTGGAGTGGCTAAGGAACAAAAAGGTAAATGTCCTTGAGTGGCCCAGTCAGAGCCGACCTAAATGACATGGCATGACTGGAAGATTGCTGTCCATCAACGCTCCCCAAGGAACTTGACAGAGCTTGAACAGTTTTGTAAAGAAGAATGGTCAAATATTGCCAAATCTAGGTGTGCAAAGTTGGTAGAGACCTATCCCAACAGACTCACAGCTGTAATTGCTGCCAAAGGTGCTTCCACCAAGTATTAACTCAGGGGGGGTGGAGACTTATCCAATTATGATCTTTCAGTTTTGTATATAATTTTGTTTTTCAATAAAAACTTTTTTCCCCTGTAACAGTGTGGAGTATGGTGTGTAGATAAGTGGGAAAAAATCCTCATTTAAATGCAGGAAACTCTGAGGCACTGACACAACAAAATGCGAAAAAGTTCAAGGGGGTGTAGACTTTCTATAGGCACTGCAGGTTTCTAACTTTTGCAACAACAAAACAATTCAAAACATATGCATGTTCAAACCGTGTTGCTACAGCATTTTCTTATGCTCCTAGTGTTACTACTATAATGCATGGGATATCAACTGTAAACAATTGGGTAAACATTATTTTTTTTGTGTAATTGCTCTTATTTGAAATCATTGTCATCCATTTATCGTACTTACCACATGCTCATACTGGACTTTACTCGTATAAGCAAATATTTTTAATATACGTTAACTGCTCTTAGTCGAACCCGCTCTTACATGTAATTATTTACTGTATTCTCTTTATTCTTATTTGAATTTGATCTTATTGTACTTTACAACTGCTCTTATCTGTAATAGGATACCCTGTAATGTGGTACTTTACAATGTGATATTTTGTAATGTGATGTTTTGTAACACTTGTAAGTCACCCTGGATAAGGGCGTCTACTAAGAAATAAATATTAATAATAATAATTATAATAATAATAATAATAATAATACTTGGCAAAAATACATTTGTTTATTTTATGTCATTGGTTGCAGAAATTCTTAGTCTCATTGATTACATACTGTGTTCCATTACCAGCAGCTCTCACACATTTCAAGAAGCCTGTATATTTCAATATTATTACAGTTTTAGTGGCGTATGCTCCTGCTTTCATCTCGGCTGTGCTCTGTATCATACACATGGGCATGATACTGTGCACATGACAAGTGCGCTTCCATGTTTGTTGCACGTTCAAATTTGAAAAACAAAATCTAAATAACACGCTTTGATGCATTCCATGCACCCCTCTTCATTTATCTTCAACAATATGTAAATACGTGTGCATTATACTACGGAAACTATGGTATGTATTTGGGCCCAGTGCTTATAGGTGCATAAGAAGTTAAAAATGCAGTTGTAATCATGACATAACAAGGTGTTCACAGGTGTCACATTTTTGATCACTACTTAACGGATTACTCTGTTCCCTTATTAAAAAACACAAGACTTATTGGTTACATGATTTGAAAATGGAAGTCAAATTTTGTCAGAGGTCAAGAACAAAGTCATAAGCACATCTGTGTTTATTTGAGATGCTTTGTAAAGAAATAGTTTCTGAAAAATTGCCAGAGATTAAAAACATAATTTGTCACTCCCCCATTGTATTATCCGGTGTGCAACCTGCACACGGACAAATACTGGATGACAAGCAAAGGCTGCAAAAATGTCCAGCAATCTACAGCTCTTCTGCTATATTGTTCTAATCTAGACAGTTTTGAATATAGTAGAATCCTGGATTTTTCATAATCTCATATTAAAGACTAATTTGTAAAATACTATTTTGAGCAGTATTAAACTTGACATGAACAAAATTAACTCACCATCACACTGTGATCCTGGAAAAAGTGGTGAACACAGAGATTTTTGCCACCAGCATTCCTCCTGCTGGCTGCCAATATTTCCTTTCATAGGTACATTTAGCGAAGGAAACTGTTTATAAAAACAGAGAAAACATGTTGTTTCACTAACATACACCTTTATTACAAATTCCAGTGTTAATTGCATATATTAACAAACATGATTTTAAAACTGAGCAATTGAAATTTTGTAAGAGCACAGAAGCCTACGTTTTTAATTTACTACTTCTAAACTGCAGATGGTGCCATTTAACAGAAATGCATTATCCTCAAAAATGTTTTGTGAACATATTTGCATATAGTTTACTTTTAAATGAATATTTAATTTTACAATACACTAAATTAAAATAAAAGTCAGTAGCAAAATGAAAAAGTAGATCACCATGACCTACATTCTCTTTATACACGTAAAAACTAAAGATAAAACAAATAGACAAAACAAATAGACAAAGGCCTTGTACAAAAAGATTCTTAATATCTTCGGCCAGTATGTTTCATCATAACTGTGGAAGTGAGAATAGGAATGTGAACCTTTTCGTGGTCTGGGTGCGGGCCAAAGAAATGTAATTTTTGGGTCTGAATTTGAAATCACCACAAACGTTTTCTGTCCTTTCGGCATCCTCGTCTGTAATCCTTTCCCAAATAACGTATTGGAAAGTAAATGTACCAGTATTTCCTGCACTAAAGCAGGAGGAGATTAGGGAGGAGTCAGCTGACTAAGCAGTGTTCTCGCTTGTTACAATGTTAAACTATATCCAGACCACTAGAGAAAGCTACCATGCTGTATAGCCTATTGTATGAACTCAATCTGTGGAGAATGGTAGACAATCTGTGTGTGAATGTGAGCGCGTGAGAGTCAGTCGATGCAGGCAGTAGGTAAAGGACAAACACTTGTGGGTTCAGGTCGGGTTGCAGATCTTACTAAAGCGGGTTGCGGGTTCGGGTCGGGTCCTGTAGTAGCACAGGACTTTACATTAAATTATACACAGAACCATGTTTTTGATTGTCACTGGAGTTTTCATGGATGCAGTTTCCAGTTAAGCTTGTATTTTATATAGCCATGCTGTTAGTCCATTTTACTGGTAATGTTTTTCATTTTTATTTAGGTTTAAACAAAATGTAACTATTTACGTTTTACAGTTTATAGTTGAGTTTTTTTCTAAACGCTAGACAGTATTGATCTACACCGAGAATTAATTCTTCACTTTACCAGCACTTGAATAGGTCTTATTTAAAAAAACACAATTCAGCATTTATTGTGTAAAATGGTTCTAGAAATTATTTTAGCAGAAAGGTAGGTAAAAAATAAAATAAAATAAAAATAATAATAATAAAAAAAAACATTACTATTACTGAAATTCTAAAAATACAATTGTATAGTATAGAGGACATATTTAACAAAGTACCAGCGTAAATCACTTTAGAGATCTGTCTTCCTGTCTCCTAATAAGCAAGCAGAAAATATCTATGCTGTCTGACCCCACAGGCATGTCTGAGATGTATGGCTGTCTGTGTAAGTAAAGGAGAAGAAAATAGCAGACTACTGTAGTTTAATAACCCAATTTAATACTATAAACAGCTTTTACTTTTGGGTTAACTACAATTACAAAATTCTTACCTCATGCAGTTCTGTAAATTCACAGGTTTTCCCAAAACTCGAAATGTGCCCAGCTGCTGAACATTTACATGCCTCTTTATTTTCTTTACTAGATTCCTCAGTTTCATAATCTTCCAAGTGTATACTCACTACTGAGGTCTCTCCATCACAGTTGCATATTTCTTGCTCTACTATTGGCAATAGAGCACTGGAGCCTTCTTGGGAATCTAATGAAGTCTGTGCACTCTTTTCCATACCAGACTTCTTTAATCTAGGTAAAAATTTACCAGACTCAAGTTCTGACTTTCCATAGTAGGGCCCCTCACACTCAGCATCTTCCTCCAATGGTTTGAGATCTGCTTGTGGATCTTCAAACACATCTGACTGAGGGAGGACAGGAAGATTCAATTCTTCTTTTTCCGATTCCACCTCTGAGTCACTTCCTCCTCCAGGAGAAAGTTCAGAGGCAGAAATCGGTCTAAAGTGAGTCCTAGGTGAAATACGAATAGCTCTGTACTGTGTTCGGTTTATCCCATAAAGTCTAGGATGAAAAGCTTCACTTTCTGAATCTGAACACAGTATTGACTTGGGCTTGAAACTTGGGCTGAACGATGCAATATCTTCAGGCTCAAATGAACACTCCACATGAAGAACTTGTGAAAATGGATTGTTCAAGTCAAAGGATGAAAATGAATAATCAAGCCCAGACTCATCACTCTGAAAATTGCTGCATGTTCCTAATAAATCTTCATGGAAGATAAAAGAAAATCCCTTGTTTAATCTATCTCCACCTTTTATTGCCTGGTCACACTGACCAAATGAAACCAATGGCCTCCATAAAGGTTTGTGGCCAGGAGCAAAACAGTTACCTGTGTTCATAAAAACATCAGTACCAGCGATTGTCACCACGTCAGAAGCTGCGCATTGTACTAAGCTCTCTCGAGTATGACTGGGTGGTACAACTGCCCAGTCTCCATCACTGTTAAAGGTTTTAAGCTCACCGTAGACTCCTCCAAGAATAAATGTATTGTGATCTTTATCAGGGTTCATGTCCCAAGGTTTTGATGGTGTTGTATAATCACCACCATCTACCTTTGAAAGCTCGCCTCTTATAACTGTCGGTTCCTCCAAATGTTCCTTTTGAACCTCCCACAAATGATATTCTGACCGCTGAACTGCCTTCTTCTGGGGCAACTGCAGGGTATCAGTTGCTGTTTCTATGTCTAAACAGCAATGATAATTTGCCTCAACAGGAAACAACCCATCCTCTGTTATTTCTCCTTCTAGTGTTGCTACTGAATCTCCATCTCCAACACTTGTCCAAATGCCCTTTATCATCCCTGAGCTGTAGTTGTCATTTTGTTGGTTTGGATCCTCTGAAAAAATGTCTGCTGCGTCATAAGGTTTGCTTTCATCTTTTTCCAGCTGGATTCCACACACTGACTCAAGCTTGGATTTCTTTTTAAAAGTCAGGTCAGGTACTTTGCTTATAATATCATCCTTTTGTTGACATGCATCTTCATGTAGAAAGTCTAAAAGTTCATCTTCTAGGTATTTGGAGGAGATGCTGGGGACTATACAATTAATCTCTTCTGTGTTAAAATGTGCTGACTCCTCTACATTAGACTCCTTAACATTAGTCTCGTTATCAGAACGTGTTTCTTCTGAATGTGACCATGGGCTACAAGTTCGTGTTGAGAGATTGGAACAGTGTTCAGTTTCATCAAAGGCACTATTTTTGGTCCATATTAGCAAACGAGATTGTTTATTTCCAAGTGGATCCATACAGCTATTAGAATCAGTGTTTTCATGACCAATGGTTAGTGAGTCACAGGAAAAAGGTAAAGTGGAGCCATCATATTGCACTTCAAAGAGTGAAAAACAAGAAGAGTTTAATCCTTCATTGGGTTCTGAAAAATACTCTTCTTGATTTCCAAAAAATCTGCTTTCATTGAATAATGTATTGTCCAATATAGGGGATGGTCTAACGGGAGAATCCCCTGTAAAGCTTTCCCCATCAATGTCTTCAGAACTAAAAGATGAACAACATTCCCAAACTTGAGCTATATTTTCAAGATCTTGCAAGAAAAACCCATCTGCACCAACAGAGCTGTGTGAATCTGCCCTTATTGCACTTTCCCCTTGCAGCTCAAGTCCGTCTAACATTACACAACACTCTGCCTCAAAGTCTCTTTGCTCGTTGCTTTTTTGTCGAATCATACTTAAAATTCGACTTTCTTGTATTGAGTCTGAGGCACTAGTATCCAATATGGATTGATAAATATCCACTTCATAGAAGTGAGTAAATTCAGACAGATGCTCATCATCTAAAGCTCTGCTGCCCTCTGGTTGAGGGCAGGTTGAGGTCCCATCGACGTCATCAGCCTCATCTATTACAGCAGGCATTTCCACAAAGTGACCATCAACAAAAGTACCTGCGGCGAGGTATGTTCGCTGAAAACTGCTGTTTGCAAAACAAATACCTTGCATTGACTCAGACAGCTTTTCAACATTTGCAGGTGCAGAAAGAACATCTTGTGAATCCAGACTTTTTCGGTATGTAGTCTCAAGTTTGCTTTTCCTGCTAAAAGGAACAAAATATTCTGTGATTGGCTCAGTATACCATAATGGTTCTTCCCTATATTCTTTTTTATTTCTACTCTCAAAGCCAAATTCTTTAATCTCACTGCAGCTGAAATCTTTTCTAATTTCTTTTAATGGTCTCTTCCCCTTTTTGCACAGCTGTTTAGTGGGCCCACTACTGCGACTGCTTCCACCTGTGTTTCTTCTTTGTTCTTTTTCTGCATCTTTCAATGCTAACTTCACTTGCCGGTTTTGCCCTTTTTTGTTTCTACCCATGTCCCTTGTCTTATGCCTTATTTTGATGGATTTCAATGGTGGTTTTATCTCATACTGGTTCCCACTGGAGCTAGAGCCAGCTTCACTGGAGCCAGAGGACCAAGAGCGAGGGCGCAATTTTCCATCACATCTGTGCTTCATCTGCTTTTTACTCTGATCAGTTCTGTCATCCACCATGTTGTTATAGTGCCGGTTCTCTTTTTCCTTTTTACTTCTTCTCTGTTGGGTACGATCACTCAATGTACTGCAAACTTCAACAATTTTTTCGTTTCCAGTTTCACCCTCACTGTTACAGTCCTTTGGAGAGGAGGTGTCAGTGCTTGTCTGAGGAGCAGCGGAAGATGAAGAACTTGAATAAGAGCAAGTTTTAGACTTATTCCACACCGTCATAATTTCATGAAGACAAACTGTTTTTTCTGACAAAGGAGGAAAAGCTTCATAATACCTATGAATTAAAAAAAAATGTTTAAGATTAATAATAAATATACTGGGAAAGTATTTCAGCCATTTGGCCAATCAATGCTCATCAGTTCAGCAGCTGGTTGCTTCCAAATCAGGTCTTGAATGTTACATAAATTGATAACCTTTAAGGCTGCATTACAGTATTTAGTATTATTGGTATGATATTCCCAACTCTATGACAAGTGGAATCTCCCCACTTTCATTTGCATTTCAAGTATAACTTAAAATCACATGATCCTCTGTGACTTTTGACTGATTAAAAAAAAAAAAACCCTGCAACTTTATTTTATTCAAATTATATTATTTGTAAACTGTAAAGCTAAACAAACAAAACACTGGCTAAATGTAATTGTTTATATGTAACCAATATTTATAGGCTCACATCTCAAAACTACGATTTTGTTACAATGTTCAGCGATGTGGCCATGTCAGGGCCAATGGCTATGAGCTTTCAGCTTCATAGTGTAGGTATAGAGCCAACACAGCTGAAAGGTCACAGCCACAAAGGTCAAATCAACAGTTCCACAACAGCACTTAATTTTGTTGAAACCTAGTTAGCAACAGCTAGAAAAAAATTTAATGAGAACATCTAAGTGAAAGGAGCAACATTATATTACTCGGATTAACGTCACTATACAAAAAATGTAAGAATTTATAATAAATATTCTTGGGCATTCCATAAAATAATGTAACATTTCTGAGTTAACAATATCTTACTAGTCGGGCATAAGGAAATTAATATCCCATGAGTAATTTCAAACACAATAGAAACAACATAAATATTCTATTTTCACAACTGGTACCTAGGACTATTACCCACAAAAAAGATGCCAAATCTTTCTGTTTTATATACCTACATTTCCACCTGATCCTTAGATGAAGGAGATTCTGCAAGTTCAGGAGTCTGTGATCCCAGTGATTTATTGTTTTGTTTTTTTTCTTCTTGGGAAAAGAAGAAAAAACAAAAGTTATGGAAATCAACTTTTAGAAATGTTTTATTTGGTCAACAACATGTCTAAACATGCCACTATTCCATAAAATAAAATAAATATTAGAACCACTATTTTAAATGTTTTTTTAAAATTATTAAAGTTTGCAATTTTCCCCTTTATATTGAAATTAGAAATATTAATTTTGGTGAACAAAAACAAAGCATCTCAGGGGACAATGTACAGGAAATGTCAAACCAGAGCAATGGTTTGTAGAGGCATTTAGTAAAATAGGTATGTGAAAAAGATCTGTATGACTACTGTGTCCAGAAGTTAAAACAACATGGCAGTGGAATAGTTAATATATAAAAGCCACCACCTGTAATGGAACTTCATTGAGAAATGCATAGAACATATCTGTGTACCATCTGTAATGTCACTAACAACACAAAACATACCTTTCTGTTTATTCTGAAGATCTTTCAGTTTGGAGCAGAGCTCCTCAACTAATGTTTCAATTCCAGAGCTCTTCCCAAAAAAAAAAAAAAAAAAAAATTATTAAATACATTACACTAATGCAGTGAAAAGGAACAATATTCAAAAGTCCTATGACACACTGTATAGTTTTTGATAATGCAACTGAATAAAAGCCTAAGCCACATAGATTAAATAATTAACTTTTTCTGTGTATCTCTATTGCCAACTATGACTGCTTGACACTAAACCTAGAAGATGTTATATATTTACAAAATCCTATCGACACTTATTACAGAAACACCTAGGGATTTGGCCAATGGTATAAATGCTCTGCATTAAATGTGTTAAATATAACTCCATGCTAGACATGCTGGACAGGATAATGACTAAGCATTAACCAGAGGCCTTGACACTTTTTTGCTCAAAAAGCCAGCTAGTTTTTAAAATAACAACACTTTCATTTCTAAATAATGACCTATAAAGTATTGCATCCTGTCATATTCTTTATATCACTACAATGTACATTTAAAAACAAGTGTTGAAACATCTATCTACTGGCTTTCCAGACACTTGTCAACATACTAAATACTTTAAGAACGTAACATAACTCCCCCCCCCCCCCCCCTCCAAAAAAAACCCCCACACACTTAAAAAGCAAATACTTTATCAATACTAAACTTTCTATTAAATAAGGATAGATATATATTTCTTACCATATCACTCAAAGAAAGTCTAGTCTTAACAAGTCCTACATTTCCTCTTGCATCATTGTACTAACACTCACATCAGCTGACAAGCTGCATACTACTACTAATACTGTGCTGCCTGTAGTGGTAAAAAATAGCCCACATTGCAGGATACCAAACCCTCAGAGAGCAGTTATTAAAGAGTAAGTATTGGAGTTATGTAAAATATAGCGTTATACGTCCCCACGTGTTGCTACAACTGTTTAATTAACGCACCTGGCATTTTTTTTCTTTTCATTAACATCCTGATGATTTTTTACACTTATAACTTTAAAGTCAGTTTCAAAGCTCTTTTCATGATGCCCACTCTACAGCACTGGGGTTTGAGATCTGTCCTCCTAATTACTGCAGGAAAAGGGATTACATTTTTTTTTTTTTTTTTTTTTTTTATAAACATAACAAGTGGTCTGGCTTTTCTGTTCCCTACCATGGATCGTTATTGCTGTGTTACCTGTTTGACAATGTCAGACCAGATCGAATGATTGCAAACACAGTAAAATCTGAAAAAGATCTGTATCCCTTGATAGTATAAATATTTTCTTTGTGTCTTGATTATTAATTGGACAGGAAAATAATCAAATTGTGATAATTGTGTTTCCAATATCCAAGTAAAGATAAAAAGTATAAGTACCATTGCTAATGACACATCCTCCCTCTTGTATACCATACTTATCCCTGATTTGTCTACAGAAACTCTGGAGGGATTCAAGGTCATTCTACCACTGCCTTTTGTGTACCGAGGCCAAATTTTGGATTAAACAACTGATTCTACTCAAACTAATTGATGCATCATAACATATTATGTAAGTCATATTCACATGCTCTAGAGAAAATACACCATAAAGCATTTAAAGTGAAAAACATCTTTAGAAAGAAAAAAAAAAAAAAAAAAAAAAAATCACTAAATCCTAATGTATACAATTTTACTATTATAAAAGAAGACAAACCATGTAATGAGTTAACTATACATTTACACAATCAATATGTATTTATTAACATAAATTAAGATATTTAATACTGCCCCTAAATTCACTGTCAACCCTGTTACAGATGAGAACTCCCCTTGCAAAATAATGAATTATTCAACAAATCAAATGACCTTCAGCATGTGACATTATCATCAAGTAAGAAGATATAGGAAAACACCTGCAGGCATGTCTAAACAATTTTTTATATATTTTTTTTTAAGCTCGCTTGTCTTGGGGGTACACAAAATACATTAGAAAACTTTAATTATTTCAAAAATCTACAATTAGTTAATCTTTACCAGAAGCACAACATGGGCTCCCACTCTGTTTACCTCACGGGACAAAGGCCAAACTTTGTTTTATATATCTCAACCATGTCACTGTATAACTCTGCACTTATAAACTAAATAAAAAAATAAAAATAAAAAAAAATAAAAAAAACAACATTTAATAAACAAAAAAGTCATTTTTTTTATTAAATATCCTTCCATCTAAAACTGAGCTCAGAAAAAAATTGTTCCATAGAACTTTTTTTTTATAGATGTTGAACTGAACATTGCCATTGAAAGTGCAGTTTTTCTTTATTTGATTCCTTATACTTCTGGTAATTCTTGGTTTGTTCATTAAAATACATTAAAAAAAAATTGTAATTGTATTTCGTTATCCAGGGTAGTGACAGAAGGTATCCATACCAGATTAGCGCAACTGCTTCACAGTGGCAAGAAAGACATTATTTGCGTTATAAAATACCCGGTTACTGATCAAACTGACTTTGCAGTTTACGGCTGGACAACATGGAGAACTACTGGGCCTGTGTTAAGGAACAATTTTAAACAATGCAGGGGAGAGCAGAAGAGATGATACAAATTTCTGTGGAGAGAAAGGTACAGCAGAAATTGTTGAGATGCATTTCTAAACATTCTGCATCAGATCACACAGCTGCACAGTGGGTGGACCCGTGGCAGCAGGCAGGGCAGGAGATGCAACCGACCAGAGGAGTACAGACATAGACCTGGGGCAGCAGTAACAAAACATGTTTTAAGAGCGACCCAAATCTTTTTTAAAAAGCTGAAAGTTTAAGATATTTTTTAAAACTATTTATTTTCAGAATAGGATAGGGAATCACTGTAGTTCTGACAGCGTTCAGGGAGAAGGAGCAGAGCGATCAGAATGGCGAGTTTTGAATTGATTTGAATACAGTGGGACTCTATTCATCCGTGCTCTTGGGTGGACCAGTCCACGAATGTGTGAAATCCGTGGATAAATGAGGTGTCATTGCGTGTGACTAGAATGCATGAATAAAATACAGAAACTAGTAATGTAAACCAAATTAGCATTTACTGGAGATGTATGCAATACAATATATTACAAAGACAGAAGAATGTTTTAAAATTAGTTTACTTTGACAGTTATACTCCAAGCAAAATCTTTTCAAAACGCGATACGCGATTTCCCTAGCTTTTGCTGTTCTACCAAAAAATGTTTATATACACTACCGGTCAAAAGTTTTATAACACCCCCATTTTTCCAGTTTTTATTGAAATTTAAGCAGTCAAAGTCCAGTGAATAACCTGAAATGGTACAAAGGTAAGCAGTAAACTGCCAGAGGTTAAAAAAAAAGTTTAGGTTACCAAAAACTGAAAAATAATGTACATTTCAGAGTTATACAAAAAGGCCTTTTTCAGGGAACAAGTAATGGGTTAACAACTTACAGCTGTTCTGCAGCAATGGAAGTAAATTAAGCCTTGATAGTTGATGCTAACAATTCCTACAGGTGTCCCAACTTTTGCTGATTACTTACAAACCCTCTGTCTGTATAAAAGCAGTGTTGGAACAGACTGTGTTACTACACCCTCTTAAGCATTACTTGGACAGTATTGTACTGCAGGAAGTAGTATATTGCTCTCATAATGGCGAGAAAAAGGCAATTAACAAAGGAAGACAGACAGACCATTATAACCCTTAAAAGTGTAGGGCTTTCCTTTAGAGAAATTGCAAAGAAAGCCAAGGTGTCAGTGAGTACAGTTTCCTACACCATCAAAAGGCACTTGGAAACTGGAGGAAACTCTGACAGGAAGAGGTCTGGCAGACCCAAAGCCACAACAGAATCAGAAGACAAGTTTCTGAGAGTCAACAGCTTGCGTGATAGGCGGCTCACAGGACAACAGCTTCAAGCACAGCTTAACACTGGTCGAAGTAAGCAAGTCTCAGTTTCAACTGTGAAGAGAAGACTTCGAGCTGCAGGTTTGACAGGTCGAGTGGCAGTAAGAAAGCCATTGCTAAGATGGCAAAATAAGAAAAAGAGGCTTGCCTGGGCCATGAAGCACCGCCAGTGGACTACTGAAGACTGGAAGAAGGTCTTATGGACCGATGAATCAAAATTTGAAATCTTCGGTTCATCACGCTGGGTTTTTGTACGCCGTCGAGTAGGCGAAAGGATGGTTCCTCGCTGTGTGACACCAACTGTCAAACATGGAGGAGGAAGCGTGATGGTCTGGGGCTCTTTTGCTGGATCCAGAGTCGGCGACTTGCACAGAGTGAGTGGCACCCTGAACCAAAACTGCTACCACAGCATTTTGCACCACCAGCAAGATAATGACCCAAAACATACCTCCAGGCTATGTCAGAACTACCTTAGAAGAAAAGAACAAGACGGTAGGCTTCAAATCATGGAATGGCCACCACAGTCTCCAGACTTAAACCCCATCGAGCTGGTTTGGGATGAACTGGACAGAAGGGTGAAAGCAAAGCAACCTACAAGTGCAACACATTTGTGGGAACTTCTGCAACAGTGTTGGGAAGAACTTTCCGAACAATATTTGATTTCCATTGTAGAAAGAATGCCAGGAGTGTGTTTGGCTGTTATATCTGCAAAAGGTGGCTACTTTGATGAGTCAAAAATTTAGATTAAATTTTGTTAAACAAAACGATTCCATGATTTCTTTTTTATCTCCAATTGTTTATTTGTTCTATGCTTTAATTTCAGAGTACACTGAGACATTAAACTGCGTAAATTTCAATAAAAACTGGAAAAATGGAGGTGTTCTAAAACTTTTGACCGGTAGTGTATGTATATATATATATATATATATATATATGCATATATATATATATATATATATATATATGCACATATACACATATACACATATACACATATACATACACACACACACGTGTGTCAATGTGGCCCCCACTCTAAATTTTAGGGGGGCATTTTCTTCGGTGAGGGGGTCAATATGTTTGATAATTCAGAACCAACCACCATTTCTTATTTTTGTTTGTTTTTAAATGTGCCAGCAGAGTTTACTGACCTTTTGTTTCTGAAGAACAAAAAATAAAACTGTAAAGTTGTAGATACAACCGAGGTGTCTTTACACTACTCACTGTCATTTTTGGGGAAAATATTGGGAAATGTGTCACAGTGACGCTGGTGTATCACTGAGTAGAGGACATTCATTGTACCACATCACATTAACAGGGGTTTTCAATCTTTTTAAGCTACATACCCGTTTCCAAAAAAAGTAGTCCACCGCATACCCCCATCTGAGATACAGTCATAATAAATTTAAAACAGAAAAAAAGGTTTGTACAATAACATGATACAACAAAACGCACAAGCCTTGGCATGTGTGATGGATAAAATTATAAGTTACAGTATTATAATGGAATATACATATATACATATATATATATATATACATATATATATATATATATATATATATATATATATATATATATATATATATATACACAGTGCCTTGCGAAAGTATTCGGCCCCCTTGAACTTTGCGACCTTTTGCCACATTTCAGGCTTCAAACATAAAGATATGAAACTGTAATTTTTTGTGAAGAATCAACAACAAGTGGGACACAATCATGAAGTGGAACGAAATTTATTGGATATTTCAAACTTTTTTAACAAATAAAAAACTGAAAAATTGGGCGTGCAAAATTATTCAGCCCCTTTACTTTCAGTGCAGCAAACTCTCTCCAGAAGTTCAGTGAGGATCTCTGAATGATCCAATGTTGACCTAAATGATTAATGATGATAAATAGAATCCACCTGTGTGTAATCAAGTCTCCGTATAAATGCACCTGCACTGTGATAGTCTCAGAGGTCCGTTTAAAGCGCAGAGAGCATCATGAAGAACAAGGAACACACCAGGCAGGTCCGAGATACTGTTGTGGAGAAGTTTAAAGCCGGATTTGGATACAAAAAGATTTCCCAAGCTTTAAACATCCCAAGGAGCACTGTGCAAGCGATAATATTGAAATGGAAGGAGTATCAGACCACTGCAAATCTACCAAGACCTGGCCGTCCCTCTAAACTTTCAGCTCATACAAGGAGAAGACTGATCAGAGATGCAGCCAAGAGGCCCATGATCACTCTGGATGAACTGCAGAGATCTACAGCTGAGGTGGGAGACTCTGTCCATAGGACAACAATCAGTCGTATACTGCACAAATCTGGCCTTTATGGAAGAGTGGCAAGAAGAAAGCCATTTCTTAAAGATATCCATAAAAAGTGTCGTTTACAGTTTGCCACAAGCCACCTGGGAGACACACCAAACATGTGGAAGAAGGTGCTCTGGTCAGATGAAACCAAAATCAAACTTTTTGGCAACAATGCAAAACGTTATGTTTGGCGTAAAAGCAACACAGCTCATCACCCTGAACACACCATCCCCACTGTCAAACATGGTGGTGGCAGCATCATGGTTTGGGCCTGCTTTTCTTCAGCAGGGACAGGGAAGATGGTTAAAATTGATGGGAAGATGGATGGAGCCAAATACAGGACCATTCTGGAAGAAAACCTGATGGAGTCTGCAAAAGACCTGAGACTGGGAGGGAGATTTGTCTTCCAACAAGACAATGATCCAAAACATAAAGCAAAATCTACAATGGAATGGTTCACAAATAAACATATCCAGGTGTTAGAATGGCCAAGTCAAAGTCCAGACCTGAATCCAATCGAGAATCTGTGGAAAGAACTGAAAACTGCTGTTCACAAATGCTCTCCATCCAACCTCACTGAGCTCGAGCTGTTTTGCAAGGAGGAATGGGCAAAAATTTCAGTCTCTCGATGTGCAAAACTGATAGAGACATACCCCAAGCGACTTACAGCTGTAATCGCAGCAAAAGGTGGCGCTACAAAGTATTAACTTAAGGGGGCTGAATAATTTTGCACGCCCAATTTTTCAGTTTTTTATTTGTTAAAAAAGTTTGAAATATCCAATAAATTTCGTTCCACTTCATGATTGTGTCCCACTTCTTGTTGATTCTTCACAAAAAATTACAGTTTCATATCTTTATGTTTGAAGCCTGAAATGTGGCAAAAGGTCGCAAAGTTCAAGGGGGCCGAATACTTTCGCAAGGCACTGTATATATATACACACACACACACATACACACACAGTACTGTGCAAAAGTTTTAGGCAGGTGTGAAAAAATGCTGTAAGAATGCTTTCAAAAATAGACATGTTAATAGTTTATATTTATCAATTAACAAAATGCAAAGTGAGTGAACAGAAGAAAAATCTACATCAAATCAATATTTGGTGTGACCACCCTTTGCCTTCAAAACAGCATCAATTCTTCTAGGTACACTTGCACACAGTTTTTGAAGGAACTCGGCAGGTAGGTTGGCCCAAACATCTTGGAGAACTAACCACAGTTCTTCTGTGAATTTAGGCAGCCTCAGTTGCTTCTCTCTCTTCATGTAATCCCAGACAGACTCGATGATGTTGAGATCAGGGCTCTGTGGGGGCCATACCATCACTTCCAGGACTCCTTGTTCTTCTTTACGCTGAAGATAGTTCTTAATGACTTTCGCTGTATGTTTGGGGTCGTTGTCATGCTGCAGAATAAATTTGGGGCCAATCAGATGCCTCCCTGATGGTATTGCATGATGGATAAGTATCTGCCTGTACTTCTCAGCATTGAGGAGACCATTAATTCTGACCAAATCCCCAACTCCATTTGCAGAAATGCAGCCCCAAACTTGCAAGGAACCTCCACCATGCTTCACTGTTGCCTGCAGACACTCATTCGTGTACCGCTCTCCAGCCCTTCGGCGAACAAACTGCCTTCTGCTACAGCCAAATATTTCAAGTTTTGACTCATCAGTCCAGAGCACCTGCTGCCATTTTTCTGCACCCCAGTTCCTGTGTTTTCGTGCATAGTTGAGTCGCTTGGCCTTGTTTCCACGTCGGAGGTATGGCTTGTTGGCCGCAAGTCTTCCATGAAGGCCACTTCTGACCAGACTTCTCCGGACAGTAGATGGGTGTACCAGGGTCCCACTGTTTTCTGCCAATTCTGAGCTGATGGCACTGCTGGACATCTTCCGATTGCGAAGGGAACTAAGCATGATGTGTCTTTCATCTGCTGCAGTAAGTTTCCTTGGCCGACCACTGCGTCTACGGTCCTCAACGTTGCCCGTTTCTTTGTGCTTCTTCAAAAGAGCTTGGACAGCACATCTGGAAACCCCTGTCTGCCTTGAAATTTCTGCCTGGGAGAGACCTTGCTACCAGTATAACTACCTTGTGTCTTGTTGCTGTGCTCAGTCTTGCCATGGTGTATGACGTTTGACAGTAAACTGTCTTCAGCAACCTCACCTTGTTAGCTGAGTTTGGCTGTTCCTCACCCAGTTTTATTCCTCCTACACAGCTGTTTCTGTTTCAGTTAATGATTGTGTTTCAACCTACATATTGAATTGATGATCATTAGCACCTGTTGGTATAATTGTTTAATCATACACCTGACTATATGCCTACAAAATCCCTGACTTTGTGCAAGTGTACCTAGAAGAACTGATGCTGTTCTGAAGGCAAAGGGTGATCACACCAAATATGGATTTGATTTAGATTTTTCTTCTGTTCACTCACTTTGCATTTAGTTAATTGATAAATATAATCTATTAACATGTCTATTTTTGAAAGCATTCTTACTTTACAGCATTTTTTCACACCTGCCTAAAACTTTTGCACAGTACTGTATATATATTTACTTTTGGATAAAAATAGTCCATCAAACAGGTTTCTAGTTGTTGGAAACATCAACATAATTTTATTGCAATTACTAATTAATTATAATCAACGAAGCCTCCATGCTAAACTCAGTCACTCAAAAATGACATAGGACTATTCCATGATAGCAAATGGCAATCATGTATTTTTATTGATAATACAATTACAGAAAAGACGGCAAAGAAAAGTTCAATATCCACGGCTCTTACTTTGCTAGTAATGTACTGGTATTGAGCCAACAATGCAAATTTATTCACTGGATTGAAAGCTAAAAACTCACACCAGACGTAACGGCTTGTCAAACTAGACCGCATGCAGTACTTCGGTTTCTGATTGGCCAACATTATGTATTTTGAAATGAACCAATAGTACTTAAGTTACAATAAACTTTAATCGGGTCATTGAAAAAAAAATATATCGACTTGCAGACATGAACGCACATAGGAAATAAAATGAGTTAAAGACTAGGCTTTTAGTTTTTTTAAATATGTATTTTTTTTTATCCCAGACAGACTGCAGTAACCGCCCAACTGTTTATATGACATTGAAACAACAAAAATGTTATTTATAACGTACATATTTAATATGTAAATTAGCCATGTGTGCACTGAACGCTCTGTCACAGCACAGCAGTCTGGTGTTAGCGATTAAACGTTGATTACATGATAAAAGTTTGCAATAGATTGTGAAGTGGTACTAAGTAAAATGCGCTGTCTGCCATTTCAGAATTTTTATCGCGTACCCCAGTTTAAAAACCGCTGCATTAGAAGAAACCACATTATCAACAGATAAAGTTTAATAGTCATATTTAAATGCAATTGTCCTGACTGGTAAATTCTTACCTTCCAGCTGCCCCTTTATTTTGATAATTACCATATCAAAAATGTCATTTTTTTATTTATTTTTTTTGACAATTTTCATTCTTAGCCCCCAAGTAAATATTCTGAACGGTTTTCAAAGCAATTTTTGCTTTATTTTTACAACACACGTTGGTGTTGATATGATAAACGCGTATCTGCTTCAGGTACTGTATTGCATTTTTTTCAAGGTTAAACGATGGCCCGTGTTACACAGAACACTAAAAATAAAATGTCAAATATACAATATGTATTTCGTTGGTTTTGTGGATTTGCTATATTTTAATACTGCACATAATGATATGGTTTTGAAAATGCTACTTACCAAAACCGTGACTGCATGTGAACTGTATTACATAATAATTTCCTTTATTCCGATTCCAGTGGGGTTATCTCAATGCAAGATGTATTATATACAGTGCTGTATAAAATTACATACACTGATATATATGAAAAGTTCACTATATATAAATTTTTATATATAAATGCTGTTATAGGCCTACAGGTGAAATGGCGCTTATGGTGCATAACACATACTGAATTATTTTGGGACATAATGTTAGCATTTTGTGTCATAGAAAAGACACATTTCACATATTTTATAACGTTAACGCTTTTTTTGTTTTGTTTTTTTTTAATCGATGCGGTTTTCGTTTCACAAATCTACTGCACTTCGTCTATAAACTGTATTGCATTACGCACAAGTTCAAACTTCTCCCATTCACTTGCTAGATCACTCCATATCTCCAAACATCAGACAGATATTTTGCCTAGCAAATAGATAAGTTAAAAGCGGAAGAATTTCACAGTATTTTTAAGCACAAATATAATAGCCTGCATTTCAAAAGTCACTGCTGAAGCTGATTACTTATTCTTCCAGAAGTAATGGTCGGGTGTAACAGGGATACAAGGTTATATTTGCGCCGGGCCAAGTTGTTAACAAGCCTGATGATGTTGTCGTCCAGGCTTTAATGTGAAACTGCCTGTAACCAGGGAGGGTGCGAGCGCATTCTACTGGACTGGAGAATAAAAGCACGAGTTTAATTATGAAAACGCAAGTGTAAACAAACAAGTAAAAAAGATTAGCCTGTCGTCAGACATGTCATGGTAATAAAAATGCATTCATATGCTGTGTATTGGTATTGCGTCTCATCTGGGAAGGGGGACATACGGGCGCGTTAAGAGAAATTCAGCGGGACATTTTTTTATTTCAGAGGGTCATTGGCGCGGCCTAGCGCGAACACTGTATTTTATATATTTATATATATATATATATATATATATATATATATATATATATATATATATATATATATATATATATATATATATATATATATATATATAATACAGTGCCTTGCAAAAGTATTCAGACCCCTGACCAATTCTCTCATATTACTGAATTACAAATGGTACATTGAAATTTCGTTCTGTTTGATATTTTATTTTAAAACACTGAAACTCAAAATCAATTATTGTAAGGTGACACTGATTTTATGTTGGGAAATATTTTTAAGAAAAATAAAAAACTGAAAGATCTTGCTTGCATAAGTATTCAACCCCCACACATTAATATTTGGTAGAGCCACCTTTCGCTGCAATAACAGCTTTAAGTCTTTTGGGGTAAGTATGTACCAGCTTTGCACACAGTGTCGGAGTGATTTGGGCCCATTCTTCTTGGCAGATTTGCTCCAGGTTGTTCAGGTTGGTTGGACGATGCTTGTGGACCGCAATTTTCAAATAGTGCCACAGATTCTCAATGGGATTGAGATCAGGACTTTGACTGGGCCACTGTAGGACATTCACCTTTTTGTTCTTGAGCCACTCCAGTGTTTCTTTGGCCTTGTGCTTGGGATCATTGTCCTGCTGAAAGGTGAATTTCCTCCCAAGCTTCAGTTTTTTAGCGGACTGAAGCAGGTTCTCTTGCAGTATTTCCCTGTATTTTGCTCCATCCATTCTTCCTTCAGTTTTAACAAGATGCCCAGTCCCTGCTGATGAGAAACATCCCCACAGCATGATGCTGCCACCACCATACTTCACTGTAGGGATGGTGTGTCTTGAGGCATGGGCAGTGTTAGGTTTGCGCCACACATAGCGCTTTGAGTTTTGGCCAAAAAGCTCTATCTTGGTCTCATCTGACCACAAAACCTTTTCCCACATCGCAGCTGGTTCACTCTCATGCTTTCTGGCAAACTCCAGACCTGCTTTCAAATGGTACTTTTTGAGTAACGGCTTCTTTCTTGCCACCCTCCCATACAGGCCAGTGTTATGCAGAGCTCTTGATATGGTTGACTGGTGCACCATTACTCCACTCCCAGCCACTGAACTCTGTAGCTCATTCAAAGTGATTGTTGGCCTCTCTGTGGCTTCTCTCACAAGTCTCCTTCTTGTTTGAGCGCTGAGTTTTGAGGGACAGCCTTTTCTTGGCAGTGCCTGGGTGGTGTGATGCAGCTTCCACTTCCTGATTATTGATCCAACTGTGCCCACTGGGATATCCAAACACTTGGATATTATTTTGTACCCTTTCCCTAATATATGCATTTGTATTACTTTATCTCTAACTTCTGTAGACTGCTCTTTGGTCTTCATTTTCCTTCAGATTCACAGCCTGACCAATGATCCTTCAACAGTGGGGTTTTTATCCAGAAAATGTGACAGCAACTTTAATGGTTCACAGGTGGAGGCCAATGGTAAGGTAATTGTGTCCTCGTTAGGGCAATTTCTTTCATCGGTGTAAACTGGTAGATTCCACAGCACAGGGGTTGAATACTTATGCAAGGCACTGTATATATATATATATATATATATATATATAAATACACTACAAAAAAAAAAATATATATATATATATATATATATATATATATATATATATATATATATATATATATATATACTACAAAGCTACAATCATATGGCATTTTATGAAATATCCCAATGTATTATCGCTAATTTACGGAGCCCCAGAGACGACATGGTTGAGAAAAAAAAAAAAAACGTTGGACTAATCTGTGCGCACAGTTTAGACGACATGGTTGAGAAAAAAAAACGTTGGACTAATCTGCGCGCACAGTTTAGCAATCTGTGCGCACAGTTTACTAGCACAGTTTGTCATCAGTAAAGTGAGGCTTTAGAATGTGCCAGCATACATACGACTTTGCAAAATGGTGAGCAAAGAGGAATTAATCGAGACATATTTTTACTTAGGACTGAAATATAAGGACATTATTCATGTCCTCAGTGCAAAACACAGGATAATATTGAGTCTCAGGAACCTACAGCGGATCCTCAAAAAAAAGGGACTACTTCACCGCGGAAACTATACAAGTTTGGTTGACATTGTCAAATTTATCCGACATGAACTTCATGGAGGGACAAACGATAAAAAAAAGGATTGTTATAAATGTGTAGCTCAATCTACTGGGCATTATCAACAAATGGACAGTGTAAGAGAAATCAGATTTTGTAGAAAGGATTTGACTAGACAGTATACAGGGTTGAAAATACGTACTAATAAACACTTTTCCCAACTCCAAATTGAAATATTACAGATGGACATATTGATTTTTAACTATTAACTCACACAACATTTAAGGCTAGAACTGTAGACATCTTAATACAAATAAGTATAACTGCCTGATCAGAATGCACACGTTTTATCCAATGGAATTGTAATATATACGTTTATTGAAAGTAATGTTCGTAGCTAACATGCATTTAAATTAATAAGAATGGCGTATTTTGGATTGTTTAGGTTAACCCTTGCAGGAAATAACCTGTATTTAGCAACATTATTATTTACTCATAAATATTAGTTGTTTTTGTCTGCTTTAAATAGGAACCTCATGGTTGGCAAACAATGAGTCTTAATTAGTAGGCCTACGTTTAACTGTCTCTACTGTTTTATAAATGCCGTTCAGTGAAGGCAGATAATAGCTCGTACCACTCTAAGAAGACTTGAACAGCTGCAAATATAAATGCCCTCTAAAGCTACTACTGTTGTCACAAAACAAAACAACCGCAGATTCAAATGCTGAATAGGCACCTTTCATGTTAGGCTATTTACCTTACATTTGTTGGCATAAGGTACGGAGCAACTTCTATCACATCGTAAACCTCATGTTCCAAACTGACCAATTACTAAACTGTGCGTGCGGATTCGTAAACCGTGCGCGCGGATTCGTAAACCGTGCGCGCGGATTAGTCCAACGTTTATTCCACGCATTAATATTAAATAATGGTAGCTTGTTGCTAGTTTTCTGGCATTTCAAAATAAAAAATACAATTTATTTTTATTTTTTTAAAAAAAAACACCCGAAAAACTAAACAAACAAGCCTGCTGTGTCATTTAAACTTGTCTTACATTTCAACAAAATACATAAACAGAATTTTTTTTTTTTCCGTAACTTTTTTAAACAATTCACTGCTGCAAGTTGTTCTTTTGAACCTTGACAATGTCCACCATAGTCTTTTGTTTCAGTGAGGCAAAATATGTTTTCTGGGCTAAGTAACTGCCTAAGGAGAACTAATTTTACAGAATCTTTCTGCTGTTCATACTAAGACATGAAGCGCTGCTGTCTTGGCATCGACTCCACAGGTTAGACGGACGCATGCTAATTAAAGGGTAGTAAGTTTATTTTAAAGCATTTTGTATCTGTAACATAATCTCGACCGTGTGGCCAGATCGAAATAGGGAGACCAGAACCAAAAATGCTGGTGCCACAAACATGATGCAGCAACGAAGTCACAAAACTGAGTCACGCTCTGTCCCGTCCACCCTAATATAAGCGGTGTCTGATATAAGAGGCTGTGATTTAGTCGTGTCTAATGCTAAGAGATCTCATTCATCACTCTCTGAAAGAAAAGCTCTATATTAACTCGTCAACATTTCAAAAGGGCAGATACAGTCAGGTTTGTGTGCAGGAACTGGATATCACAACTTTAAAACGGGTTTATTTAACACAGTGCCTTTTTTCTTAGTACTGTGCTGTATATAAGTTACTTGAAAAGAACACATTAGATAAAAATGTGTTTTTTTAACTTCTACATTTGTCAAATACAGTCGTGTCCGTTCTACAAAATGTTGTTATAAATTCATCGAATATGCATTATATGTCTTGTCATTTCTAAAAATAGACCGCTTTTCCCCCCATATGCATTGAAATAAAGGCATTTTTTGGATATAACATCATTTGCTTGTAAAGTATCTTTTTTCTGGTCCGAATGTGGTGCATTATATCAGTTTGACTGTATGGTGTTCAATCACCCAAGGAGAAAGGGAAGCAGGATTTTATTAATAAAAAAAAAAAAAAAAAAAAGAAGATCTGCAGCTGGGCGTTTATTTAATTAATACAGACCCAACAGAGTTTTGAAGTATAGACTATGTACATTTAATCATCACACAAATGTTTTAAAATCTAAGAACTTGTTTCTCAGGACAGTATTCCATGTGGTACTTACTTCATCAGAGGCAGAACGCAGACATTGGACAGCAGCCTGTTTCTTCATTTCCTCAAGACTCAAGTCTGTACCCTTCTTCTTGCCCTTCCCCCATTTCTTACCAGTTCCCTTCTCCCAGCCCAAGAAGATGTCATTTTCCTAAAGAGAAAAAAAAAACGTAAAAAAAAGAGGGTGGCAAAGTTTAGGTCACATTTAGTGGCACAGTTAAACTACTTACTCTATACTAACATCATTTTTATCAGAGGTGTTTAAAAAAACAAAAAAAAATTGAGTACCTGGTCCTGCAAATCATAGTCGTAACTATCATGCAGCAGAAGACTGAGGACATATCGTGTGTAGATCATGGCATCAATCCCACACTTCTCCAGCTCCTGTCCCAGCCAGGTCTGCACTGGGCCCAAAGCGTGAAGGAAAGACATTTCAGAAGCAGGCAGGGGGCTTGAATAAGGGCTTGAGTAGCTTTCAGCTGCAGGACCATCCAACTCAGTACCGATTGGGCGCATGAATCTAGGTGTTTGGCATTTTGAAATACAACGGCATTTTTGACTGATGACTGATGGGGATTCTGTCTGGAGGCAATTTCACTCCAGCAGGAAGAGGAAAAGGTGATCTACATGGACAATCATGTAGGTTTACTTGTTACGGTTAGCCATAAAATGATGAACTTCAGGCATGACTAACTGGTGCAACGCTGTTACCTATGGCAAAACACTTGGTTGTGTTTGCGTCACAATCCGTTGCCGAGTTTCATATTGAGTTCAGAATCACTCCTCCGGCAAAACCTATAAAAGAGAAAACTTTATTTAAATTAAATAATGTATAGAATGTTTAATAATATTAATAATATTTACACAGTGAAGTACAAGTTCCATCATAACTGGACAAGTGGTTAGATGAAAAGAAATGTAAAAGTGACAGTCAGCACTTGTTTATCCAACCCCTCTCGTCACAGGTTCCTGATGGATAATTGAGAAAGATGGTTTTATGAAACATCCACTAAATCATGCTGAACCAGAAAAAAATATCTTACCCCATTACTGCACAAAGGGAAAAAAAAAAAAAAAGATTTGTACCATAACTTTGTATTTTATTGAGACCCTCAAAATGTCCTTTCAAACCTTTCGTTATTTTTTTTTAGTTGAGAGTCCGGAACCCTCAATGAGAAGAAGTTTTGGAGATTTCTGAGGGCTGGTGCTATTGCCTTATCCTGCTTTAGTGAGTTCATATTTTATTAAAATATGAAAACTAATCTTTTATGGTTTATAGGTCATGAACATTAGTACACGTTCTTTGCTTTAAATATATCCAAATGGTGACCATTTAATTCAATATAATACTGAGGATAAGGGGCCTTTTCTCCAGTAAATCATTTAGTATCTATATTTGTATCTGCTGTCAGTATAGTTTAGTTTGACTGCTGCAGGCAATGTTCTTTTCTTTCTTAATTCATCATCATTCACTGAAATTAAAAGTGTTGTAATCCAACAATTTAGTGAAATATATATTTTCTTTGAAATTCTATTCTACACAGTTATTGTTGACAATAGAACTGTTCATTTCTTTAAAATTATCTAAAAGAAAAAAAATCAGATTTTGCTAGACAAATTCACCTGTGGGTTTTCGGGGCCCCATTTTAGGTCAACCTAAAATGAAAAAATGACCCTGACCAGAAAAATCACCCTGGGCTCAACTTACACGCTACCATCATGTGTAGCACCTCGTTCGAGTCGTAATGAATAGGGCTTTGAGAAAAAATACCAGGAGCACCTAACTCACTTTTGGCAAGTTATGAGACAAGGAGTAAGTGACGAGTTTTATTCGAACTTCAGCCCGACCGTTTACCTTGTAGGGGATGCCGGTCCTAAAATGTTAGTATTGCTGTAAGAACCTTAAGGGCCACTTTCAATTTTGTGAAACGCTTTTGGTTTCAAGCGCCCCCCCCCCCCCCCCCACTGGTCATTAACCCCCTCTGAAATTTGAATTTGTGGTATTTCTACCAAGTTTAACCCGAAATAACTCACGTGGGGGGGGACTCCAAAAAAATCACCCAAACATATTTTTGGATAGATGTTGAGGATATCTAAAAGAATCAAAGAAAACATTTTGGTATCCGCGGATTTTGGCAGATTTTTGAAGTGTGTCATGCAGTCGAGCATTGCTTATGGCCTCTTTGGTGAGGCTAAAGGCTAAGTAGTCCTAACCGAACTGACATTATTCTTCAATTTTGCATTGTCTGGAATTAGATCTACTATTCTAAAAAAATACCAAGAGCACCTAACTCACTTTTGGCAAGTTGCCAGTCAAGGGCTAAGTGACTATTTGAATTTCAGCCCAAACCTTTACCCTGTAGGGGATGCGGGTCCTAAAATGTTGTTATTGCTGTAAAAACCTTAGGGACCACCCCCCAAGTTTTGTGAGACACTTGCTTTCGAGTCGCCCCCACTGGTCATTAACCCCCTCTGAAATTTGGATTTTTGGTATTTCTATCAAGTTCAGGCCGGAATAACTCATGTGGGGGGGCTCCAAAAAATCACCCAAAGATATTTTTGGGTAGATGTTGATGAGATCTGCAAAAATCAAGCAACACATTTTGGTATCTGCGGATTTTGGCAGATTTTTGAAGTTGCATTTGTGCATTGCTTATGGCCACTTTGGTGAGACTAAAGTACCACATAGTCCTAACCGAACTGGCATTATTCTTCAATTTTGCATTGTCTGGGGTTAGATCTAGAGTAAAAAGTGACAGGGTGTCCAGCATCACTAGCTTGGAGCTGAGGGGTTATGAACTTGCGTGTGGAACTTGGATTTCTTTGTTACAGTGACACAATTAAAACTACCAAAACCTCACTTTGGTGCGTTTTAAAAACTACAAACTGATAGAAAACACAAAAAATAGATTACCATGGTAAACTTAAGGAACTTGATGGGTTATCAATTTCACGTCTACTACAGGAATCGAACAAAAAATCTCTGCTCTTATGACAAGTATATAACTACGCAAAAAGGAAAGGATTATCTTCAATCTGTTCTTGAGAGACGAACATGACCTGCACATCAGTTATGTGTCCTTTCGCCCATTCCTACAGCTGGTAAATGGTAAGGATTCAGGGTGCACCGATAAGATTTTCTTCGCCGACACCAATAGCCGATGGTTATCTACCCATGTCGGCCGATACCAATAGGATACCGATAATAAATAGACAGTGCAGGTAAACTACTAGAACAAGACATAGTGCCTATATTTAAACTGTTTTATAATTATACATGTTAAACAATTAACAGATATCATTTACTTGTTGTATTTATGAGAAAAACAAACAGGTATTGTTTACTTGTTTTACAACAGTCACACAAAAAATAACACTTTGCAATGTGTACTAATAAAAACACTTCTGTAGAAGATATATAATGTGACATTAACTTTTATAGCCACTTGCTGTCAAACATTGCATATTATAACTTCGACTTATATGGTACAACGTTCATTAAATTCTTATTGTAAGCATACACTGCTTAAAAATGCAGCCCAACTTAAATTGTTCACTTAATCAAAAACAAAAAAGATGTCATGAAAATATCCGGTTATAAAATTCAGTCAAACTTGAATTTGTTACTAAACAAGACGGCATAGTAATAAACTCCAGCTTCAAAATGCCGCCTAATACACCCGCAACCAATGCAGATTAAGATAAACAAACAGAGCAAGAAAAACAAAAATTACAAAAGGTAATTCCAATTTAACGTTTACAGAGCCCACAACTCCTTGGAAGTTAGGGAGATTGTTGTTGTTACTGCTGTAGTCTTGGTTTTAAAAAAGTGCTTTTCAGCTAAACTGTTCACGTTCAAGGATTTGATCAAGTGAGCTACAGAAGAGGACGTGAGGTGATGCCAAGCTGCCAAAGAGAGAGAGATGGAGGAGAGACATTGCAATCTGGTAACTGTATAGGCTACATGTACTCTAAACTAATAATAATAATAATAATAATAATAATAATAATAATAATAATGTTGCCTTAAAGACCAGCTTGTGCTGCTCTTGCCTCATTATTATTATTATTAATAATAATAATAATAATAATAATAATAATAATAATAATAATAATAATAATAATAATAATAACTTTAATTTGATATAGCACCCTTCACACCAAGGTATAGTACCTACACCATCACACAGACTTTTTCCGTGTGATGTGGCAGAATAATGCCATTCTGCGATGATACCGAAGTCTTGCTGATCAAAGCTAAGGTTGGCAAAGTTTTTACGATTCTTGTATTGCCTAGCAGCTCCGTCACTGAAGTAATGTATATCTTTCAAGTCAGGGACCTCCCTCTTGATCAAAGGAATTACCTCCTTCTGAAATGATTACACTGTCGACATGGAGTGTTGCAAATCATTACTCATCACTGCAACATTCATGTACTTAAGTTCACCGTCCCAACGGAAGTAGAACACGAAACGGATAGAGTGTTGCCTAAGAACTATCCCAATGAAATCCTTGGGTAGTGTCTTGGATCACAAAACTATAATTTTCTGCAAAATCGAGCCAACAGATGGCATGGTCCTCTTTCAGATCTTCTTTCAGGCACCTCAGGAAGTTGCTTTGACTCATGGCGACAAAGTGATGTTTCCGCAGGCTCAGAAGTTTGTGAACCAGGATTCTTTTAAAATCCTCGACCTTCTCTGTGAAAGTCAGTAGGTTGGAGTGATCAAAGTACAAAGTACACCCACTGATTGAATAAAACAAACTGTATCCAGATTTTCCAGACCATCAAAGTATTTCTGTAGGGGTTGACGACTTGGACATGTTTCACAAGCGCCTGTCATACAAGCTTCTTCCTCAAGGGAGCATGCAGTCTTACCAAGCAAGCTTTTGTAGACCTCCTGAGCACCATACGCCTTTAACATCAACTTTACGTTCTGATGGTGGCAGGGAACCTCTATGTATGGTGTCAGGACAATGGAGAGCCGCACGGAGCAGTGTTCAAAACCACATGGCAACCACGTTGCATTGTCAAGATGGCCGAAGGCATGCGTATGCAAAGGGTGGAGTGAATTTTCCATAACCAGGCCTCGCAGCCAAAGGAAATTGAGACTGGAAACTGCATAAGGTACGGTAAGCATGCCATTAAGATCATGAAACGGTTAACCCCTCAAGCACCTAAAGTTTGCCAAGATTACTTATTTTTTGGGTTTTCTATCAATTTGTAGTTTTTAAAACGCACCTAAGTGAGGTTTTGGTAGTTTCAAATGTGTCACTGTAACAAAGAAATCCAAGTTCCACACGTAAGTTCATAACCCCTCAGCTCCAAGCTAGTGCCACTGGACACCCTGTCACTTTTTACTCTAGATCTAACCCCAGACAATGCAAAATTGAAGAATAATGCCAGTTCGGTTAGGACTATGTGGTACTTTAGTCTCACCAAAGTGGCCATAAGCAATGCACAAATGCAACTTCAAAAATCTGCCAAAATCCGCAGATACCAAAATGTGTTGCTTGATTTTTGCAGATCTCATCAACATCTATCCAAAAATATCTTTGGGTGATTTTTTGGAGCCCCCCCACATGAGTCATTCCGGCCTGAACTTGATAGAAATACCAAAAATCCAAATTTCAGAGGGGGTTAATGACCAGTGGGGGCGACTCGAAAGCAAGTGTCTCACAAAACTTGGGGGGTGGTCCCTAAGGTTTTTACAGCAATAACAACATTTTAGGACCCGCATCCCCTACAGGGTAAAGGTTTGGGCTGAAATTCAAATAGTCACTTAGCCCTTGACTGGCAACTTGCCAAAAGTGAGTTAGGTGCTCTTGGTATTTTTTTCTTGAAAGCCCTATTCATTACAAGTCGAGCACGGTTCTACACATGATGGTAGTGTCTAAGTTGAGCCCAGGGTCACTTTTTCACTTCACGTTGACCTTTAACAGGTCACAGCTCGAAGGGGAAATTTAATAACTTTTTTTTTCTGTCAAAATCTGAGATGGTCGGACATGTTCCTCAGGTAATTTTCCCTACAAAATTCAAACAGATTCCTTTTTTTTTTTTTTTTTTGCTTTTCTGTTTACTCCCTGCTCGCTCTTGCCTTCTATGTATTTCGCTAGGACAGGCTTTGTTGCTGTTCTGAGCATGAGATTTGGCTCTCATATGCAGAGACACTATTAGGTAGCCTGTTTCTCTATATGTTAAAACTCATTCAAAATAATCGTGACCACAGCAGAAAACTTGATTTTGTCAATATATTATAAAGCAGTGGAGATTAAGAGCTATATTAAAATATACCGTAATTAGTTAGTCATGAGGCGTACCACTACTCTGAATCACTCAAAGCAGTGTGTACATGTGAAAGCACACTATTAAGATGAGATTTAATTTTACTGCTCAAGTTTGATTGCATAATACATTTTACAAATGGTTTAATTTGTTATTATTATTATTATTATTATTATTATTATTATTATTATTATTATTTCTACTACTAATGCAAAAAAAACCTAAACTTAATTGAGTACATGTCAAAGAGGAACTGATTTGTATTGTATTTAACTGACAAACAGTATTCACTTTGGGATACATGTGAAAAGCCTTCAGTGCGGTCAATAATGTATCATATTTAAGCAGAAAAACTGTGGAATATTTCTGAGGCCACGTGCATACTGTATAGGAAAGTAGTGTTAGACAGAAAGAGCTTACGGTGAGGAAAGGGAGTCAGTATCTGTTGCGAGCACCTTTCCTACTATCACATACCAAACGCTGCCACTGTCAAATCCATCTGGCTATTACTGCACTGTATCCTCCCACTTGTCTGCCCTGACTGTGGATTGAAGGACTTGTGTTCCAAAGCACTGCCTTGGGTTTTGATTGGATAGCTTGCTTGTCAGTCTTACACAATGGACGCACCATCAAAGCTTCAATCGGTTCCCCTTACAAGGCCCCAAATAACCTAAACAAGCTTTTCAGCAACACAAGTAACACACTAAGTATTCTCAAGATAGGTTTCAATCTAAATTCGACAGGTATTTTGTGCAACTCCTTCTCCATACAAACACTCAAGATCTCGATTTGGAAATCGTATTTCGGAGTCATGGCCTTCAAAGGGGTCACACTCACAGACCTTTGTTTTTAAAGTCAGAATATGTTAAATGCATGGCTTTAATTTACAAATAAATACAATATATGTAGCAGACAGTCAATCGAATAAATAAAAATAGTCTTATGAAAATATAGAACTTTACGAAACAAAAACTATAAACGAATTTACGGTTTACATTTAGTACTACTACTGTTAGTATTACCAGGACCGTCAGTAGCAGTGCAGCACATATTAATATAGCAACAACTTTTTTTCCTTCCTTCCTGTATCACCACTACCGGTATGTTGTTCCTAATGTATTCGTATATAAACACGGCCACAGTTATGGCATATTTTAAAACTATTTTTATTGCTAAAGAAACATGACATAGACTCGTTTTACTCTGCTTAAATGAGATTAAAAAATGTCACATTTTTACTGTGACCTGATAAATGTAGGTTAACAATGAAATTCTTTATAAACACGACAAAGACCAGAACTGAAAAGTCGTATTTGGTCCGAGTCAATTCTCACAAACCACGATTTAAAATATAATGTCACTGATGATACTAGTCAATGTCAGACTGACGCAGCTGGAAGCGGCAGGCAGGTGACCCTGGCTAGTGAAATTACATTTCGCCATTATTGACAGATTTCACTTTCCCCAAAGTTCTACATTTGGATAACTGTACCTGTCGTCTATTTTTCATGACGTACATACTGAACATATTATTCTAAACTATGCCCATTCAAGTGTCTCCTTTCTGAATAAAATGAGTTGTTATGAAGCGCTTGGGGGAGGAGGAGCGGGTGCTTACCCAGTCGGGACCGAGACGTTATTTTAAAAGAATGCGCTACGAATTCCCGCTTTTCCTTATTAACTCATATTTCACAACATACATTACAATCCTGAAATGCTCTATTTGGACACGTCTGTGTAAATGGTAGAATGATAGCTTTATCTTACCTGCCGTTAATCAACGTAGTAAAACAGGAGTAAGAGCTGGAGGAGGAGCTGCGGGTTCTCTCCCGCTGCCGTTCCGAGCTCGAGCTCGAGCTCTGGAATCCGCCGCAGCAGCGTCACGTAACACGGATGCACATTGGCAAAACGCACACCCCTCCCTTCCTTCACCCAGGGTTTACAGTGGATATAGGACGGGATGAAACTGATGCCATTTGGGCTCTACTGCAGAGGCAGTGTCAGACATAAAACGATAGAGGGTTGAGCCAACATGTCGAAAATAGGAACGCAGTTGCATTAATTTCTCTGCTCTCAAAACATTGCTCTCTCAATTCAAAGGTGCTTTATTGGCATGACTAACATCGGCAGTATTGCCAAAGCATTTACAAAGTACAATAACAGTTATTAATAATAATAATAATAATAATAATAATAATAATAATAATAATACGGCATTTATAAACATTATGAACATATTTAAATACAAATAGTAAATAGAACAAGACAAAGACACTAAATTAAACATTGAAACACTAAATAACCCCCTCTCTCTCTCTCTCTCTCTCTCTCTCTCTCTCTCTCTCAAATTCAAATGGGGCTTTATTGGCATGACTACATTCAGCAGTATTACCACAGCAATTACAGTACATAACATGTTTAACAACATATTATCAGTTTTGCACAATGAGATTGAATAAAAATTAGTATGGGGGGAAAAAAACAGATTAAAATAAATAAAGCAATACTATGTTCATGGTAATTTAAATGGTAAAGGAAATAATATTTAGAGTAACAGTAAATAATAATATCAATACTAACAGTTCGGTGAGATTTAACAGAATGCGAACCCCAGTGGTGCCTTACTGCAGAGCGCTCAGCCAGTGTCCCTCAGGCTCTCTCTCTCTGCGTCGCCAGGCAACAGACTAACAGCGACCGCCCAACCTCAAGAGGGTGTATTCCTCCGCCTATTATGTTTGCATCAGAAAGCTATGTAGTCCTTTAGTATGAGCGACCTGGGTGAGTGATTCAGAGTAGTGGTACGCCTCATGACTAACTAATTACGGTATATTTTAATATAGCTCTTAATCTCCACTGCTTTATAATGCTTCTGTACAACTCCCTAACTCTCAAAATGCAGTTACTGCCCGGCCCCCCACTACTTTCCACTGGCCACATCAAACAGGAAACACATCATCATACTTTATTGGTAGAAATCTCCCATTAGTAAATTGTCCAGTTTAGCTGTGGTATCTGAAACCATGATGGGGTCATGTTTTTTCTAGTCCACTTGATTTCAAATATTGCATTTTTTTTTTTTGCAACACAAGCCAATGCACTCAAAATTACAATATTCAGATATATTGCCAGGCATCTGCAGCAGTGACACTACAGTTTGTTTGTGTACTCATCGTATTTATTGGTTTATTCTCTGCTTCATTTATACTGTACCTTCAATTATGTGATCTGACCCTAACAATAGTGAACCACACAATAGGGAGGCATACAAAATGTGCTATTGTTTTGGTGTCTTATTGCCAACTTCTGTGTGAATGTAGTTAATGAGGATAGCATAATGGGAAAAACAATCAGTGTAGTTTAATAGTTCATCTTAAAATAGAAAAGAAAGAAGCATAACTTGCTAACTCTCAAAAAACAACTACCCGTGTGTATGAATATTATCTGATCAAAACATTTCACATATACAACATTTAAAAAATGGATTAGACAAACAAAGTTGCAATATAAAAAAGGGGCAAAGTTACAAAAATGTTTGGCTCAATAATGTCTGTTTCAATTTCCACTTTCACTAGATGGGATGTATGAGATGTTAAATGCTTATAGGTTGTGTATAAAGACATACTTTATATAATCTGTAATGGTGTAATATTTCATGTATTACCCAGTGAGCATTCTATTAAATGTGTGTTCTCAATCATTCGCTATTGTTGTTTTTGCTTAGATGATTATTTATCCTGCTTACCAATAAAAAAATGTAAAAAAGAATTCCCTTCCATCCTGTATGTCTGTCTGTATGTTACACTTGTATTTCATTTACTAAAGAACCACTTGTCCACCAATTGTAATGAAACTTGCTAAGGATATTCCTTAACAGAAGTTATTGAGAGTAATTTTCGTGTGAGGAGGGGGGTTGCCTGCCTGGATGTCACACTGTATGTCAGAATCTGGGGATATATGCAGGCAACTTTTGTAGACAACAGGAATTGTCAGTTCCTTCAGGGAAGTACAATTATGCAAATTGGGCAAGGTTTGGAAATGCACGTTTTCCCAATTCCATCATAATCTGAATCGGCTGCCGGTTTACTTGCAGTGGAATGGTAGCCGATTTGAGAAGCAATCATATACATCAACAGTGGTAAAAAAAAAAAAACTTTGGTTACACACACCTAACACACACAAAAAAAACACACTCATCCAAGCATATGCAGAAGACTATGTACAGGAACAGATGTTTTATTCCAATATGCTTCGATTTATGTGTGTAACAACTACAGAGACATTATGCTGCTGTCTGTACCAGGGAAAATCCTCTGCAGAGTAATCTTGGAGAGATTAAAGATGGCACTTGACAAGCAGCTAAGAGAACAACAGGCAGGTTTCAGGAAAGTAATAATTAACAAATCTTGCTTGGTCACAATTTTCTAATCCAATGCTTTTTACTCTAACAAAATTGTTATGACTTCCACAGGGAATGTAGCGTTTTTAAAATGAGAATGTTTGTGCTAGCCTATTGGAAAAGATCTAGGACACTTTTCCAATCAGTGGACTGGTTTTCATAATTAATTTGTTACTGTGAGCATGGACCAGTGTGGGCTCCATGGTCACAGGCTTGCTTACTACAGTAGAATATTATTAAAACCAATGTATTGATTCCCAAAATGACACACTTTCTAAATATTTACCACAAACCCTCTAGGAGGGCAAATTCAATGGTGTTCATGACAAAGGCAATGCTTCCTTGCTAATAGAAAACACGTGCTCTGCACAAACTGCCTCTTTTATTTGTTGCATAATTGATGCAGATATCAGTGGTTCACGAGCCGTGACACAGCAGATTTCATAACATTACTGCACAGCAGGGCTTCTCTCTCAGGCTGGCAGCAATTCCCTTTCAAGCTGATTTGGTCTTTGTTCCAGACTTTGAGTTTGTGGTATAAAACCTAATTGTCTCTCTCCATATCAGCAAGGACTGCTGTTTGTATCAGTCCATGATACAGTATGAGTAGTTCTACTGTCAGATACACATGGACTTTACATCTTTACAAAGGGAAGCGTTTTGATGTTTTTTGGCCCTCATACTGTTAGTACAAAGTTGATAATAAGTTATTTGGGCTGGAGTCCAAGACTGTCTTTTGTAACTAAATGGGGCAATCAGTTTTGCAGAACTACCTATTGCAAGGTCAGTCCAATACGAGTATCACCTCTATTTGCAGGAATTTTAGAATTTCCACCCAAAGGGACTAAGGTGACTATTCCTTCTTTGTGAGATTCTTAGTTTGCAACACATTTTGCGGGGAATGTAACATTTCTTCTCACTACAGTACATGCGTGTTACATAAAGAGGGTCCAGTTGGGTTTGACAGCAGACAAAACTACTGCTGTGTTTTAAATTGCCTTTTTTAGTATGTTGTGGCGGAGCGTCCCGACCCTTTGTATATTTTTATGATTTATGGTATTATTATTGTTTGCGGCGCAGGTGAAAAGCTGCCACCATTATTTGTTGTTGTTTTATTGTGTTTTAGATTCCTCGTGAGGATGCGTGACTCAGCAACTGATTATTTAACTAGCTGACAGTCACACTGACTTAATAAACTCGTTCAGACTATGGCCGAGTGGTAATAAGATAATTAATAGCTATTTAACCCCTCGGCCATAATTATAAAAGACCTGCAGTTTGGCTGCACGGTGATGAATGTGCTTGAGAGCTGTGAGCTGTGAGCTGTGAGCTGAGAGCTGAGAGCTGAGAGCTGAGAGCTGAGCTGAGAGCTGAGAGCTGTGAGCTGTGAGCTGTGAGCTGTGAGCTGAGAGTTGTGAGCTGAGAGCTGTGAGCTGAGAGCTGAGAGCTGAGAGCTGTGAGCTGAGAGCTGTGAGCTGAGAGCTGAGAGCTGTGAGCTGAGAGCTGTGAGCTGAGAGCTGTGAGCTGTGAGCTGAGAGTTGAGAGTTGAGAGCTGTGAGCTGAGTGCTGTGAGCTGAGTGCTGAGAGCTGTGAGCTGAGAGCTGAGAGCTGAGAGCTGTGAGCTGTGAGGTGAGAGCTGAGAGCTGAGAGCTGAGAGCTGAGAGCTGAGAGAAATACATTTGTTATCCGTGCTGCTTACCTGTTCTTCAACCATCCTAAGGGTACTTGTATTCCGTTTGTTTGTGTTTAGTTATTTTGGCCCATGTGCCCTTTTGTTTGCATCAGTGCGTTTGTTTTGTTTTGTTTAATAAAAGCTGAGCACCATAGCATCTCACTTTCACCCGCCAATACTGCCTTGTTTTGGATTAATTTCCTGGACACCCTTGCAGCCATCTCTTTCACATACGTCTTGAAGCTAAATAGTAGCTAGACTTACATACCACATCTCACCTGTAAAATGTAACAAGAGCTATTCCTATGATGAAAAAGTAAATCAGCATGACCTAAATCCACATGCATGCACATGTCATTTGTCAGACGGACAGTTGCCTCCATAGTACCTCAGATTCTGATTCCCACAAAATTGTGTGCTAAAGAATGTCTTTAGCAGGTTTCACAACCAATAATTGCACCACCAATAATTTTACATTGTACTTTTTAATGCTTACACTGTATTGTGCTTTTATTGTTCTTTACTACACTTCATGTACTCTGCAGTTATCACAGTAACATTTTTATAAGAGCAGTATATGAATGTATATCCTGTGTGATACATCACAACTAACAAAGCTAAAAAAAAGTTGTATTAAAAACATGTATTGTAGAAAGCAAAATATTTAAATAGTTTTCTTTTTAATCCCCCACAAGGAACATATTATTGTGCAATGCATGGCTAATTTGCTTGGATATTGCAAAATGATAGGTTCCTTTTCACAATCTTGTTTGGGGGTGAGATGCAAATAAAGCCTGGGGGATTGATGAACTCAAATTAGATTTTCTCCTTCGTGTAAGTAGATTTCCAAACAGAGAATCATTTAGTTTTGCTTACAGCACCATACATTTTCAATATTTTAAACAATCATTACTTTCCATTGAAGATTTCTGTACCAAACCACTGACTGGTCTGTTAGAAAGGGGAGTGAAAATGAACAAAGGGTCTAATTCAAAAGAAACTAATCTCATGAAATATATCCTGCAGAAAATGCATTAATATGTTATAGCAATATTATTTTAGACAATTTAGAGGTTCAGGGCTCTCTATTCACACAGCTTTAAAAAGTTAACATTATTTAAGGAATGTTTTTTAGGAATAATTTGTGAAACTACTGTACTTTTCAGAGTGGCTGTACCTAGTTATTGTATACAGTTGGCATCAGTTGTCAAGTTGACAGGGTGCTTAATGCGAAGATGTTATATATGCTGTTCTTATTCAGCAGCCTGGTATAACTTGATCACAATGAAGCCATTTTCATCTTTCTTTTCCTTGAATGATCTCTAGCTGCCAAAGGAAAATATAAAAAAGAGGGCATGCATTTATGTTTATAGTGACAGGCAGGGTTTAATGAGGGAAGAAGGCTAGGTCTTTACAGCTACTTGTTGGTAGAATATAAACAAACCTTTTGTCTGTCTGTTGCATGCTTCTGTTTTTTCCCAAGTACAACATAATACTAATACCAACAGTAAAGCGATTGACTAAAATGCTCTTTATAGAGAACTCGTCCTAAAAGGTAAATAGTTACACCGGGTATCCAACTTGAAAGGAATTGACAGAGGCTGGTTGTAGTGTTTGTAAATAACAAAACAATTCTATCTTACCTTTTTTACACTTCCATTACTTACATGTGTTGTTTTGAAGGAGACACGTGTCAATGGAAACCTGTATCTTCATTTTAAAACTTCAGAGCTGTACATTACGAAAAAGAAGGTTCTCAATAGCTGTGCAAATATAAGTGCAAAACAAACAAAATAAGTAAGATTTACTATTACTACAATCACTTTTCCTGGTACCTTTTCAAGCCAATTTTGGAAGAAGACATTTTCAAACATGAATCTTAAATCATTGAGGCTTGAACTATTCACATGGTGAAGATTGCTTAAAAATCATTGGGACAGAAACAGAATGATTCTTGGTGGTAAATCTCCCTCCCAACTTGTAAGGGTGCTAAGTAAAGGGAACAGAGTACCCTGGACTGGATGGCCTGACAATTCATTCCCTGGGTTAGAAGGAAGTCGGTCATCTAGAAAAGGGGCGGAGCTCCAGTACACTAAATCATCAACCCGGAAGGGAAACGATGTGGCAGCCGCAGATTGGAGAAGCGATTGAGTGATGGTACAAATAGGGGACGGAGCGACATGATCTGCTCCTTTGTTTATGGTTAAGGAACAAACCGGAAGGCCCAGTATTTGTGTATCGTATCATGAGTGTTTTGTTTGTTTGTCTCTAATTGTTACTTGTTATTATTAGTAGACGGCTAACACATTCCAGAGCTGTCGCCAGAGGTCAGCACTAACCTAGACATCACTGCACCTGTAACACGATATAAATTGTATTTGCACCACGAGCACTACAGCACTTACCCAGGACTGGTGACCGTGTTTGTATATTGTGGATGTAATAACTGTGTTTATTATTTGGGATTGCAAACCTGTTTTATAGAACAGTGCAATACACATTGCTGTGTATTGCCTGGGATTATTGTTTAAAGTCACCAGACCTGGATTACAAAATAAATCACTTTCTGATTGGATTAGCACTCCTACACCTGTACCCTGCAAACCACTTTGCCACAATCATACATATAATAATTTTCAAACCCTGGATCTCAGAATACTTTGCTCTAACTACGACTAGACCACACTGCCTCACTGATAGAATTTCATTTAAGAATGAAATACCAGAGGGCCTGTTTCTATTTATATTCAGTCTCTTTATGGAAGTTAATGGAGAAAAACCTATGAATTTCTGGTGCTCAGCTCTAGTTAAATCAAATAATGCAATTTTCCTCATTAAGGTTAAATTAATAAAAAAAATACAATTCTACACAGTGATTTGGGTTGGAAATTGTAGTAGGTTAGGGTTTGTGTAGGGGGTTGGGGTTAGGATTTAGGGCTAAGCAACGAACACCCACCCCATATCATACACACACCTAACTGCATATTTTTAGAGTTATTAGTCAAAGAATACCTATTCATATTTTGACATACAAATTGTATCACAATGGTAGGAACCTTAATACTACACAATGGTACCATATCATGTTCCAGTATCAGGGCCAATATTTGTTCCAAACCAATGGCATTGCCATTGCTGATAATTATTATTATTATTTATTTCTTTGCAGACGCCCTTATCCAGAGTGACTTACAATTGTTACAAGATATTACATTATTTTTACATACAATTACATTATTTTTTACATACAATTACCCATTTATACAGTTGGGTTTTTACTGGAGCAATCTAGGTGAAGTACCTTGCTCAAGGGTACAGCAGCAGTGTCCCCAACCTGGGATTGAACCCACGACCCTCTGGTCAAGAGTCCAGAGCCTTAACCACTACTCCACACTGCTGCCCTAATGCTGTCATATGGAGTATGTATGCTGTATATTAAACACAAGAGAATGGACAACAGTTCTTCGCAGTTACAATTTCTATTAAAGACAATATGCACTAACAGATCAGCCAAATTGACAAAGCTATTTAATTAATTTATGATGTCTGTGTTTGGTCCAGTTACCAGCAGCACCATAGGCTGAAACTTAAGACTGGCCCCCTGTGAAAATAAAAACTTTACCCATGCCTGTTCTAAGACAACTGTGTAATGTAATCTACGTGATGTGCTCAAAAATTGGGGGGGAGGGGTGGGGGGGGGGTAATGTAAAGCTTATCCTGAAACACACTCCCTTACCACTGCAGTTTGTACAGAGATAATTGAGACCACAAAACAAGCTTACTTAAGTTCTTATCTCAAACTTGGGCTTGCTATGGTTGCTGTATGATAAGTAGTGCCCATGGCCTTGTTTTGTAATTAGTTTGCATATGCCATGCTTCATCTCTAATTTATGTTGTACACAGGGATGGGCAGTATTGAAAATACATGTAATTTAAATACGTATTTTTAATGCAAATGCTAGTGTATAAGTATTTTGTATTGAAAATACACATGCCTGAATATTTTGTAATTTCAAAATAATCAAAAATCCATTGCTGCTCTGCCATCCGGAGCTAAGTTCATTGCAGGATTTCAAATGCAAACTACCTTTTTGCTGTGAGAACGCGACAACATAGAGTTTTGTAAACAAAAATATGTACTTTTTCGATTCCAGTATGGTTTGAATCTATTATCTGATTAAAAGCATTGTTTTCCCCTAAATTCTTCCTTGTGTACATATAACTTGTCCAGTCAGGAATTCCTGGGCCTTATATCTGAATCTGCTGAAGAGTGTGGTCTTATATCTGAATCAGTTCAAGAGCTGGGTCTTGTATCTGAATCTGCTGAAGAGCTGGGTGTTGTATCTGAATCAGCTCAAGAGCTGGGTCTTGTATCTGAATCGGCTCAAGAGCTGGGTCTTGTATCTGAATCTGCTGAAGAGCTGGGTCTTGTATCTGAATCGGCTCAAGAGCTGGGTCTTGTATCTGAATCAGCTCAAGAGCTGGGTCTTGTATCTGAATCGGCTCAAGAGCTGGGTCTTGTATCTGAATCTGCTCAAGAGCTGGGTCTTGTATCTGAATCAGCTCAAGAGCTGGGTCTTGTATCTGAATCTGCTCAAGAGCTGGGTCTTGTATCTGAATCGGCTCAAGAGCTGGGTCTTGTATCTGAATCGGCTCAAGAGCTGGGTCTTGTATCTGAATCGGCTCAAGAGCTGGGTCTTGTATCTGAATCGGCTCAAGAGCTGGGTCTTGTATCTGAATCGGCTCAAGAGCTGGGTCTTGTATCTGAATCGGCTCAAGAGCTGGGTCTTGTATCTGAATCGGCTCAAGAGCTGGGTCTTGTATCTGAATCGGCTCAAGAGCTGGGTCTTGTATCTGAATCGGCTCAAGAGCGTGGTCTTGTATCTGAATCTGCTCAAGAGCGTGGTCTTGTATCTGAATCTGCTCAAGAGCGTGGTCTTGTATCTGAATCTGCTCAAGAGTGTGGTCTTGTATCTGAATCTGCTCAAGAGCTGGGTCTTGTATCTGAATCTGCTCAAGAGCGTGGTCTGTATCTGAATCTGCTCAAGAGCGTGGTCTTGTATCTGAATCTGCTCAAGAGCGTGGTCTTGTATCTGAATCTGCTCAAGAGCGTGGTCTTGTATCTGAATCTGCTCAAGAGCGTGGTCTTGTATCTGAATCTGCTCAAGAGCGTGGTCTTGTATCTGAATCTGCTCAAGAGCGTGGTCTTGTATCTGAATCTGCTCAAGAGCGTGGTCTTGTATCTGAATCTGCTGTTGTTACCGAACATATAATTTTGTTATAAATACGTGGAGCAAAAGTACAAAAGAACTTTAAAAAATTTACCATACTTCTCACTCTTGCAATGGCAACGCTGGCAGTGGCAATGCTGAAAGTGGAAATGCTGGTGCGAGGTACTCACAGCAGTGACCACGCTGGCAGTGGTGCCGGGCCCTCCGGCAGTGGCAACGCTGGCAGTGGCATGTTGGACATTCCAGTCATGGCAATGCTGGCAGTGGAAATGCAGGGGTCAGGGGTACTCCAGCAGTGGCAACCTCTTCTTGTAGGGGGCAGTTGAGCACGAAGAGCGCTGAGGTAGGTGTCCCAGCTGCTCTCCCTTTTTGGCTCTTGGCACTGTCAAAATACCATGGACTAGGGATAGGCCCCCAGTATAAAAATAAAAATACTGTGGTAACCTTTATATCACAGTATAGCCTACAGTGCATCAAGTTATAAAATTAAGGTGTGACAAGATGCGAGTGGTGTGGTGTACAAAGTGAATGTCCAGACAAAACTTCCAATTAAAAACTTCCATATTTATTAACACAAATGAAATAATAACCGGTTGACCCTATATCAACAATGGTATAGGGGAAACCAATACGGCGGGTTGCAGTCCCAAACAAATGACACTCCAAAACAACAATCCTCTGTGCACTGAACTATGCTCTGTAATTCCCGAGGAAAGTGGTGCTTGTGTCTGTGCTGTGCTTGTGCAGTGAAGGAAAGTGCTCAGGGTTTTCTTGCTGGCTCTGTGGCTGCAGCTCCTGGGTCTCTCACTCCTCCTCTGAAACACAAAACAAAAACAACAAACAGCGCTCTGGCACATTAGTATCGTCACCATAAGGGGCTGTTCTTACGCAACTGTGTCCCCTTTGTACCGTCAAACTCCTCCCTGCAATCAGCCCGTAGCCATTGTTTAGCCAAGCACTGCCTGACCCATATCTGATAGCAATGGAGTTCTTTAGAGTACTTGCAGCTGTGCGCTTTCCCCCTATCCTGCTGCAGAGTTTAATTGAGATATTGAAATTTGACAGTTTCCTTCAAAACCATTATCAAAATACTGTATCAGTTCAAAAGATCTTCTTCAGACATTTGTGGAGATTGCCAGTATGTTCACTTGGTTTAGAAGCATGTTTGCAGTAAAAAAATAAAATAAAGTCTGTTTGCAGTCGAAAGATGAAAGGCAAAACTGCGCTGATGATGGGATGGTGATTGACAGTAAGGCTGAAGTGGATGGAATGTTCAAATGTAAGGCAAGGTGAGAAAGATGAACAGTACGAGTCTTGTTTTATACAGGACATTGCAAATTAAAAAAGGTGTTCATATGAAAATGGCCTTTCCCTTCGCGGTGTTCATAGGAATACCAACATAGCATGAACCGCTGTATACCATAATTATGGCTTTTTGTTTTTAAAAACGTTAAGTTACATAAAATATAATGATAATTAAACACAGATAAAAAAATAAATAAAAAGAAAACCATTGTCGACTGTCTGTGACTGCTACAGAATCTGAAATGTATGCAAACTCTAGTCGTAATTTAATTTCAAAGCAATAGGAAGCTACAGCATTATAAATACAGTTCTGCAAGACGTATGTAATTGTAAAAACATATATACATGTTGTAATCTTTCGGTCTTTAACTGTATAATTCCATCTATTCACTGAAACTGCCATTTCGTTTGATCATCAAGCGATCGTAATATATACACGTGTCGCGGATATCTTTTGTGGCGACAAGACCTGGAAGTAGACAGGACACAGTATGGTGATTGAAGCGCTGCTGTGCAGATTTATTATAAATAAAAGATTTAAACACAAAACAAACAAAAACCACTGAACTAACCCTACAACAAGTAGCAATTGTTATTATTTTTAGTTTTGTTCTCTCCTGGTTCTCTCCCAACTCTCTCCCGTTATTTCTCCCTGAACACACCAACCCTGAGTGAGTGGTTTATGCTCTTTTTATCTACAGCTGTGCTGGGGCTTGCTTGCTAATCAATCATTCACTTGAATCCTGGCACAGTCTGCACGTGAACTGCAATCCCCATGTCCCCATACAAATACACACTTTAATCTGCACGTGAAGTGATTGTGCACTCCCTGTGCTTAAATGCAAATATACATTTTAAATCACCCGTGCTTGTGACGGAAATATAATGAGTTCTGGTTGTAAATCTCCCTCTCCCTCTTGGCCTGACAGTTCATTCCCTGGGTCGGGAAGTCAGTCAGTCTGGAAAAAGAAAAGACTCTGGTGCAGGAACGTATTGACCTGGAGGGTAAACAAGGTAGCAGCTGTAGGAAATAGTCAGCTGCAATCGTTTACCAAATGGTCATGCATAATCGGATAAAAGTGGCCGGAGAATTGTAAATCTTTTGCTTCGTTTTTGCTTTCGAAATAGACCTGGAAGGACCCGTGCACTGTGTATTAAGAGTATCATGAGTGTTTGTTTTGTTTGTCTTGTCTATAATTGTTACTTGTGTGTTTATAGATGGCTAACATGTTCTGGAGCTGTCGCTAAGAGTCAGCACTGAACCCGGAACAGCACTGCACTATTTGTCACTCTTTAAACTGTATCACCTACCACGAGCACTACAGCACGCACCCAGGACTGGTGACCGTGGTTGTATATTGTGGGAGAGATACTGTGTTTATTGTTTAGGGCTGCAATCCCTGTTACTGTTCTCTGTGTTTTACGCATCGCTGTGTATAACCGGAGTTTATTATTTGGTCTCCAGACCTGGCTCAGTATTAGGTCCTCTGCTATTCCTAATCTACATTAGTGATTTAGATTCTGGTATAGTAAGCAAACTTGTTAAATTTGCAGACAACACAAAAATAGGAGGAGTGGCAAACACTGTTGCAGCAGCAAAGGACATTCAAAATGATCTAGACAGCATTCAGAACTGGGCAGACGCATGGCAAATTACATTTAATAGAGAAAAGTGTAAAGTACTGCATGCAGGCAATAAAAATGTGCATTATAAATATCATATGGGAGATACTGAAATTGAAGAAGAGAACTATGAAAAAGACCTAGGAGTTTATGTTGACTCAGAAATGTCTTCATCTAGACAATGTGGGGAAGCTATAAAAAAAGGCCAACAAGATGCTCGGATATATTGTGAGAAGTGTTGAATTTAAATCAAGGGAAGTAATGTTAAAACTTTACAATGCATTAGTAAGATCTCACCTAGAATATTATGTTCAGTTCTGGTCACCTCGTTACAAAAAGGATATTGCTGCCGGGTTTAAAAGGCTAAAAGAATTGAATCTATTCAGTCTTGAACAAAGAAGACTACACAGTGATCTAATTCAAGCATTCAAAATCCTAAAAGGTATAGACAATGTCGACCCAGGGGACTTTTTGACCTGAAAAAAGAAACAAGGACCAGGGGTCACAAATGGAGATTAGATAAAGGGGCATTCAAAACAGAAAATAGGAGGCACTTTTTTACACAGAGAATTGTGAGGGTCTGGAACCAACTCCCCAGTAATGTTGTTGAAGCTGACACCCTGGGATCCTTCAAGAAGCTGCTTGATGAGATTCTGGGATCAATAAGCTACTAACAACCAAACAAGCAAGATGGGCTGAATGGCCTCCTCTCTTTTTTAAACTTTCTTATGTTCTTATGTTCTTATAACAAAAATAAAACATCTATTTTCCATACCGGATTACAAATCTCTGTCTGTTTATTCCTGTACTGCATCACCTCTGCACCTGTACATAATCAGCAACCACTTTGCCACAGTGCTACATAACCCGCACTCCGTGCACCGCTACGTACATACATATAAACAATACCACACCACATAAAACACAAAATACACACAGGGGTGGGGGTACCTCGTCACAACACGTCATAATGCTCTTCCCTGGGCTGATGAGTATACTACAGTCGGATGAATGTAGTCCCGTGTGAGCCGGTTTACTTGTTCATTGTGGAGGGGTGGGGGGGCACATATCAACCCTTCCCCGGGGCCCATGACGGCTCTCAACGGCCCTGGGTATAGTGCCCAGGCTCTGCACAGGTGAGGCACCATGGAAGCGCTGCCTCCATTTGGCTTCCTTTCTCCATTTTAATTCTTTCTCTTTTTGTTTTAAATAAAGCTACAGTTCTGTCTCTGAGTCTCCAGGGCCGCTATTCCAGGAATTGAACCCCCTCCCTGCCACCCAGTGTTCCCCACACACACCCGTGCAGCGGCTGGCCTTCCGCTCTGCCACCGGCATATTCAAGGATGTAATGCCTATTCAACACATAGCATATTAAACAGCCATTTCTAATTTAATAATAACGAAATCTAACCAGATCCTTCAGTTGTGAAATATCATTTGAACTGAGGTACCTTGCTTCACATTGATGTGGGTGTTTGCTTTTCAAAAAGGTGTGCAAGATTAATTATTACTCCTAAATTCAGATGAGGCCAGTCAGATAGCCTGGCCATGTTAAAACGATGTCCATGTTGGAAGGGTTTTATTATTAGCAGGCTGAGGAGTGTTTTACACCATCTTTCTACACTGCAGATTTAAAAATAGACTGAAGAGCTATGTCATAGCCGGACTCATAACGAGTTCTGTTCCCCAGACTGAGTCTGATACATTCGTACCACAGTTTACAATTAGATTTCTAGCATATTATTTATTTATTTTTTGTATGTAATAATAATGTCGTGGGTGGGATCTACGACTCCATCCTCTCTCACGGTCACAGTGTATTCATGTTAATTATACCACATAGAAAACGTCCTGAAAGATGCCTGTACATGCATGCCATGCCCCCCCCCCCCCCCCAAATATTGTTTCTACAAACGCATTTGAAAACTGGCTTCATCTCACTGGCCTGAGCATAGTGGCACCATACTACAAGCTGCACTGTTTCTTGCAACAGAACAATCTTATTTCAAAGGCATGAATACACCTCTTACCAGAATTTCTCAGTTTCTCAGAACAATTTCTCAGAACAGTTTAGAAAGAGGAAGAGCGGTGTGTTTGGTATGTGTGATAAGAGTTCTGACTAAATGAAGAACTGATCCTTATAAAGGTTTACTGTATTATGGTAGAAGCATAGCAAAGTGTAGTAAAGCATTGTGAAAGCAAAGAGCAAGTACACTAAATATGCTAAATGTAAAACTTAACAAGACTATTAACTGTAATATTATATATATAGCAGGTTTATTCTTCTATCACTTAAATATTTGGGGAGCTTCTTTTCCTCACACACTGCCCATAATGAAAAGCCACAAAGGAGTGGTGATTAGAATTCTAAAAAGTTTTCGGTTTTGTTTCTATAATTATATGGTATGCGGCCGATCCTGCTTTTATAGTAGGCAGGCTCTACTAGTCATACAGGTTGGAAATGTATTGAGCATGATTACTGAGTGTAATTATAAGGCTGAATTTTGTACAAATATTTTACACAGGTTTAACTGTCCCTTAACCCTAGCAGCTAGCAGTTTCATATTAGTCAGTTTTGGACATTGGCATCTTTGATACGTTCACATTAAACCTCTAATCACCAGCTGGCTGCTCTCTTAAAGAGGAAGGATTGTTTTACTCTCAGAGGGTTGAGATTCAGTCACAAAGCGGGTGCATAAAAAAAAGGCTGGGTTGGAAATGAATATGTAATTTCCCTGCGTTATTCAAGCATGGAGCTTGCCTCCTGCCTGGCACGCTCTTCATCACATGCCAGATGGATGTGTCATGTATCCCTCAGCTACTGCATGCTCCTGTTGCTTGTTCTACTTCCAGGGTACACTGCAACTCAACAAGTATGACACACACCTCAAAGTGCTGCATACGCAGTAACCCACCAAAAATGTGAACTGCATGCTGGGAGGTGCGTGTTTATGCATTATGAGTAGTAAATGTATGCCTAATTTACCAGACATAAAATAGCATTTAATAAATTGCAATTAAAATATTTTCAATATAAACTATCGATAAAAGATTGTAAGAACTAGAAGAGACATTTTGCACAAATAAATTATTTTTGTAGCACCTAAAAGCTTAGAAAGATATTTGCAGTAAAATGTGTGTGCTTACATGGGGTGCATGATGAGGGTCACGTAAGTCGAAATCCTTAAATACAATTTGCCTGTAATATACATGTACAAATAATATACTTTTTTAGAATTCAATTGTGAACATTTTAGTGCCTAAAAAGTATTTAGAGGATTGCCGTCTAATTTATTGGGGTGAAAATACACTAGGTCGTTGTTCAAGGATGTCCTGCAAGATACAAGCATATATACTGTGGGTTTTCTCACAACTCTATAAAGGCCTGGGGAAAATGTTTTTTTTTTTTTTTACCTTAACACAGATTAAAAGGTTATGTATTGCAGCAATAATTCACCAACTCAATCGGTTCAAGGGAGCCTTGTTAATTTATTACTTGACATAATAAATGAATTATTGGTACTGCTGCTCTCCCTGGAGTATGGTGGGAGGGTATTATTTTTCTGACAGCTGGCTCGGAGGCATTGCATATGTTACAGTAGACATGCTGTATAAAAAAAATTATGTAGGACCCCCACCCCCCCCCCACCCCTTCCACTAAAAACCATTAAACATTTTCTTACCTCTAGCAACATTCTTATAAGACCCTTTTTGTTTACAAGACTTTATTTTCACTTTCATCTTGGTCATCCTTAAAAATAAATAAAAAATATATATATTTTTTTTCTGATCAGCAAAGTGCAAGTTAAGATAATTATAATGTTTCTGTTTCAGGTTTTCTTGCTATTATAAAAATGATCTAGAATGCATACAAAATATGTGTACAAAATATGAGCAAAAATCATGGGTATGACGGGTTTACAGCAAATCAAGATATTTGTATATATTTTATATTCCAGCTGAGCTCTCAATTACTTAACTATAACCTTAATTGATTGTTCTCAGCTCCTAAAAGTTGCAGAGTTCAAGTTACTTATAAAATGTTAAAGCTAACTTGAAATCTGCAACTGTTTAAGAGCTGAAAACAAATAAAAAAGGTCCAATTAAGCAAATTATTAGTTCACTTAAGGGTTTAGTTAAGTAATTGAGAGCTCGGGTGGAATGAAAGCCAGAAGACACTGCGGCCCTCCAGGAACTGAGTTTGACACCCCTGGTCTAGATGAACTCCTAGGTCTTTTTCATAGATTCCTTCTTCAATTTCAGTATCTCCCATATGATATTTATAATACACTTTTTTATTGCCTGTGTGCAGTACTTTACACTTTTCTCTATTAAATGTAATTTGCCATGTGTCTGCCCAGTTCTAAATGCTGTCTAGATCATGTTGAATGACCTTTGCTGCTGCAACAGTGTTTGCCACTCCTCCCTCTTTTTGTGTCGTCTCCAAATTTAACAAGTTTGCTTACTATACCAGAATCTAAATCATTAATGTAGATTAGGAATAGCAGAGGACCTAATACTGATCCCTGTGGTACTCCACTGGTTACCTCGCTCCATTTTGAGGTTTCTCCTCTAATCAGTACTTTGTTTTCTACATGTTAACCACTCCGTAATCCATGAGCATGCATTTCCTTGAATCCTTACTGCTTTCAGTTTGAGAATTAATCCTTTATGCGGGACTTTGTCAAAAACTTTCTGGAAATCTAAATAAACCATGTCATATGCTTTGCAGTTATCCATTGTTGATGTTGCATCCTCAAAAAAGTCAAGCAGGTTAGTTAGACACGATCTCCCTTTCCTAAAACCACGCTGACTGTCTCCCAGGATACTGTTACCATATAGGTAATTTTCCATTTTGCATCTTATTATAGTTTCCATATAATAGAAGTCAGGCTTATTGGTCTGTAGTTACCTGGTTCGGTTTTGTCTCCATTTTTGTGGATCGGTATTACGTTTGCAATTCTCCAGTCTGTTGGTACAACCCCTGTGTCAGATATCAGAAAGCACACTCAACCTAGATGAGACATTCTGCAATACTGCTAAAAACTAAAGCAGATCAAATCTTTGCATCCTTCTATTAACCAGCCTGATCTGACTGACTTAGTTGATGGGACAAAATCAACTATGTGTGCTTTAGATCCCATTCCCACTGAATTGTGTAAGAAGCATTTTCTAAGATAGATACCGTGGTCTTAAGTATTATAAATGGTTTCCTGTCATCTGGTATTGTAACTCCTTTAAGGTTGCTGTAATACAACCATTACTGAAAAAAAGCAACCCTAGATCCAAATGTTCTTAACAATTTTAGGCCTATGTGACAGTATGTGAGTGGTGCAGTGTACAAATGGAAGGTCCAAACTGTATTCCCAAGAAAACGTCCGTATTTGATAATAATTCAATCGCCCCTATACCAACAGTGGTATAGGGGAAATAATATGGCAGGTTTCAGTTCCAAATATAAAATGACACTCCTAAACTACAGTCCTCCATGCATGAAAATGTGCTCCTTGTTCCCAGGGTCATGTCCATGCTGTGTTGTGCAGTGGGATGGTGATCAGGGGAACATGCTGGCTCTGTGGCGGCAGCTTCCGATCCTCTCAGTCCTCCTCTATGACAAGATGTGATGGAGCAGATTCAATTGTCCATCACTACCGCGGAACATTGACTGTTTAAAACCTGCCCTGTACTTTGTTATGTATACCGTCCTTTTTAAAATGCGTATTGATAACATCAACGGTATTATAAAATGTGTGCTGCTGTTTGTCAATGGGTAAAAATATTATGTACAAAGGTTGTGAGAAACGTGAATAATAATTATACCTGTTTGTTTACTTACTTGAGCCGGGGAGGTCGGGATGCTGGCGGCTTGTAAAATAAATATAACGTTATTGACACAGTTGGCATGGCGTGCTGGAAACTATTTTGCATAATAGGTGCACATATTGTATAAAATAATGCCCAGTACTGCCTGCAGTGAAACTTCGTTGTTTTAAAATAATTAATTTAATTTGAAAATACTTACCATTGTCTTTGGATCCAGAGCGCTGGGGGCGGCCATTAAGGGGGCGCATGCACTGACGGCCACGCTCAAATACACGGGCACGCGCCCAATGTTAGTGAATGGGGGGAGCTGATTATAGCTTAAAATGAGTAACTAATTGAGTAGAGTGGGTTATGCAATTGGGAAAAATGTTAACTATTGTAATGTTAATGATGCTAGAGAACTGTAGGTAGTTTAAGCATTATGAAAGTAATTGGCACATGATGATAATGTTTTGCTTGTATTTTATAATGGACCAGTCCAGGGGTGTGGTTATATAGCCAGCCTCTATATATAGGAGAGGTTGGCCTCATTTACAGGGGAGGCTCTCCTGAAGGTAACAGCAGGGTGCTGTGTGGTAAACAATGCTTTTAAAATGAAAGTATAGGATAGTTGAGTATCCTGGTTTGGTTATAAATGTTTTATTTTTTCAATGCAGTGCTGTATTTATTTATTATACTTGAAAACTGTTGTGGACAAAAAGCAGCATTCGTGTGGCACTCAGCACTTTAATGAACTTCTCACGTTTGCACTTTAACCTTGTCTCCTGAAGCCTTTCTGCTCCCAAACATCAGCCGCCCGATCACACAACCTTACACAAGATAAACACAAAACAATAACAAACATGCAAAAGCTCCGGCTGTGAATTGCGTCTCAGTGTAAGGGGGCCTGGTACTGACGTAGCTGCTTCTCCTTTGTACTATAAAACTCCTCTCTGCAATCAACCCATCACCATCACCAAGTGCTCTCTTTTAGCTGATTGCAAGGGAGTCCCTCCACATCTTTATGTGAAGCTACGCGCTCCCCCTAGTATGGTTACCTTCCGGTTTCCACCTACCATTGAGGCTGTCCATCTAGGAGGAAGCATACCACCAACCTTACACAGCACCCTTTTTATCCAAAGTTCTAGAGAGAGCAGAGGCTAAACAACTGAACACATTCCTTGCAGTACATAATTTATATGAACAATTTCAGTCAGCCATGGTACTGAAACTGCCCTTATCTGAGTGGTAAAGGATGTGCTGATGTCTTCTGGTTCACCCTCTGTTCTTATTCTTTTGGATTTAAGCACCACTTTTGATACCATTGACCACTGTATTCCGATTGGATGGCTTGAGAATCTGAATGAGCAGCTACATCCTCCCAGACCAGCCGTCGGTTCTCCGCCAGCCACTGGAAGACTGGTGCTAGATCCTGGTCTCTCTCCTGCTGCGCTCGCCACTCAGATGCAGGCACAACACGGATCTCCCTGCACTCCCTCGTCCGTCCAACACTCTCTGCTCGGGCTCCCACGTGGTACAGCTCCTTTGACCCCTCTTGCTCCTCTGTCTGCTGTTCCCTCTTCAGGCAGTAGGCGCAGTCGTCTGGCAAGCAGGGGCGCCTGGACATTGCGTCAGCGTTAGAGTGCTTCTCTCCAGCCCTATGCTGGATGGTGAAATCAAACTCTTGCAGCTGTTCTAACCAGCGGGCTAGCTGCCCTTCGGGCTCCTTAAAGTTGACTAGCCACTGGAGTGAAGCATGGCCGGTCCGCAGAAGGAAGTGCCTTCCACACAGGTAGGGCCGGAACTGTTTGACAGCCACTACCACAGCAAGTAGCTCTCTACGAGTTACACAGTATCTCTGCTCCTGTTTGCTGAGAACGTGGCTATAATACGCAACCACGTGTTCTCCATCTGGCCACTTCTGGGAGAGCACTGCGCCGAGACCTCGGTCGTGAGCTCCAGACACCGGCCGAGCTTGTGTTCGGTCGCCCTCCTGACGCCACAGCTCTCCCTCCTGGACCAGAGTATGCCCGACGCCTTCGGGACCGGATCGATTCTGCTCACCAGTTTGCCCGGGACTGTCTACTGGCTGCCGGCATACGACAGAAGAGGAATTATGACGTCCGGGAGAAGGGGCGACACTTTAAAGTGGGGGAGCTTGTTTGGGTCTACGGACCTAAACGGAAGAAGGGCCGTTGCCCCAAACTGGACAGCCCCTGGGTGGGACCCTGTCGGATCTTGCAACAGCTGGGCGAGGTGGTGTACTGGGTCCAAATACACCTCACAGGACACTGCGTGGTCCTCCACCGGGACCGCCTCGCCCCCTACCGGGGAGACCAGGTACCCGACACACCCCAGGGAGCCGGCCACCCAGGACAGGAACCTCAGAGTGGTCCATTGGTAGCCCATAGAGGAAGGCCTCATCATTCCACAATCACCCCTCCTGTGGTGGCATGCCACCACCGGCCTCGAGCCTCTACTTCACAGAGGGGACCTCCATCCCTTCAACCCAGCCATCTTGCCTCTGAACCTAACCAAAGACCCCGCCGCAAGGTTCAGGCACCCCTGCGCTTCCGGGACACAGATTGAACTTTCCGAGGGCGGTAAGCAGCAAAAGGGGGGCAATGTAGCGGCGGGCTATAAAAACGGGGCTAATCACATAGTTAGACACCTTGCATTGTGTAGTATAGTGGGCATAGTGTCAACTGTGTACAGCTGGGATTGGGGGGAAGTATAGTTGTCAGGAATTGGGGGGTTAGCATGCTAATTAGGGAAAACTTTAGTTGGCCAATGATCAAGCCTGGTTGGGCTATATTAGGGGGCTCAGTGCCGATGTTGGGTTCCAAGCAGGAAGTTAATTCAGCAGCGACGGCGGCGAAATAAGCAGGCAGACACTGTTTATTGAGGTTGAAACGCACCCAAAGGTACAGTTTATTGCTCTTTATCAATGTAATCCCCAAGTCAACAAAACAGAACAGAACAACCCAACATCGGCACTGAGCCCCCTAATATAGCCCAACCAGGCTTGATCATTGGCCAACTAAAGTTTTCCCTAATTAGCATGCTAACCCCCCAATTCCTGACAACTATACTTCCCCCCAATCCCAGCTGTACACAGTTGACACTATGCCCACTATACTACACAATGCAAGGTGTCTAACTATGTGATTAGCCCCGTTTTTATAGCCCGCCGCTACAACATATATATATATATATATATATATATATATATATATATATATATATATATATATATATATATATATATATATAGCCTCTCCACTTATTAAAGTCAGGAGCTGCTACTGACAAGCACTCCATGTGATCTTTAAAAACAACATACAGCTCTGGACAGAGGCACAAGCTTCTGTTGCCAGCAATTATAGTACATTACTCATGAAAAGTCATAAAGCTCAATTAAAAAACAGGGTCAAATGACACTGTAGTAAATTGGAGGTTACTGAAATGTTTCTTCTGAGGTATTCATTTGGAATGAGTTCTCTGAGGCACGTGGAAGCTAACATCTGAAACATAGTGAGTCGACCTTCTAAAAGGTACCAAGTTCATTTCATTTCTGCACTTTTTTTTCATCCAGTTATGAGGTAACCAACTAGGGTATATCTAGGTACAGTAGTACAGGCAAACGCTTCAGGTTGGAGTGACTAACATGCTTCATCGGGCCTAGAATATGACAACAAGCACATTACTTACTGCTTATTCTACCTGCGCTGTGTTTATAAATTTAGTGATAATAATCTTTTTTGGATCTATAAAAAAAAAGAAAAAATGGAAAAAATAACAATAACAATGCAGGTGCAATCCAATCGTGTAAAACAAAGACAGACATACGAACGGACAGACAGATGGACAGACAAACAGCAAACATATACCCAGAGATTATGACACCTTTTATAACTTAAATTAAGGCACTTACTAAGTTTTGTCACAGGGATACATGCAAGACTCTAGTAGTGACATTCATATATTTGTACGTATGCCGGCCTCCACCTTATCCACTGCTGGGGATATGCATGATAAATAATAAAGCTGGTAATCTGCAAAAGTGCAACTTGGTAAACAGTACAATGTTTTATGCAAAAAGTCTTACTTTCAGTGTACAAATCAATGTTTCACAGTTTGTATTAATTATTTTTATGGAAGCTACTTTCATCTACACCTTCTTTGTTCATATACTACATCACACTAATTAGGTCTATTATCAGGCTGATGATAAGCAACTGATACCCCAGAAGACATGGTTAAATAACACCCAAATGAGACTAAAGTAAGACAGATATTTAGGATAATCTACTTTGACATTTATTTTTCATATAATTGATTAAAGTTCATTTGTCAAATATTTGTGTTGTTGTTGTGCAGCACATGGGGCAAACATGCTAAAAATAACTTGTTTACTGCAGTGAAAGTATGAAAGACTAAGCCTGCCCCCTGCTGCATCAAAGAGGTTAAAACAAACAGATTCCAGTTAATCAGTGAGTAATCATCACTATCATCTTGACTTGTGATTCTGCCCATCGCCATTTATGCAACCTATGCAAATATTACAACTTATCAGCATCATAAGAGTTTAATATTATCTGTAGGGAATTGGGAGGCATAGCATGTAACAGCACCTGCAGAGGAAGGGACTTACTTTTTGGTGATGGAAAAATCATAAATCACACAGGCAGTATTATATAGTGTTGCTATCGTTGTTGTAAAAGAGGCCCTATTTTGAAGCGCATGCACTTTTAAAGTATTTGTAACAGTGGAAAACTAGTAAGAAAAAAAAAAACTAGTTTACAAGAAGGAGCAGTTCTACAGAACCCCTAAAGGGCCATCGTGAAAACAAATATCTCGTGCACACCAGATACTGAATGCAGCAGACACCTGGTGTTCTTGGTGGATAGGTTAGGAGACAATTACTGTATTTTCCTCATGGCATAACAACTGCAAAACTGGTGTGCTTTTAGACTTATGCTATTTTAATGTAATTGCATCCAATTGTATTCTCTACTGTCTGGTGCATTTCATCTGGTTACAAAAGCAAATGTGAAAGGAGTAATTTGAGTCATGATTCAGGATTTGTGTCACAGGGTGACAATCACTGTAATAATTGCATTTTGATTTATTTACTTGCATTGTAATTTGTTTTATTTTTAGAATATAACCCTGCACTTTTGATTTGATTTCACTTTTACTAACATTAATGCAGTCTTGGTGACGTTAACGCCAATGTAATTTGCATGAACTTACTGGGAAGCAGTTCGTAAAATAGATTCCAGCTGTGCAACAATGTGCTGATGTCCCGAATGCTGTATTCTCTCCTATTTTGTGAACCGAAGGCAAAAACATACTACATTGAGCTGACTTCCTTCTCTGTCTGAATATATATAAGTGATCTGGGTGAAGCAAATGCATAAGTTCACACAACACACAACGGAGAGTACAAATACATTTGTTTATTACTCTTACAACCTGGCTGCCTAGTCTGTTATTTTCAAACCGCTCATGTGGCTTCATGGTGACATTGCATGTTAGAGTTCAGTAAATGAGGGTTACATTTTTTTTTTTTTACTCTGGTGCCGTGACTCAGATAGGCAGCTGTTAAAAGTAGTGTAAACAGAGGTCCCTAAAAAATAAATAAAAAAAACCCAATAATAATAAAATAGAATTTTACCAATAACACAGAAGCATGGCAGGACCAGGAAGAGCAGAAGCAAATACCTCTTTTTCTTCAGGATTGCAAGACTATTGGGCGCAAAAGCTCCTACCTATGTGCCAGCATTGCACCAAGTGCGAGGTATGCCATTGTTTAGCAACAGCAAAGGCTGTAGGGTTGACATAGAGGACTGGATCAAAGACATGCAGTACCTGTTAAGTGCTACACATGTTCCAGAGTCCCTACATTTTGCCACACTTGTACGTTATCTGAGTGGAGGAGTGTGACAGAGATCGAATGATTTGTGGTATTAGATCTCCCTCCCGACCTGTGAGGGCACTGCGTAAAAGGAACAGAGTACTCTTAACTAAATGGCATCTCAACTTATTCCTTCGGGTAGGTGGAAGTCCGTCATTTAGGAAGGGGATGGAGCTACGGTACCCAAACTCAATGACTCAGACGGGAAATGGCGTGGCATCCGAGGATTGGAGGAGCGGATGCGCTCGTTCACCTAGGGGTCATGAGCGAGGGTATAAATAGGGGTCGTAGTGTAAGTGATCTGTTCCTTTGTAAATAGTTAGAACAACCTAGAAGGAGACCGCTGTGATAAGAACCGTGAGTGTTGTGTTTGTTTGTTTAGTCTAGTAAAAACTGTTTGTTTTGTTTCTAATGACTACTAACACTATCCGGAGCTGCAGCCGCAGGCCAGCAACAAACCCGGACACCAGCACTTCCCTGTTTTTACAACGTATGGTCTTTTCACCACAAGCACTAGTTTCACGCACTAAATAAACACTGTGTTTGTGTTCTGTGTTATGTGTTGGTGAGGAAAGAACTTAGACTTTTGTTATTGGTTTTGGGTCAAACCCGAGGATTACAAACAAAGTGATACACACTGTTGTATCACTTCCATCATTTATTATTTACAGGTGTTTGCCATAAGGCTCTGGACATTGTCTAATAAATCAATAAACACCCTTGCACCTGGAAATCATTGTCTGTCTGTGTTTTTGTATCCGCTCTGCACTGCACTAACCTGGTAGCTTGTATTGAACCTTCCGCCAGCAGAGCAGACAGCTTCTCGAGCTTTTGAGGAATTGAGGGCTGAATACAGCCATTGCCACCTGTCTCTAGACATGATGGCTGATTTCTATGAAAGACGCCTAAGTGTCCCGAAGAGTCGGCTTCTATTTATGTCATAGAGTTAGATGCCCTTCTGAGAAGCATTGAGGAAAAGATAAATGGGGGGTCACTGCAGGACAGGGACTATAAACTCATTCAAAAGTTGATGCGGGGCATAAGGGAGAAAGATGTGCGTGACCAGTTTGCTCCACTGCAGCCTCACTACCTCACTTTCAGACAGCTGCAAGGGGAACTGTGCAAGCTGGCAAGGGAGAAGAATGCAGCAGCAGGCCACCCCAAGTGACATTCAAAGTAATGTTTTACCCCAACTGGAAGCAGCAGCCACTGGAGGGATGAGGGAGGCTGTTTAGAGCCTCAGTACACTGGTCCAAGAGCTAGCCACTTCCCAGAAGCAACTGAAAAGGTAGGGTGACTCAAGGCCATGGTTATGCAGCAAGCCTCTACTAGCCACCCAAGTCAATGGGCAAGGGAGTGATAGTAGAGCAGCAGCCCAGAGTGCTCGGCCTTGCAGTGAACCATTTGTGTGCCATTGATGCGGCCAAGTCAGCCACAAATCTCAGGGTGCCGTAACCAGCCAAATGCTTATGTGGTGCAACACTGTGTAGCAGGGAATCATTGAAACGATTAGAGCCTGACTCTGAAGGGCAAGTGCAAAGCAACGAAAAGGAAACCAGCCCTATAATTTCTAGTGTTCATAATATGCCACAGTAAGGGTGTTGTGGGGGAATTCATTTTTCTAGCTTAGTCAACAGTGTATGTAAAAAAAAATAAGACAATCTGCAAGCATTGTTGGGAATGGTCTTGATGTTAGCGTATTTTAAAAATATCGCTTGATACTCTCTGATTTAATATACTGCCCTCTGCTTCTTTGGAAACTGTTCAATTATCTGTTTCTATTGCAACAATACTGTTGGAATGGAACCCTATAAAAACATACCACTGGATTTTGGAACAAGGTATGATGGTATATGTGAAAGTACAATTGTATTGTATAATACATGTATCCTACACCATCAATGTACAATTCCCTTTGTTACAATTGTTATTTGTTTATCCAAGGCGACTTACAGAGACTAGGGTGTGTGAACTATGCATCAGCTGCAGAGTCACTTACAACTACGTCTCACCCGAAAGACGGAGCACAAGGAGGTTAAGTGACTTGCTCAGGGTCACACAATGAGTCAGTGGCTGAGGTGGGATTTGAACCGGGGATCTCCTGGTTACAAGCCCTTTTCTTTAACCACTGGACCACACATAATAATGCAGTACAACCATAATAATAATAGTATAGCTACACTATAGAACCGTGGTACATTTTTATAGGGGTATAGCTTCACACAATCTACATTTACTTAATCGTATTAAAGTAAGAATTATGTGTGTCATTCTCATCTTATTTACAATGTAAAATTGACATGCTTACATGTCTGTATAGGTTAGCCTAGGTATACGCAATAAAATATAGGAAGCTGAAGTTCAGGTAGTCACTCATATTATTTGCATCCCCGTTTTTGTTCTGTCCTTTAAGCTCATATGCCAATTGATTTATCAAAGTTGAATGATTATCCCTTTCTTTAAGTCCCTTTGGTCATATCATGTTGACCTGCTTTTTGTCTGTGAGTACCCCACAAGGATCATCCCTTCTACAAGTGCATCTAACCTGGCCCAACATGGATTTGTGTGGCACATATGCCAATGGAGTTTGAATGTCATAGCTAAATATCCCTGTGCCATGTATTTACATATCCTAAATGAAATGCAAACTGAAATTAGAATTTCAATGTAGATGTAAAATAAAAATACAGGCCTGCGTAAACCATTGTGCAATCAGTTTTCAATATATTTTCAATATATATATATATATATATATATATATATATATATATATATATATATATATATATATATATATATATATATATATATATATATATATATATATATATATATATATATATATATCATCATATATATATATCGGACAGCAGTGTGGAGTAGTGGTTAGGGCTCTGGACTCTTGACCGGAGGGTTGTGGGTTCAATGTTGTACCCTTGAGCAAGGTACTTTACCTAGATTGCTCCAGTAAAAACCCAACTGTATAAATGGGTAATTGTATGTAAAATAATGTGATATCTGTATAATGTAAAATAATGTATAATGTGATATCTTGTAACAATTGTAAGTCGCCCTGGATAAGGGCGTCTGCTAAGAAATAAATAATAATAATATATATATATATACACTACCAGTCAAAAGTTTTAGAACACCCCCATTTTTCCAGTTTTTATTGAAATTTAAGCAGTTCAAGTCCAGTGAATAACCTGAAATGGTACAAAGGTAAGCGGTAAACTGCCAGAGGTTAAAAAAAAAAGTTTAGGTTACCAAAAACTGAAAAATAATGTACATTTCAGAGTTATACAAAAAGGCCTTTTTCAGGGAACAAGTAATGGGTTAACAACTTACTGCTGTTCTGCAGCAATGGAAGTAAATTAAGCCTTGAAAGTTGATGCTAACAATTCCTACAGGTGTCCCAACTTTTGTTGATTACTTACAAACCCTCTGTCTGTATAAAAGCAGTGTTGAAACAGACTGTGTTACTACACCCTCTTAAGCATTACTTGGACAGTATTGTACTGCAGGAAGTAGTATATTGCTCTCATAATGGTGAGAAAAAGTCAATTAACAAAGGAAGACAGACAGACCATTATAACCCTTAAAAGTGTAGGTCTTTCCTTTAGAGAAATTGCAAAGAAAGCCAAGGTGTCAGTGAGTACAGTTTCCTACACCATCAAAAGGCACTTGGAAACTGGAGGAAACTCTGACAGGAAGAGGTCTGGCAGACCCAAAGCCACAACAGAATCAGAAGATAAGTTTCTGAGAGTCAACAGCTTGCGTGATAGGCGGCTCATAGGACAACAGCTTCAAGCACAGCTTAACAATGGTCGAAGTTTCAACTGTGAAGAGAAGACTTCGAGCTGCAGGTTTGACAGGTCGAGTGGCAGTAAGAAAGCCATTGCTAAGATGTCAAAATAAGAAAAAGAGGCTTGCCTGGGCCATGAAGCACCGCCAGTGGACTACTGAAGACTGGAAGAAGGTCTTATGGACCGATGAATCAAAATTTGAAATCTTCGGTTCATCACGCAGGGTTTTTGTACGCCGTCGAGTAGGCAAAAGGATGGTTCCTTGCTTTGTGACACCAACTGTCAAACATGGAGGAGGAAGCGTGATGGTCTGGGGCTCTTTTGCTGGATCCAGAGTTGGCGACTTGCACAGAGTGAGTGGCACCCTGAACCAAAACTGCTACCACAGCATTTTGCAGTGCCATGCAATACCCTCTGGTATACGCCTAGTTGGTCAGGGGTTCATCCTACAGCAATATAATGACCCAAAACATACCTCCAGGCTATGTCAGAACTACCTTAGAAGAAAAGAACAAGACGGTAGGCTTCAAATCATGGAATGGCCAGCACAGTCTCCAGACTTAAACCCCATCGAGCTGGTTTGGGATGAACTGGACAGAAGGGTGAAAGCAAAGCAACCTACAAGTGCAACACATTTGTGGGAACTTCTGCAACAGTATTGGGAAGAACTTTCCGAACAATATTTGATTTCCATTGTAGAAAGAATGCCACGAGTGTGTTCGGCTGTTATATCTGCAAAAGGTGGCTACTTTGATGAGTCAAAAATGTAGATTAAATTTTGTTAAACAAAACGATTCCATGATTTCTTTTTTATCTCCAATTGTTTATTTGTTCTATGCTTTAATTTCAGAGTACATTGAGACATTAAACTGTGTAAATTTCAATAAAAACTGGAAAAATGGAGGTGTTCTAAAACTTTTGACCGGTAGTGTGTATATATATATATATATATATATATATATATATATATATATATATATATATATATATATATGTATATATTCACAAAGTGAATTAGATATGGGGTATATTCACCCCTGGACATGTTCACATAAATATACCAGCATGTGGATTAGTGTTTAGCGCTCTGGACTCTTTACCGGAGAGTTGAGGGTTCAAACCCATGTGGGGCACTGCTGCTGTACCCTTGAGCAAGCAGGTACTTCACAGATTGCTCCAGTAAAATACCCAGCTCTATAAATGGGCACAAATGCAAGTCACGTTGAATAAAAGCATCAGCTAAAAAATGATCTCTAGCAATTTAAGTCCATATGTGAAACACACACACACACACACAAAATACAGCAATTTATCATGTAGTCACATAGAGGTGGTGATTAAATGGGTCTCTTTTAGCAAGCTGCAGTTGTATTGAAGTGAAAGTGGTTGCCTATAGGTACAGTTGATGGCTAAAAGTGGAATTGAAGACAAACCAACCCCAATTGCCCTCTGTGAGCATGCTTGTGTGAGTGTGAGAGTTGGCCAGTGATTGACTGGTGTCCCATCCTGGGTGTAGTCCTGCCTTGCACCGTGTCTGCCGGGTTAAGCTCCAGCTCACCGTGACTCTGTATTGGATGAAGTGGTTATTGATGATGGATGGATGGTTAATATTTGTAATAATGCATTTACTGACATCCACATGTTCTCCGATTAATAAACATTTGGACTGAACATGTTTAATTTTCCCCACACATAAATTGTCAAAATCCCACATCAAGTATAATACATACATTTAGTGGTGCACAATTCTGCTCCTCTAGAGTCGCAGTCAGTCCAGCAGGTTTTTGTAGCTGTCTGTAAATCTCCAACTGCTTAAGAGCACATAAAAGGGTAAACTTGTCCAATTAAGCAAATTAATTCAAATCAGGTAATGAAGGCCTCAGGGGGATCGAAAATGAAAACCTTCTTGCCCAAGAGTTATGCAACCCTGACAAAGGAGATGTTAACACAGTCATTCATTCAGTTGTCTGAAGGTTTTTTTATTATTATTTAAAAGCACTTATTTATCTGTTTTGATTGAAGTCCTGCTTTCCTGTCAAAAGTACTATGAAAACAAACAAGGAGATCAAAATTGCAAACAAAAAACTTTATTACAAATATATAATGCAGTTTGGATATTAAAAATTAAAATGCAGTTATTTTTGACAGATATGTTTTTACGATATAGCAAGAAACAATGAATGTACACTTGCTTTTTGTTGTTATTGCTAAAACCAACTTTGGGGGGGATTAAATCAACATTTAGAGCCATCCACTAAAACCAAATTAGAAATATGTACTTAATAGCAGTTTGATTTATCATAAGTGGGCACTTTCTTCTACTAATAAATACAACCACCATTAAATTCTGACTTTGCGATTAGCTGGTGGGTCAAGTTTTAATTTAATTCCCCCATTTCATTTACACTGAATAAAGGGTATGAATAATTATGGAGCCTACTGTATTTGCAGGTGAGTATTCCTGAGCATTATCTATAAACATTTAAATAAACATATGTAAGCAATAAGTATTAATGACTTTATGCACAATATTTTACTTGAAATGCATATCTTTCACTAAATATATTAAACAACCTTCAACAATGTTACATGTAAAAACCATTAAATAACAAACCGTCACACTGCACTGCACCCTTTAGATGGACATCCAAGTGCTTTATTAAATGGTGGCGTTTATTGGGTTTGTATTTGCTTGGCTGGCAAAATGGACAGTGGTACAAAGTGCAGCATTGGGTACACCGTTTCACCTCAGGCAACACTACTCCTTTCACTGCTGTTATACAGTGGCTCTAAAAAGTATTCGCCCCCTTGGACTTTTCCACATTTTATTGTGTTACAACATGGAATCAAAATTGATATAATTAGGAGTTTTTGCCACTGATCAACACAAAAAAGTCCATAATGTCAAAGTGAAAAATAAAATCTACAAATTGTTCTAAATTAATTACAAATACAAAACAGAAAATAATTGATTGCATAAGTATTCACTCCCTTGAGTCAATATTTGGTAGAGGTACCTTTGGCAGCAATTACAGCCATGAGTCTATTTGGATAAGTCTCTACCAGCTTTGCACATCTGGACACTGCAATTTTTGCCCATTCTTCTTTGCAAAATTGCTCAAGCTCCGTCAAGTTGGATGGGGACCTTTGGTGAACAGCAATTTTCAACTCTTTCCACATATTCTCAATTGGATTGAGGTCCGGGCTTTGACTGGGCCACTCCAGGACATTGACCTTTTTGTTTTTAAGCCACTCCAGTGTGGTTTTGGGTCATTGTCCTGCTGGAAGATGAATCTTCTCCCAAGTCCCAGGTGTCTTGCAGACTTCAGCAGGTTTTCCTCCAGGGTTTCTCTGTACTTTGTTGCATCCATTTTGCCCTCTATCTTCACAAGCTTTCCAGGCCCTGACGCAGAGAAGCATCCCCATAGCATGATGCTGCCACCACCATGCTTCACGGTAGGGCTGGTGTTCTCAGAATGATGTGCGGTGTTAGGCTTGCACCAAACATAGCGCTTAGCGTTGAGGCCAAAAAGCTCTATTTTGGTCTCATCAGACCATAGAATCTTCTTCCACTTGGTCTCAGAGTCTCCCACATGCCTTCTGGCAAACTCTAGCCGAGATTTGATGTGAATTTTTTTCAACAATGGCTTTCTTTTTGCCACTCTCCCATAAAGGCCAGTTTTGTGAAGCACCCGGGCTATTGTTGCCATATGCACAGTGTCTCCCAGCTCAGCCGTGGAAGACTGTAACTCCATTAGAGTTGCCATAGGCCTCTTGGTGGCCTCCCTGACTTGTGCCCTTCTCGCCCGGATACTCAGTTTTTGAGGGCGGCCTGTTCTAGACAGATTCACAGTTGTGCCATATTCTCTCCATTTCTTAATAATGGACTTTACTGTGCTCCAGGGGATATTCAATGCCTTGGAAATGTTCTTATATCCTACCCCTGATTGGTGCTTTTGAAGAACCTTATTCCGGATTTGCTTTGAATGTTCCTCGTCTTCATGATGTAGTTTTTGTTAGGAAACGTACTAACCAACTGGGACCTCCCAGAGACAGGTGTATTTAACCTGAAATCATGTGAAACACCTTAATTGCCCACTGGTGGACTCCATTCAACTAATTATGTGACTTCTAAAAACAATTGGTTGCACCAGAGCTTGTTTAGGTGTGTCATAGCAAAGGGGTTGAATACCTATGCAATCAATTATTTGCTGTTTTATATTTGTAATTAATTTAGAACAATTTGTAGATTGTATTTTTCAGTTTGACATTATGGACTTTTTTGTGTTGATCAGTGGCAAAAACCCCTAATTAAATCAATTTTGATTCCATGTTGTAACACAATAAAATGTGGAAAAGTCCAAGGGGGGTGAATACTTTTGAGAGCCACTGTATGTAATTGAAATATAAAGAGCAAATTACAACATGATTAATAACCTACAATTAATATACATCAGTGTATCTACATTGAGATTGGATGATCTGTAGCTAATGTGAAATTTAGAAAACACTGATGTATATTGGTACAGTGAGGTATATTGAAGAACTAGTGACAATGGCCTCTATTCTCAAAGCATTTTTTGCAAATTTTGTATTAGCATCATTTTTTTTTTAGAGCTGTAAATGTTGACATAAAATTCGAGTTATGAAGTACGATCTCCTCATACACAACATCTATACATATTAAGCATATGTGCTGTGAATTCTTACATTTTATTCCTTTTAGAAAAAGTGTCAATAATAGCAAATTTGTGTAAAATGTTTTGAGTAGAGAGACCAATGTTTCTGTAATTGATGCACTTAGGGTGTTAATATTACATTACAATGCAAAATGTAAGTTTTAAGTTTTGTTTTCTGGGGACACAAGCCTGGTGTAACCTGAGCTGTTGCAGTCAGATCAAGGCAGTACAAACTAGTTTATGCAAGGAATGCTGAGTTCTTGGCTAGATGAAAAACAGGTCCTGCGGCTTTTTGATTCTCCATTTCAGGCTGCAGAGTTGTCACAACTATCTTTTCAAACACATTTCTTAAAGTCTGAGCCTTGTTTACTTCTGATCATTTATAGCAGGGAAGTCAAGAGAAAATATAAATTTTTAGATATAGAAGTTTTATTTCCAAATATGTTTAAATTCGATGAAAACTCTTTGTAAGAGTTATTATTTTTTGTTTCAATTCAATCTATATTTTCTCTTGACTTCTCTACTGTCAACATAGATATATTAACATTGTTATTGTTTATTACTGCTGTTAGCCATCAGGCATTGGATTATACAATTAAACCTTCATTGCACCTGGATTATCGTTGTTTGTCTGATTATTGATCACTTGCACCTGCACACTGTTAACCACTTTGCCACAGTCATTGAGTAATTTATTGTCCAATTTAGACACTATGCTAGTAAAATGTATTTCGGGTGAGTAAAATGCAACATTACCTTGAAGTCATAAGTACAGTTAATAAATACTGTACATACTAATGCTAACTTATGGGGTATGTATTAACTATTGCCTTACATTTTACCTGTAATGTTAATTTGAACTACTGTATAAAAACTTTGTGTTACAGTAAAAACAAAAACAACAATTATTCTCATTTGCTTTATTGACCACAAACAATATAGCTGTGAAACAAATAAACACAGAAACAGAATATATATATATAGTTTTATATAGTATATAGTGTTTTGTTAAATATATATATATATATATATATATATATATATATATATATATATATATATATATATATATATATATATATTTAACAAAACACCTGCATGCACATACTATATATATTTCTAATACCAGTTACAGTTGCTGTTTATTTCTGCTGTATTTATTACATGTTGCATGGAAGAGAGAAGACTCTTGCTACTTGAAAAGATACAGTTCACAAAGAAAAGGGAATTGGTAAATCCTGTCAGAAAACAAACATTAAGCTGCCTTTATACAGAACCTGCCTAGTTTGTCACCTGATCAAAAATAACAAACACATGAAGTATTGTTGTTTACATGTGTTTGAAAGATAAATGTGTGCTTTTAGACTGGTCACCAACAGACAATTAACAGTAGGTATTTGTCCATTGAAATATTCTTTACACAAGTGTGTGTAAAACAGAAATTAACAATTTGTATCTATCTATCTATCTATCTATCTATCTATATATATATAGCTGGATATTGTTAGAATTACCAGGTGGAAAAGCATGAAGCGGGAAAACTGTGGTAAACTGACCCTCGTGATAGGGTTCAAATACAGCCCATTACAGTTGATGCCACCTACTTAACTGAAACATTATGATTCAATTGTCAATTAGACAAATTAATTACTCGTTTGCATAGATTAAATAAAAATTGGATAGGCTGTTTTCGAAATACGATTTTTTAAAACAAAAATCAATGAATAAAATATAAAATACTATATGAAGTACATCCCCCACCATAAATAACTTCAAATTGCATCGATTTTCTGTGCTGCCTTTTGTATGAGTCTTGACAAAGTGAACACGCCCCCACCCTCACACACACACACACACCAATAAGAAATAGAACAGTCCATCTTTTTACTTAATTATAAAACGCTGGAATAAACTAATCCAAGAAAAATGTCAGACACAGTGGGGTCAGTTTCTCCGTTTGATGCTAACTCTCAGACTTGGGAAGAATATTGCGAGATATTAACTCATTTTTTCACTGCAAATGACATTGACGCTGCTGATAAAAAGAGAGCGATTCTACTGAGTGGCGTGGGGGCACAGACCTACAGTTTAATACGGAATCTACTGATCCCTGAGAAACCGGGAGACAAATCGTTTGAAGATTTAGTCAAATTGCTACAAAACCACTATAATCCCAAACCAAGTGAAATTATCGAAAGATTTAAATTTAATTCCAGGAACAGGAAAACTGATGAGACTGTGGGAGATTATGTAGCTGAATTAAGAAAGCTAGCTAAAGACTGTAACTATGGTGATGCACTGAGTCAAATGTTACTAGATATACTTGTCTGTGGCATAAATGAGAATGCAATACAGAGAAGACTACTGTCTGAATCGCAGTTAACATTTATTTCTGCCTTAAACATTGACCAAGCTATGGAGTCTGCAAACAAAAATGTAAAGGACTTACAGTCACTGTTTAAAGATACAGCCGACACGGGTGTCAGCGCGCAACAAGAGCAAGCACAGTCTACTGTAAACAAAGTGTTTACTAGCAGGCGGCAGTATAAAATGCCGGCGCGCACTAATTGTTATCGATGTGGAGGTCTGCGTAACTCAAACGAGTGTAGATTTAAGTTAGAAACGTGCTATAATTATGGCATTAAAGGCCATATTAGCAGAGCTTGCAGAAACAAAGCAAGAGGAAGCCAAGACACGTCTCCAGTCCAAGTGGGAAAGGGAAACGTCAATTTACTTCTAATGACACCCGCAGTGCTCTTCACATAGCAGAAGGGGGCGATACAGGAACAAACAAAGAAACAGAAGAGATGTACACAATCTACAGTATAGTGAACATGGATATTCCAAAAGTAGATCCCTTTACCATTAAGCTTGATGTAAATGGAAAGCATGTAGAATTTGAAGTGGATACTGGCTGTAGTGTTACCATAATGAGCCAAGCAGCTTATTCTAAATTATGGAATAACAAACAAGCACCGGCATTAGGAAAGTGCACAATTAAATTAAAAACATACACAGGCCAGCTAGTGGATACTTTAGGAGCAGCTGTAGTGACAGTGACATACAAAGAAAAAGTCAATTAGTGGTGGTGGCTACTTCAGGACCAAATTTACTAGGCAGAGGGTGGCTTTCAAAGTTAGAAATGGATTGGAGAGTGTTACATCAATTGACACAAACAAGCTGTCAGAGGCTATGTGATGTGTTAGAAGTGCATGGAACTGTGTTTAAAGAGGAACTGGGCACCTTACAGGGAGCAAAAGCAAAAATATACGTTGACGGCAATACCAACCCCCGATTTTTCAAACCCAGATCAGTCCCCTATGCCATGAAGCCTAAAGTGGAAGCGGAGCTGGAACGACTGTTAAAGGAGAAGATTATAGAACCTGTGCAGTTTTCAAACTGGGCAACGCCTATTGTACCTGTCTTGAAACCGGATGGCTCTGTGCGTATCTGTGGGGATTATAAACTCACTGTAAATAGAGTGTCCAAACTGGAGCAGTATCCAATCCCCAAGATTGAGGATTTATTTGCCATCCTGGCAGGGGGAGAGAGATTCACTAAACTGGACATGAATCATGCATACCAACAGGTTGTATTAGATGAGGGGTCCAAGGAGTATGTGACCATAAATACCCATAAAGGACTGTTTAGATATAATCGGCTTCCCTTTGGTGTTTCTTCAGCACCTGCTATATTCCAGAGGACTATGGAGGGGTTGTTGCAGGGGATCCCTAACGTGGCCATATACCTAGATGACATCTTGGTCACAGGAAGCACTGAAAAGGAACACCTCCAGAGTTTGACAACAGTGTTAAGCAGGCTGGAAGCTGCAGGTCTGCGCCTTAAACGGAGTAAGTGTACTTTCCTTGAAAAAGAAGAGGTATTTCTAGGACACAAAATAGATGCCACAGGTTTGCACCCGGTGCAAGACAAAGTCAGGGCAATACAACAGGCCCCAGCTCCTAAGAATGTAACAGAATTAAAAGCATATCTGGGACTATTGAATTATTATTATAAATTCTTTCCCAGGGTATCAACACTGTTGACAGCCCTGTATGTACTGTTACACAAAGATGTGAAATGGATGTGGGGAGCTAAACAACAAGAAGCCTTTGAAGCATCAAAGAAACTGTTACAGTCATAGGATGTGCTAGTCCACTATGATGCGACTAAAGAGCTGATCTTGTCCTGCGATGCTTCACCATATGGAGTAGGGGCTGTTCTGTCGCACCGTATGCCTGAGGGGGTAGAAAAACCAATTGGATTTGTATCCAGAACATTGACAGAGGCAGAAAAGAATTACTCTCAGCTGGACAAAGAAGGTTTAGGAGTGATATTTGGAGTACAAAAGTTCCACAATTACATATATGGTCGACATTTTACAATCTGTACAGACCATAAGCCATTGATCACCCTATTAAATGAGATGAAAGCTGTCCCACAGATGGCATCACCTAGAATCCATAGATGGGCAGTAACCTTAAGAGCATACGAATATACAATTCAGTATAAGCCCGGAAAAGATCATGGTAATGCAGATGCTTTTAGTCGCCTTCCGTTGCCAGAAAGCCCACCAGCAAGAATGACTGAAGACAGAGTATTGTTGATGGACCACTTGGACATGCCCCCGGTAACTGCATCACAAGTTAGGGCATGGATAGGGAAGGACCCAGTGTTAGCGAGAGTACGAGAGTATGTGCTCAGAGGTTGGCCGGCACGAGTACATGAAACAGAGATGAGGCCCTTCTTTTCCAGAAAAGACGAATTGAGCGTACTAGATGATTGCATACTCTGGGCAGCCAGGATTGTTATACCAAAACCAGGCCGAGTGCAAATCTTGAATCAGTTACACCAGGCTCACCCTGGGTCTACTCGCATGAAAGGTCTATCTCGAAGCTACGTTTGGTGGCCAAAAATAGAAGAAGACATTGAAATGCAAATCAAAACTTGTGAAACATGCCAAATACACCAGAAAGCTCCAGCTCAAGCACCACTGCATCCTTGGGAGTGGCCCGATAAACCATGGAGAAGACTACATATCGATTATGCAGGCCCATTCCTAGGAAAAATGTTCCTGGTGATAATAGACGCACATTCAAAATGGATAGATGTTTACCCTTCCAATACATCGACAGCTTCAGCAACAATAGAGAAACTTTGTCACAGCTTCAGTACACATGGATTACCAGAAACCATAGTGTCGGACAATGGCACTGCTTTCCTCAGTTCAGAGTTTCAAGGCTTTATGAAAGCAAATGGCATTAGCCATGTAATAACAGCGCCTTACCATCCCGCATCTAATGGTTTAGCAGAGAGGGCTGTGCAAACTGTGAAAGAATATTTGAAGAAAACACCAGGAAACACTGTGGAAGTAAAATTGGCCAGAGTGTTGTTTAGTTACAGGATTACACCACAATCAACAACAGGCTTGCCTCCGGCCGAAATGCTCATGGGAAGAAAATTACGATCTACACTGGATCTTCTACAGCCTGACCTAAAAAGGAAAATTCAGAAGAGACAACTGCGAGTCAAAGAAAGACATGACAAACATGCCAAGCTCAGAACATTTGAGCGAGGAGATCTGGTTTATGTCAGGAACTTTGGACCAGGGGAAAGGTGGATTTCAGCGATCGTGCAAGATTCAATGGGTCCTGTTTCATATACTGCTAAATTAGGAAATGGACAAATAGTGAGACGCGATGTGGATCAAGTCCGAGAGAGAGAGAAAAAACACACCCCTGAGGAAAGTCCAGCAGTTATTCCAATAGACCAAGAGATAACTACAGAGTCAGGAAGCACAACATTGCAGGGAGAACGGTTAGGTACTTCAGAGATGGGGTCACCAGAAAGGGCTGAGCAACAAACAGCACCAGAGGATCCTCACAGAGATGGTCAAAGCAGGAATCCTGGAGAGACATCTGTAAATAGTTCTATGCAACAGGAAGTACCAAGACATTCAGTGAGGACAAGAATACCTCCAAATTATCTCAAGGACTATGTTAATTAGATATTCACGGATGAGATAGTAGTAGCAGCTTTAGAAGGGAGGAAGTGTAGTGACGTCGGCTGGCTAGGACGTCACTTCCGAAAAAAGAACTGAAGCACGACGGCAGACCCCCAGAAGTATTCGTAGCGACATGGTTAATAGCATGAGGACTAACAGTATTGTGCAATTAAGAGGAATAATCACCAGCATGGCTATGTTATAGACCATATAATATATAGTTGTTCTGTTTGGGTTACCCTGGGTAGAGTGTCTTTATTGTGGGGAATTACACTACGAGGAACCCAAGATACAACAGTTACTGTCGGTAAGACGATAGTGACACAATCATATGCTTTTTGTATATTTTGTAAGGCACAGTTAAAGTTATCAATTTTATTCAATAGGCCTCTGTGTTTTTTGTTTTTTTTTGTTATCCGCTATTACTAAGATTTTTTTTAGTAATTTGTGATTTGCATTTTTTTTATGTAGCAAGAAATATTGATGTGTCCTCGTCCCTGTCTGTGTTCTTTTGAGAACTGAATATTGTATTTGGGAGGATTTTTTTTTGGTATATTGTGTTCTGTATTCTGTCAAAGAATAACAGTATTATTTGTTTTACTCTTGTGTCCACACTGCTTTTAACATTATGTGGCAGTAGAATTACCTCTGCTCACACTTTACAGTTAACTTGTATGACATACTTAACAAACCAAACAGTATTTAAAATGATAGATTTTTTTTTTTTTTTTAAACGTTTAAACAGTTGCATAGTAATCATTATTGTTCAAATTCTTCCATGTTGGTGTATTGGATCAGATATAGCTTGCATTTTTAAAATTGATTAATTTTGTTGTCTTTGTTAATCCGGCCCTGTTTACATGGGATCAACTGGGTAGAGAAAATAGTTAATCCGCCCTGAGTAGAGCTGTAAATTTGATTAACAAAATAGGACTTTGTCACCTGGATCAGTGGGTCCTTGGGATGTGTATCCTGCATCGTACTTTACAGTCTGCTCACTATTTTCTGTAGGAGTCTAACCCTGTGTGTGTGTGTGTGTGTGTGTGTGTGTATATATATATATATATATATATATATATATATATATATAGGTGGAGTGAGACAGCAGGGAGGGGGTTAAAACCTCCCTGAAGAGTAAAATGGGAAAAAATGCACCTTTTGGTAATTGTTTTATTGTTTAATTATCCCCTGCACCTGGGTAGTAATTGTAAATTAGGACCAGGTGCAGGGTATAAAAGTAAAGCAGTTAGTTTGCTCAGGGCTGCTGAGGAGAAGGAGGCAGACGAGTTGCTCTGTCTCCGAGTAGCCAAAGAGAACGGGAGAGTAAAAAAAGTAAGTGCGGTGTCAAACCAGTGGGTTTTTTGAAAGACGGGAAAACAGCTTAGCTGTCCCGTGTTAGGAAGGGTGTTCCTGTGTGTTAGTTAGTGCTTGTACAGAGCTAGGTATTTGTTTTGTTTTTATATTTCTGTTTGTATTATTAAAAGTGCGCGGAAGCGCTGAACGCCATTTCTGTGTCTGGGTCAATTCTTAAAGGGGCAACGAACCGAGTGAGTGCGATACGTTTACAATATATATATATATATATATATATATATATATATATATATATATACAGTGCACTCCGTTTATAAGAACATAAGAACATAAGAAAGTTTACAAACGAGAGGAGGCCATTCAGCCCATCTTGCTCGTTTGGTTGTTAGTAGCTTATTGATCCCAGAATCTCATCAAGCAGCTTCTTGAAGGATCCCAGGGTGTCAGCTTCAACAACATTACTGGGGAGTTGGTTCCAGACCCTCACAATTCTCTGTGTAAAAAAGTGCCTCCTATTTTCTGTTCTGAATGCCCCTTTATCTAATCTCCATTTGTGAAACCTGGTCCTTGTTTCTTTTTTCAGGTCAAAGAAGTCCCCTGAGTCGACATTGTCTATACCTTTTAGGATTTTGAATGCTTGAATTAGATCACTGTGTAGTCTTCTTTGTTCAAGACTGAATAGATTCAATTCTTTTAGCTTGTCTGCATACAACATGCCTTTTAAGACTGGGATAATTCTGGTTGCTCTTCTTTGCACTCTTTCTAGAGCAGCAATATCCTTTTTGTAACGAGGTGACCAGAACTGAACACAATAGTCTAGGTGAGGTCTTACTAATTATTATTATTATTATTTATTATTTATTTCTTAGCAGATGCCCTTATCCAGGGTGACTTACAATTGTTACAACATATCACATTATGCATTATTTCACATTATTTTTTACATACATACATACTAATGCATTGTAAAGTTTTAACGTTACTTCCCTTGATTTAAATTCAACACTTCTCACAATATATCCGAGCATCTTGTTGACCTTTTTATAGCTTCCCCACATTGTCTAGATGAAGACATTTCTGATTCAACATAAACTCCTTGGTCTTTTTCAGAGATTCCTTCTTCAGTTCTTCCAGTTCTGAATGCTGTCTAGATCATTTTGAATGACCTTTGCTGCTTTAACAGTGTTTGCCACTCCTCCTATTTTTGTGTTGTCTGCAAATTTAACGGGTTTGCTTACTATACCAGAATCTAAATCATTAATGTAGATTAGGAATAGCAGAGGACCTAATACTGATCCCTGTGGTACACCACTGGTAACCTCACTCCATTTTGAGGTTTCTCTCACCGTGTAACAATTTTTTTTTTTTTTTTGGTTCCTGGGTAGTTAGTGTTATTTCCTAATTGCTTATGCCTCAAAAGTCTAGAAAATGGCTATTATTCCCCACAAACTTTGCTTTTGTGACCAGGACAGTGATATTTTGAAATTTACCTATTTTCCAGAACATTCCAGATAGATTCAGTGCTGAGTAAACTTGGAGTAACTTCTAGAACTTTCCAGTAATATTAATAGTAGTATAAATACAGGGGCCTTAAGCCCACCAGTTCAGTTTAGTTCCAGCTGCCTAAGTGGATACATATCTGCATTTTTCTGAGATGACATCAAGGTCATAGGAGACTTCAAAATGGTGGCATTCCTGATGGGTCTCCAAGGCGGTTTTACCAAGTTTTCCTGCTATCTTTGCCTTTGGGACAGCAGGGACACCAAGGCGCACTACCACAGGCGGGACTGGCCACAGCGGACCGAGTTCTCTGTGGGGAGGAACAACGTCAAGTGGGAGCCACTGGTGGACCCCCGGAAGGTGCTGATGCCACCACTGCACATTAAATTGGGCCTTATGAAACAATTTGTCAGAGCTCTAGATAAGGAGTCGGCAGCCTTCAAGTACCTTCAAGACTTCTTCCCTAAGCTGTCTGAGGCAAAGGTCAAAGCCGATGTCTTCGTCGGACCACAGATAAAGAAGATCCTGGAGTGCAATGAATTCCCCAAGAAGCTCACTAGTAAGGAGAAAGCGGCTTGGAACAGCTTTGTCGCAGTGGTTCTGGGCTTCCTGGGCAATCACAAGGCCGAAAACTATGTGGAGCTGGTTGAGACTCTGGTGAAGAACTACGGCACAATGGGCTGTAGGATGTCCCTCAAAGTCCATATCCTTGATGCTCATCTTGATAAATTCAAGGAGAACATGGGAGCGTACTCGGAGGAGCAAGGCGAGCGCTTCCACCAGGATATACTGGACTTTGAACGCTGCTACCAAGGACAGTATAACGAGAACATGATGGGAGACTACATTTGGGGGCTGATTCGTGAAAGTGATTTACAGTATAATCGTAAATCTCGAAAAACTACTCACTTCTAAATCTTTTGTAGTCATTTTTGTATTACTTTAGTATAAATACATGTTAATTTGGATTCATATGTTGTTTTTTTCTGACTTTATGTGAAGGAAAAGACACAAATTCGCCCGTTTTCTCATTGGAAATAGGTAAATTTCAAAATATCACTGTCCTGGTCACAAAAGCAAAGTTTGTGGGGAATAATAGCCATTTTCTATACTTTTGAGGCATAAGCAATTAGGAAATAACACTTACTACCCAGGAACAAAAATTGTGTTACATAATCAGTACTTTCTGTTTTCTACATGTTAACCACTCCCTAATCCATCTGCATGCATTTCCTTGAATCCCTACTGCGTTCAGTTTGAGAATGAATCTTTTATGCAGGACTTTGTTAAAAGCTTTCTGGAAATCTAAATAAACCATGTCGTATGCTTTGCAATTATCCATAAGAATCAATGATCAAAACCCCTGGGACAAAATCATTCCTATACTAACCAATGTAAATTAATCTGCTTGTAAGAATCAAGCAATCCGCTTATAAGAATAATCTTGGGGCAAAATCACTACATGTTATACGGTACAAGGGCAATGACGTGTGTCAAGGGCAATGACGTGTACAGCCAACAAAGCTGTTTTTGAATTTGATCACATCTTGCGCAATTAGGCACATACGCAGCGTGGATTGTGCAGTGATGCAGAAAACACTGGTCAAATTTGTAATCAAACAGTGACTGAGCCTCTGCATTGTGCAGGTATGTTTTTTGTGTTCTCTGTTACTGAAAATGTGTTTTAATAAAGTGAATAAACATTCATTGAATACATACTGAGTACAGCAGTGTTACTGTTTGGTGGCACGGTGAGGATGAGGAGGAGGAGGAAGAGTGATTGCAGGGCTTTGCATGTCCACTTAGTGAAACACTGAGATTTGCATCGCAACTGAAAATAAGCAAGCCATAGATGCTTAAATTCAGTGGTAGTCCTGACAGTAAAATAATGTACTGTAATGTCATTCAAATTCAAAGGCCATTACACGTAACACCGCATGGCAGTTAAACTAGGCAGCCTCACAAGATGATCGCTTCTCAAGTATACTGTAGTAAAATAGGATTCTGCAGACTTGAGTAAACATAATCATGATCATATAACAAGCTGCTTACCCATGAGGACTTGGTTTGATGTATTGTCCTCAGTAATTGAGCATTATTGACATCTGTATACTGTATTTAAACTGCTGATGGGATGCTTTTGCTAATAGTAATGTGAGAGTGGCAGGGTGCAGTGTAAATTATCAGGCTGGAGTCTTGATTTACAAAACAACCACTATAAAAAAAATATATATATATAAACCTAGCTCTCAGTTGGAGCACTAACTAAACAGTACTTCCTGTGGAACAAACACTAGATCTCTTACTGGAGTTTTGGTTTCTTTTTGTTACTTCTGTTTCCTTACGCCTCTACACCTTCATCACAAAGCTATAGGCTAAGCCATTTCTATCGAGGTGTCATTAACTTTAACAAGCAGTTAACCAATTGACTATTATCCATAATTCGTTAAGGAAAAGCAGCTGTGAATTTTTCGTTGGCGTGCACATGCGGGAACTCATGACATCTAGTGGTCAGCCCATTACACTGCAGGGAACAAGCTCTTATCATTCTCATACTAACATACTGATTCTGCACCACAGTAATCATATCAGTCCGCTTTTAAGAATCATCCGCTTATAAGAATCAAATCATCCGGGACGGATGTGAGTCTTATAAATGCAGTGCACTGTGTATATATATAGGTTTCAGAGAAGGTTGAACTGCAGTGTACAGAAATGAAGGTTGATAAGAAGAAAAATTATTTTAAAAATTAAAAAAATTAATGTACACAAAAAGTTTAAATGATTAAAAAAAGCATTTATTTCAGGATGTTTCAGCCCTTCAGCTGTCATATATATATATATATATATATATATATATATATATATATATATATATATATATATATATAAAAAAAAAATGATATTGTAATAAAATAATGGAAGCACTTTAGATTACAGTGCAAAATAACCATGTCATTACTGTGTAATTCTATGGTAATAATCCAGTTTTACTGGGTAAATACAAATTGTTTTGCGTTCGTTCATTGTAACTAAATGGAAACAGTCTTGTTTCCTCCTATAATTACAATTTTAACAATTTGCTGTTGCCTGTCATCTTAAATTGGTATTCTCATTAATGCGGTTACTGATTGCAATGAGAAACAGACAGAAAATAAATGAACAGTTATTCAGTTACAGTATTCCAGTCTATTCCAACAGTAGTTACAATGAAAGAATAGAAAACAATTGGTATTTACCCAATAAAACTGGATTATTACTGGATTATTACCATAAAATTGCACAGTAATTACCTGTTTATTTGTGCAATGTAATCTAAACTGCTACCACAATAATATACACAGTATACACAGTACTCAGTATATAAATGATACTGTGTAATTATCAAATATAAAATTATATTGTATCTAGTGATAATTTCATTATATGTACTGTATATCTATCTATCTATCTATCTATCTATCTCTCTCTCTCTCTCTCTCTCTCTCTCTCTCTCTCTCTATATATATATATATATATATATATATATATATATATATATATATATATATATAACAATGAAAGCCACATTCTACAAACAGTTTAATAATTTCACAGTTATGTTCTCTAAAATGTCACACGTTTCCATTTCCTACTGCTGACCTATAAGTGTTTAACATTTAGACAAGACCAAAGTTTCCACAGCTTGCACTATGGTCTTTGTTATTTGTGTATTTAATTGCCATGACTACTGCCTCTGTATTAGCTATGAACACCAATATAACTGAAAACAAGCTGCATCAATGAAAGGGGGCACTGATGAGAAAGGTGCATGGTAATATATCACTTGAAAACTATGTAAATACCAGTTCTCCCCCACCCCCAAAAATATAAACTGTACGTATTTTTTTTTTAATTATTTTTTTATTTTATTTATTTATTTTTTTATTTAAATTTAGTCGTCGCCAATTATTTTACCCCGATTTTCACCCCAAATTAGCATGCCCAATTATTATCTGTATCCTCGGCTCACCGCTCACAACCCCCGCGCCGACTCGGGAAACGGAGGCTGGAACACAAGTCCTCCGAAACGTGCTCCTGCCAAGCCGTCATTTTTCGCACTGCAGATCCACAGCAATGCCACCAGACCTATAGTGCCGGAGGACAACACAGATCTGGCGGCTCCGCTGCAGAGCCACAGGCGCCCTATCGGCCACAGGGGTCGCTGATGCGCGGTGAGCCGTGGATTCCCCTGCCGACCTAAGCCCTCCCTACCCGGGCAGCGCTCAGCCAATTGTGCGCCGCCCCCTAGGAACTCCCGGTCACGGTCAGCTGTGACATAGCCTGGATTCGAACCTGCGATCTTATTTGTTTGGTTTGAACAGTTCTGAAAGTGAAATAAAATGTAGGGGTATTTTATTGTGAATTTCAGATTTTTGGAAATGTCCCTGAAAATCAATTTTTCCAACTCAAAATCTGACTGAATGGGCATCAAAATAGCTTTTAAATGATATGCCACGTTCTTATTCTACATACTTTGTCAGTATGTGGCAAGCTTAGGTAGAATGGATTCCAATTAAAACTTCTGTTAAATGTTGTGAATACTGCTGATCATCTGATAAAGGAACATGAACAGAATTCCAAAATAAAAGCCAAGGTTTATTTTACTATTACTAAACGGTTAAACATGTAACAGTTTTAATCACTCTAAACAGAGGCAGATCTTAATTCAGTCTTAAAGTTTATAAACGTGATTTGTCATGAAAAAGTGTATCATTTATTTGCATACTTTAATATTGAACCATTAAGACTATCTGAAAAAAGACAAAATATGGAAATAAAACAAAAGTGTAATGAAGAAACCATCTCATGATCATGCACTCCACATTCGGTTTGGTCATGTAAAAAGGGTAAGCAGTGGAGAGCTCTACATGGGTGAATTCAGGCTGTGCATGAAGAAGGAAGGAAAGTACCCTGTGCGGTTTAGCTCCTGCGAATCCACAGCATGTTGAGGGCAGATTGAGGTTTTTCAGTACAGGAAGGTGCTATGGTACACGTGAGGCTGTGGGGAAGTAAAACCATTTCTTTCAAAATGTACAAATTATTCCTATAGAAGCTTACGACATTGAGGTAAATTGTTCTGCTAATGTTTTTTTGGTCAACTTAAATGGCTTAAAGTTTCTTTTTTAGGAAAACAGTGCATCAGTTGATTGTACATGTTTTAAACCAAGAGAAGGCCCTGTTCTGAAGTTGCTTTTCACAGCTTGTATAAGAGCATGCCAGCCTCAATATATCAGTTCTATCCATTCCAATCATTCAATCCTACTACAGACTGCTCACATTCAAGAAAGGCACACCGTTGAAGGCCATCTGTTAATAATATATATATATATATATATATATATATATATATATATATATATACAGTATATACCAAGTGCATTAAAACTTAATAATTGTGTAGATTTGTGGCCTTTAAATGCCACAAACCAGCAGAAGAAAAGTACTACCATGCAGTTTAGCTCCGCAGCATGCACAGCATGATGTGGTCAGATTGTGGTTGTTCTTGTCACAATGAGGTGTTATAATGCTGTTTTTTTTCTATCATGGTTATCAAGGATTTCACAATTTCTGAGAAATGTGCCCATTGTAATGTGCAGTTGTGAAAATTCCCATTTCTGAAAGAACAGTGTAAATATTAATATTTTCTTAGCATTTAAAAATAAATACAGCAAACGCACTACCTGTTACACTGCATTTAGGAACCTGGCAGCCACAAAAAAAAATAAAAAAGAATGTACACATAATTTCATGTCAGATCTGTCCATTTCAATAATTAACAGATAATTAAGAACTGTTCAAATTCAAAGTAGGCACATAGTGGAAGCCCATCTGTTCATACAATTTACAAGAAATTTGGCTTCTATGTTCATCACACATCACATTTATTATTTATTTCTTATCTTGTAACAATTGTTACAAGATATCACATTATACAGCTATATCATTATTTTTACATACAATTACCCATTTATACAGTTGGGTTTTTACTGGAGCAATCTAGGTAAAGTACCTTGCTCAAGAGTACAGCAGCAGTGTCTCCCACTTGGGATTGAACCCACGACCCTCCGGTCAAGAGTCCAGAGCCCTAACCACTACTCCACACTGCTGCCCTTACAGTTACATGAGAGGAGATAAAGACAGCATCATTTTTGTATGGCTTTATTTTCAAATGCATTTACAAGTTTAACTTTTTTTTTTTTTTTACCAACTGTAGTATTGGTCCCATGTGTCACTCCAACACCAAGTGCACTGAATAATGTACTGGTACTTTGTGTTGGTTTGTGGCTTGTTTCTTACTGCTTAATGTAATATTCATTTAATGCATTTCATTTATTAAGGATTCTTGAAATCCCAATATTTGGTTTTCAGTGTCCATACATATCATTCACAGGCTATTGAAATGCTATAGAAAGAACCATTAATATGTTTTAATTAGATACAAGTTCTCCTTTGGCTGTTTTGTCTATGCAAGTGAGAAGTGTTGACAGTCCGACCATGGCCCTCATCTGACATCCACCTATTCATTTCTCTTCACAGCAAAATAGTCACATGATTCATAGACCTCAATCTCAGCCTAAAAAAATATATGGGCAGTAATCAATCAGCTGTTAAGCATAACACAAGCATAATACAGTTAAATCTGATCCCAATTCTCTGTTTATGTTTTAGCCAAAATGTAATGAAGCTGTTTGCATTCAGCAACAGGAAGCCTACTTCATTTGTAAAGTCAGGTCTAGTTCTGTAGGATAGATGTTCAGAATTGAACTTACAGGGGTGTGTGACTCACCCATTGTGTGGACCCCCGGGAGGAGGAGGAATTCGACTCTATGTCCTGTGGCTCCTGTGGCTCCTTTATTGCCTTCATCTCTAAAATGCTTTCATAAACTGCAGCAGTATCCCCTTCATCTCGGGCTTAAATTAAAAGACATTACACTATTGAAATCTCGTTTTTATTATGAGTAAGTATATTGAAATGCATTCTGTGCTCTGGTGCTCTCATATTTAATTCTAAACAGGCTGTTCAGTATCTGCACTTGGGATTAGATAGACAAGTCTAGACAAGTAAAGGTAGATGTATAGAAAGAATAGAACATTTCAACATTGGACCAACAGAGCCCAGAACCAATCTGAATAATTGCAAACACAATAAAATAGTATACAGCAGGTCAAACATTATTACAATTACATCTGAAGCTACTTACACTTAAAAAAACAAACTGCGATTTCTGATAATATTTTAGCTATGTACTGTAAATGTACTGAAGCTTGAACTATACAAGTACACATATTTTAGCAATATTTTAAAAACGTTTGATATGGAATAGCCAACTTATTAAAATAAGTGATTTGGTTATTTTTTATATTTCACAATAGAAAGGATTTGTGTCTGGTTAAAATGATTTCACAAATTTGCGAGCCCACAATATATAACAAGTGCATACAGATGAAGTCAACATTTGCATCAAAATAAAGCCTGCACATGTATTTAGATTTATTTGGTAGCACACAGTAAAAAAAAGCAATGACTTGCATGCACCTAGTTTGCATGTAGCTGTGGTTTAAAAGTACAGCAGAGGTAGTGCCAAGGTACCCAGATCTGTTTCAGTTTTAAGCAGTCCCACTCTGTAATGAACTTGAGCATTCATTTCAGAAGAGTATGTCATTTCTCGCAAATCTTGTTTTTACCAACTATGTGTACCACTGACATTGGTAAACCAAATGTTACATTTGAGTGCAAATAGTTTTTCCATACATGCATATTCATTGTTGTAACTATTATGTTTGTGTTACTAAAACGGTGACATTTTAGATCCCCTCCACTGTACATTGCAGCTGTTAACAGTGTGAATTATTACCTTCTCCTTTTGACATCAGTATTTTCCAGTTCCACAGAAGGGCAATCATAATCAGCACAAACAACACTGCGAGAACAACACCTACAACAGTGCCTGAACCCAAGGAGCCTGTGATAAAGATGTAAAAGTGACACTTTAAGTATATACAACTGACAGCATGGATATAGACTGGAGAGACATACAATTTAATCATTTGTTCAATTGTTTCAGTCAAATTGTTTCAGGTTATGAGTTTGCGCTTTTTTAGTTACAAAACTATATATATATATATATATATATATATATATATATATATATATATATATATATACGCTGATGCCTGTGTTTCCTTTTTTTTGGTCGGTTCCGTGTCTCCCCCCTCCCCCGAGTGCATTAATTGCCCAGCAAGAGCGACTTTTGTCTCCAGCCCTATTTGTCATGGTGAACCAAAGCCAAGTGATGTCATTGGCTGGTTTACAACCTGCTCCTCCAATGGTCTGCCCTTCCTAATTTCGCCACTGTGTTTAAATGTCCTGTGGTTGCTGTGAAGTGGAGTGGAAGGGGGCCCCCTTGACCTGAGGGAAACTATCGAACCAGGGTAGGCAGGACAGGGCAGGGCAGGAAAAGGCAAAGCAAGGCAAGGCAGGGCAGAGCAAGGCAGGGCAGAGCAAGGCAGGGCAGGACAGGGCAGGACAGGACAGGACAGGGCAGGGCAGGGCAGGGCAGGGCAGGGCAGGACAAGGCAGGGCAGGACAAGGCAGGGCAAGGCAGGGCAATAATAACTTTTAGCTATGTAAAGAAAAGCTCTGCTTGCACTGGGTCGAGAGTTCACCTCCGTTTTTGTTTTAGTGCATTGTAATTTGTGATCGGTGTGTACACGGCTGCTTATTGTTTTATTATAATGTATGTATTTGTATTAACGTATCATACATGTCAACAGTTTCCATATGTGGTTGGGACAGTCCCGATTTCCTACCAAATGTCCCACGTCCCGATGCATAGGAGGAATGTCCCGATATTTATCCATGTGTATGATGCGTATGACAATACTAATTACCCACAACCCCCCACCCCACAACCCCACCCCCCCGGAGACGAGCGTCCCTCTGAACAGTTTTCAAATGTTGGCAAGTATGAGATATTTGGGTTTTTCTCTGAATCTTTTCAGGGGGAAAGTGGGTTGCTTAACTTGCTGTATTGTTAAATTAATTGGTTATCCTTCCCGGATGTGCAGGTGCTGTTGTTGGGGGTAATTATTATTGATTTCACATGTGTGTGGTGTTTATATATGTATTTGACTATTTGCACAGACGGTATTTGAGTTTTCATTGCTGTTTGAAATTGTTTGTATATTTTATGTTACTTATTGTATGTTTTTCTTTTGATTAATTTAAGACTGCTCTTTTGGGATTTGATCTAACTATAAATTTACTGCAAATTAAGATTCAAGCAAGATCTAACAATAGCCTGGTAATAACCATTTGTATTAATGTGCCCTCATATCTATTTTATCTGTGTGTGTGTGTGTGTGTGTGTGTGTGTGTGTGTGTGTGTGTGTGTGTGTGTGTGTGTGTAATAAACTTGCTGAATGTGATACCTACATTGTTTCTCTTCATCTCTCACTGCCTCTCTCCTGAATTAAAGAACCATGTTTTTAATTTAAATTAGTTTTTATTGGTGGTGTTGTGCGCCCCTCCTTGATTTAACGAGCAGGGTGTTACAGCTCAGCCCGCTTACCACCATTTGGCGGGTGAATCACATTTTTGTTTTAAATAACTATTTCTGGCGGCGCAATTCCCTCAGTGGCGCAGTCAGCTATAACAATATCTGTGCTCTTTCTGTAGTACTAGCCTTATAATTAAGTGGTGCTACAACAGCACACATGTATTTTGTTTTAAAACATCTCCGTTTCTATGCCTTATTCTCAGGTTATTTTTTGTGCTTGCACTCCACGGGTCATTTCACCTCAGCAGTGTCTTGTGGTCAAAACATGTTACTGGCTGAACCTAGTGTAGTAACAGATTGTCTTTTGCTATAGCATTTGTGCTGTCCTTACAAAGGTAACACAAAATTCTCCTATCAGGACATTGCACTCTGATTGGCTATCATATAATTGTTAATAAAACAATGAATAATCCTCTCCCTACATCAAAACCCTGACCTTAAGGTCAGTATCCTATACTGCAGTCATTACATATCTAAAGTAGTTCATGTTTGGCAGTGAATAAGCGTTTTTGTTATTTTAAAAATTGACCGGAGGTGCTGACTTCCTCAGTTGTCCTGACAGGAACATTTCGTGGTACCTTTGTAAGCATTGCAGCATGCGTTTATCTCAAAACTGCACATTTGAGACCTATAAAATGAATAGATGTGCATGATGAATTTTATGTAACTATTTGATAGGTACAATTACTATAAAAGCAGGTCTCAACCCCCCCTCCCTTTTTAGCTTCAACCTACCAGCAGTGGCTCAATATGAAACAGTTTTTGTTTAGTGTTAGGTGTTAGTTAAGACTGCTGCTAAAATGTTAAGAAGGGAAATATGTCAATCAGACTTATGTTTTCATACGACTCATTAAACAAATACATTGCTGAAGTGCTTAGAACCTTGGAGTTGGGTTTAATACGAACCAATTTAATGTTCCGACTCTGGTTAAACCTTCAGTTTAGCGTCAAAGGAAAAAGTACCAATTCTAAAAGTATGTCGGTGAAATATATCCCTTGCCACGTCTGTAAATTCTAAATTCGAGCTATCATGAAAAAGTTGACGACATTTATCAACAGTATGTCCAGAATAGAATAAGAATGGCCGTTTCATGCCGTTTCATGCCGTTTCAAAAAAATATGTATGTGTGACATGCAGATGGACAGACACCCCCATATATCTCCAGAATCTGGTATAATCAAAATGTATGCCAAATAATGTTAATACTGCCTTTGTTTAAACCAGTGGTGCACAACTCGGTCCTGGAGGGCCGGTGTCTCTGTGGGTTTTTATTCCAACTGCACCCTCAAGTACTTCATTGGACCTTATGAGAAGCTTAATTGATCCAATTAACTAATTTAGGGTGTGGTTAGAACAAAAACCAGGAGGGACACCGGCCCTCCATGATAAGAGTTGTGCACTACTGGTTTAACTGCATTATTTACAGGCATTTACTGAAAACTGTAAACATAAATACAGTGACATGTTTCATTTTTGTAACAGTGTACATTATTAATGAATTAAAATGTAAGCAGGTATGCATGATGCTGATTATTCTTTAAACCTTCAGGTCGTTCCACTTACTGTTACTCTTCACTTCGTGTACAAACAGCACTGCTCCACTGCCGTTTCCTCTTATTAGTCTGGGTATTTCAACTTTTGCTCTGCAATAGTATGTTCCTGTATGATTTGAGGTGAGGTTGGCAATTCTCAACCCAGCACATGTATTGTTTGCTTTTATTACAAGTGTATAAGAAGCATTCTTTCCTCTGGTGTCTGATGAATTTTGTTGATAAAGCAAAGATATAATTAATGATTGATTCTTCCACCATTCCACTCGCATTTGCTCAATTTTCTCATGTGTTTTCCAGGAGCAATTCATCTGAACGGATTCTCCCTCTGTAGCATTTATATAAGGAGGAGACTGGATGATATTTATTTCTCCAATAGCCCCTATAAAAAAAAAATATATATATATGAGAGAGAGAGGATATTAATGCCAAAACAGTACCGGTGTGTTATTACAACAGCATACCCTTGCGGCACTATGACATTATTTACTGCACAAATGTTTTTGTGTATGAAGACATGTTTTAAATGTGTTTACGTTATATTTTGGTCTGGAGGAACACTTAAACTGCTTAAAATTTTATGAGCAGTATTTCTTTATTCTGTCTTGTATTGTTTCACAGATGTAGCTCAAATTAATAATCTTTTACATATCTTATTTGTAATAGATGTCAGATTCAAATGAGAAGATAATGAGATTCTCCAGTATTTCTCAGAGAAGCTGTGCAAATGACCAGTACATTATCCCTATGGGTATCGTTCAGGATTTTTTTTATTTTTTTTTGGTGTGTTACTACAATGTGAACCATAACCAACCAGGGATTGTAATTGACTGTGTACTAGAGCAGGGTTTCTCAGCATTGGTTCTGGGGACTCACTGTGTCTGCTGGTTTTCATTCCAATGAACTCTCAAAAACTTAACTAGACCCTTAATTTAAATGATCATTTGCTTAAGTAGACCGTTTTAATTTTTTTCAGCTCTTAACAGTTGCAGATTTCAAGTTAGCTATAACATTTTATCAGTAACTTGAACTCTGCAACGGTTTAAGAGCTGAAAACAATTAAAGGTTTAATTAAGCAAATTATCAGTTCAAGTAAGGGTTTATTTAAGTAATTGAGAGCTCAGTTGGAATGAAAACCAGCAGACAGCCCCCAAGACCAGGGTTGAGAAACAATTATTAGTTTTCTAGTTTGATAACTTTATTGGATGTGCTCTTTCTGAAACAAAATCATGCTAATGGCAATAAAGAGCTTTGAGAATCAGTCCCTCACAGTAGTTCTAATATGGTACAGAATTCAATCAGTACTGTGAACAAATTATTATTTATTTCTTAGCAGACAACCTTATCTAGGGTGACTTACAATTGTTACAAGATATCACATTATTTTTACATACAATTACCTATTTATACAGTTGGGTTTTTACTGGAGCAATCTAGGTAAAGTACTTTGCTCAAGGGTACAGCAGCAGTGTCCCCCATCTGAGATTGAACCCACAACCCTCTGGTCAAGAGTCCAGAGCCCTAACCACTACTCCACATTGCTGGCTTAAGTCACCCATTGGATCAGGGTGTGGGTATACTATAATCCATATTCATAAAATAATAACACACAGCTCTTGTAAACCACCTCTATGATTGGACAAGTGACTTTACCAGTATACATTTAAGATTAGACCATTTGCAACTGGATACTCATTCTGAAGACTACCTGGGCCCCTTCAGTAAATAACAAGCTCAGATCTGGTAGCCCAGCAGCATATTCGTTCAATTATGAAGACATGATATCCATTAGAAGTGTTCTTGTTTTTTTTTTTTGTAGCCTCTGTGAAACTAATATTATTAACCAGCCCTGCATCAGAATTTCAAGGTTGGAATCCTAAATGGTTTTATCTTAAGAAGTGAAGTAAGTTCATTGATGCAATCAATTTCTGTGTATTGTCAATGTTTCTCTGCAAATGTTAATTGGAACGTTTTGCAACAGATAGACCCCACCTACTAGATAAAAACTCTTCGTATTTATGTAAATGCAAAAATCATCCATTTGCTCTTGTAGAAAGTTGTATTGCGGGTTTGATCACATCTAAAGTTCCTGGTAAACTGGTAAAAGTTCTTGACAACCCTTTAAATATTTGAACATGCTATTGCATAAAAATGTACTTACCTATGGAAAACCAGTGGGCAAGAAAAAGATAGCCTTGAAGCATTGCAAGTTTGTTCATTTTTAAACTGTGGTGTGCAGCACTGCATGCTGTATTGAAAGAGGTTCATCAGGGGTGATTGTGAAACTATCATGTGACGTGCATTAAACCACTGATCACTATCTCTCCCTGCATTTAAAAGAAGCACTAAAATCACTCTGCATCTGCCTGTTCCATGCTGGTCGCAAAGAGGGATGAAGAGGTAAAGGAAATGGAATCGTGTAATCCAGATCTACAGATTGCAGGTGCATATATTCAATGGCTGAACGTCTCTACATGCCCATAGGGAGAATGTACTGCTCATTTCTGTCACTTTTTCACTTCTCTGAGAAATGCTTGAGAATCTTGTTTTCTTGTCATTCGACATGTTTCAAACAAGACCATTCAGAAACTTAATCAGTGAAAGATAAATACATTTCAGCTTGTGGCAGGAGAGAAGTTGATCACAATCGAATTCAAATTTGGTAGAGGCAGGGTCACCCTGGAGGTGAATAGGGTCTCTGGTTGTTCTTAGTTCCTGCTGTGTGTGTGTGTGTGTGTGTGTGTGTGTGTGTGTGTGTGCGTGTGTGTGTGTGTGTGTGTGTGTGTGTGCTGTTTTTGCTGTTGTTGAATTTTGTTGTTAGTCAATACAAGTGTGAAGCATGTTGTTTCTGTGTTGCCTGCCTGACCATGACCACTTAGTTGACCCTGCCACACAGCTATGTACGTGAAACAAATTTAATACTGCACAATATATATTTAACTGAAGATGTTCACATCTACATATTAAATGGTGTCTTAAACCCATTTGTTGATGTTCCCTATTGAATTCAAGTATTTTGAGATGGAAGGTTGCAGGCACAGTTATTTATTTTAAGATATGTGTCAATATATTGTAGAATATACATTGAAATCAAACAAAGAAGGTAAAAGTTTACAATTGTAAGTATTTCTCTTTTTGTTTGTTTCACATCCAAGCTAAAAATGATTTATTTTACTGCTGAAGTGTCTGAAATATATATTGTTTGAAATATCTGGGACATACATCCTGATTCAAATAATAGGGAAACAATATTAGCATCCTCTGAGTAGTGAACGATACATATATCAGAAGAACAGTTTATCTAAACTGCTTACACTGCAAATAACCTGAGGTATATTTGTTATTTTTAGCTAGTACCTTCACAACAGCTAATACCAATGTATTATTCCTGGTATTTAGATTTGCTTTCTGTACCATTTTCTGGTTCAGTCATCACATTCTAGTTGAAATGTAAAATTAATGAAATTTATAATTAAAGTTCGGGAGGAGGGTCAGACACCAATCTCCGCATCACCAAATTGAATCATTCAATTTACACATTAGCTAATTTAAATTGTTAGCACTATAAATACCCTCTTCACTTATCTCTCAGTTGCGTTTTGATTTCATCGTAACCCACCACCTCCCCATCTCCACCTTTCTTAATAACAGTTTTTATGTTTTATCAAATGGGGGTCTCAGCCTCGTCCAGTTGGCCAGGCAGCGAACCCTCAAACCAAGTTAGGTTTGATGCCAAATGAATGTGTATATACGGCATACTTTTCTGTTAAATCGCATACTCCGCATTCTCTACAATAAATATTTGTACTAAAACATTTTGTGATTGGTGTTTGTCCCGAACTACTGAAATATAAATTAACTGAATAATGCTCTGTATGAGCTATCTAAAATGAGCGTTGCTGCATACATAGATTACATCCTGTTATTGATGTTCTGTAGATAATACCATTGTGGTTATAGTGTGAAAATCATCCTTACCAGAATACAAAACATTCTAGGTCCTGCTTTGTAGGTGGTGCAGTATAATGGTACAGGTGTAAAACTATCAAGAAACAAGTTAGTTGCATGAATATGTTTCTTGTCAAAATAATGGAAGTGTTCGTAACAAGCAGCTTCCAGGGCTTTGATCCATGGTAGTTGAATCCGTGTGTACTGATTTGTGTACTTACGTCTGTCACCCAGGTCAACCCTACTTTATCAAAAGCAGTGTGAAATGGCAGAGCCGACCCGCATGACACCGGGTCCTGACCCGGGTAGAGCATGCCAGTGTGAAAGGGACTTTAGACACCTCCTAAAAAAATGATAACCCCCCCCAATCCAACAGATTTTTCCTGAAAATATAATTAATGCCATCTACAGTACTTTTACCTCTTTACTAAATTGAATATTCCACACTGTAGCAATGGTAAAAAAAAAAAAAAGTGTCTGTATGTACATATTTTTTGTTTCCGTTCCACCTCACAAATAGGTGTGAGATTTATTTTCTCACATAGCAAGCCCAGTGCATTTGCATTGTGGTAGTGAGCATCAACATTTCCAGTACCTGTTGCTAAATTGTTTCTCACATGTGGTTTCCCCCTAATAAAAGATGAATCCGACCAATGTGAAAACATTATCTCTACAGAGGTTATCAAATATAAAAAAAAGCTTACAAATGAGAGACAAATAAAAACATTGATTCAGCAACTGAAACGTACCGACAATTCTCAACACACCCTATTACAGCTAAAATCTAAAACAATATTCTGGAAAACATGCAGTGTATTCTAAACTATGTATCAAATCACCTATAAAGATTTATTCAGTTATTTTACTGTACTAATTGCTACACTCGTTTTATATCTTGCTAATTGAATTGGAAAGCAGAGGCAATCATTGTTGTTAATCTCCTTCATTTTCTTCATTGTCGTATGAGCGTGCTGTAAAAAATAATAAAAATAGATAGCAATTTGTATTATAAATGAAACTTAAGATGTATTACCAATACAAAGCATATGAATGTGTTACCAGTGACATTATTAAAGAGACATTTTAGTAACATTTTCCTAAGACTTCTTAATGCTTTCCATTGTGACAAGGAATTCATTTTTTTTCATGTTGTTGAGGTCCAGCCAATAGAGTACTTTGGTTATCAGCAGGACAACTTGCTCCTGTGTGTAACTGTGGAAAGGATGGGATGTGTAGTCTGCTGTCTTAGTGACTGTTGCTACCTGCTTATAAACAATTATCTATTATCCCCAATTAGAAATACATTAATTCTACATGAAAGAAAAAGCTGCATTTGATACAGCTTATGTAATGCCAATTCCAATAAAAAATCAAACTCTGTGTGTAAGCACACAACATTTTTTGTCACCATGTGATCTAACTCAATACAATTAAACTTGTTCTCTGATGATGCAGTTATAAAATGTTGGGTGACAAGAGTGTGTGGGCACTACTACAGGAATATAAAAATATACTGTAAAATTGACAAAATGGGTCCAGATTTCCTGAAACACGTTTGCACAACTGTTTTGTGTTGTGATATTTAAACCGTGCCGTTATTACAGTACTGCAAAGTTATGTCAATGTAACTCCCTACACATGACCTGCTTTTCGCTTTCTCCTGATGTGAACATATAAACAAGGACCAAGCAGCAACACAAATGGAAGAGGCCTTGGCACATATTCAGCAGCACGGGTTCCTGCATTGAAAACCAAAAGAGAATCATGCAATCAGTGTCCTCTGCAGATATCACTTCAATCTGATTTTAGAGACATGGTTTTAAAACCTCGACGCCAGACCTAATATAAAAAATGTTTGTCGGGATGTTGTTGGCTCCTGACATTGATCAGATCTGCCATAAATGAACTAATTAAAAAAAGTCTATTTGTGATGGTTTCTAGTTACAAGATTACAGACTAACTTGTTATGTTGAAAATGCTTTTTTACCCACCAGTTACACCAAACACCAAGAAATGAAACCATTATAGTAAGTTACTATGTATATGTACAGGTATGAAATACAGGGTTCATATGCTTGATTTTCGGGCAATGACAGACTTCAACAAAAAGCTAAAGAATCTAATATTTTATATTTAAAATTGTGCACATAAATTATATTGTATATCCTCTTAAATAATGAACATTTCAACAGTCTCATGATACATATTGTTCACATAATACCAACATTGTAGAATAAAACATCCATCTCTCCAGTGTATATTTTTAATTTTGAGCAATTATGGCATGATATTGTTTATTTCTAAAACCTTCAGGTCGTTCCACTTACTGTTACTCTTCACTTCGTGTACACACAGTACTGCTCCACTGCCGTTTCCTCTTATTAGTCTGGGTATTTCAACTTTTGCTCTGCAATAGTATGTTCCTGTATGATTTGAGGTGAGGTTGGCAATTCTCAACTCAGCACATGTATTGTTTGCTTTTATTACAAGTGTATAAGAAGCATTCTTTCCTCTGGTGTCTGATGAATTTTGTTGATAAAGCAAAGATATAATTAATGATTGATTCTTCCACCATTCCACTCACGTTTGCTCAACTTTCTCATGTGTTTTCCAGGAGCAATTCATCTGAACGGATTCTCCCTCTGTAGCACTTATATAAGGAGAAGACTGGATGATATTTATTTATCCCTTGGCCCCAGTAATAATAATAATAATAATAATAATAATAATAATAATAATAATATGTTTTAAATGTACTCAACTACCTGGCTGCAGATATGGGAGGGGCCCTGCAATCTCCAGGCCAATCAGGAGGAGCCACACCTACTCCAGCACTACAGGCAGTAGGCACGTCCATGCCAGCGACAGAGGGAGAGCCGCACCAGTCCCCAGAGACAGAGGGAGAGCCGCACCATTCCCCAGAGACAGAGAGCCGCACCAGTCCCCAGTGATAAAGGGAGACTACCTGCTGCTCTCACCTCCACCACCAGAGGGAGACCACTTGTTGCTCTCGCCTCCTCCGCCAGAGGGAGACTGCCTGCAGCTCCCACCTCCACCACAGGAGGGAGACTACCTGTTGCTCATGCCATCGCCTCCCAAGGATCAACTTCTGCCTAGGACTGCCGAGTCTGCAACGCCCAGGGAGGCCAGCTCACCATCACCCGAGGAAGCCAGCTTGCCATCGCCCAGGGATGCCTGCAAGACACCACCTGGCGCTGTCAGGACATCTGCTGACAGCATTGCCGTTGTCAGCACTGCCGCTGCCAACTTTGCCCATTGCAGCATTTCCGCTGCTGGAGTGTGCCACCCCGCTGTCAGCATGTCCGCTGACAGCATTGCCACTGGCAGCCTTTCCGCTGCCAGTGGTGCCACGGGAAGGGAACTTCGCCCAGCTGTCACCATTCCCACTGACAGCACTGCCAATGGAGGAGGACCTCACTCCACTGTCAGCATTGCCACTGCCAGTGATGCCACGGGCAGCATTCCTACGGTCATGATTGATACTGACAACACTGCCGCCCGTGGGCCCAATGATGCCTCCGTTCCAGGCCCAGGACCTTGACCAAGACCAAGGGATTTTAAGGGGGGAGGTGGCCTTTAAGGCCATGTGTGCTACGTACAAGGGGGAGATATGTGACAGGGTATTCCCCGCCCCTGTGCATATTATGTTTTGTGTTATTTTGTATTTGTTGTATTATTATTTAAATGTACTGTTTTGTGTATTTAAAACACTCAATTTTATTGTTATTGTTTTACAGCAAGGATGCTTTTAGAATTCCCCATCCAGATAAAATCGTGAGAATGCGTGGTCAACAGTGAGTGCTTATTGATAAACTGGCTGATGACCACACATATGATAAAACCTGTGTTGAATGTGGTTTAGGAGTTGTAGCAGGGCGGTAGTAAGCCCTGCTGATTAAATGTGTGTATTTATTTTAGAACAGGGTTTCCCCCTCCGCCCGTGTTATTTTGTATTTATTTGTTTGTTTGTTTATTTATGTATTTATATGACGGCAAAGTGCTGTATGTTTTGTTAGTGTTTTGTATTTATTATTGTATTTATGTATTGACGGCGTAGCCGACTGTTTGTTTGTTTAGTATTAAGTAGCGTGGATGGGAAGCACCATCCACACAGTAATTAGAAAACCTGTGCAGAATGTGACTGGGAGATTAAATAATTAGGTAGTTAATCCCTCGGTCACTAATATAAAAGCCTGTAGCTCTCGGCACTCGGGGTGGTGGGTGTACAGAGGAGAGAGCGAGAGAAATTTATTCAAAAACGAAATTAAACCAAGGATAGGGTCAGTGAAGGCGATTGCCCAGCCTGACCGGTTGTAGTGTTTGTGATTTGTTTTGTTTAGTGTTTTGTTTTGCTCTGTGAGCACAGCCTTTTTGTTAAAACCTTTTATTTATTTTTGTTGTATCAAAATAAAATGGCGCCTTCCTGTTCTGCCGTGACGTCACCGCCCAGCCATTCCTGTCACACGTGGTGTCCAGAGTGGGATCACCAGCGCCTCCTAGACTCAGGCAGGAGAGAGTACTGCAGTTTTTTTTTCGTTTTCGATTATCACTTGTGGAGAAAAGGAGAGTGAGGAAAGAGAATGGGAGGAAAGAGGATGGGAGGAATGAGGAAGAGCTGCCAGAAGCAGCAGCAGAAGAGAGGTGGGAGAAGATGGTGGTCACGGGACCCCACCCAACTGGGACCCCCATACTGGGACATGGAACAGGAGCAGTGGAGTGCTGAAGGGGCTCCCCTGTGTGTCATCTGCAGGGAGTTTGGGCATGACCAGGGGGACTGCCCCTATAAAGACCCCTGCTTCTGGGAAGCATACTCAAAGGGGAGGGTGTCCTGTGCGTCAGGGTGGTTTTGGCTGCTGGAGCAGCAGACCCCATCACCTCCACAGGCCAAGGGAGAAAAAAAGGTGAGGAGAAGGAGGCAGAGAGGGGACACGGACCTGGAGTGGGAGCCCGAACGTCCTGCGCCTGAGTGGGAGGAGCCCGAACGTCCACAGCCCAAGAGGGGGAAGTCGGTGCGTCCACAGCCCAAGAGAGGGGAGTCGGTGCGTCCACAGCCCAAGAGGGGGAAGGCCGAATGTCCACAACCCAGGTACCCACCAGCAGAGGGAGAATACCTGCTGGTTCCACCTCTGTGGGAGGACTGCGTGTCGCTCCCGCCTCCGCCAGCAGAGGGAGAATACCTGCTGGTTCCACCTCCACCTCCGTGGGAGGACTGTATGTTGCTCCCACCTCCGCCAGCAGAGAGAGAGTACCTGCTGGTCCCCCCTCTGCCAGCAGAGGGTGAGTTCCTGCTGGTTCCGCCTCCACCTCCGTGGGAGGACAACTTGCCACTCCCACCTCCGCCAGCAGAGGAAGAGTATCTGCTGGTTCCACCTCCATCGCCGCCACCAGCAGAGGGAGCATGCCTGCTGGTTCCGCCTTCATTGCCGCATTTTCGCGGCAGGAAACACTGTGGCCAGAGCCCCACGGAGGGGAGCTGCCGGCCACGAAGAAGGGGGGGGAGGTCAGGAGACCAGCTCCCCCCACAGCAGTTTCGCTGCCGGAAATTGGGTGGCCGGAGCTCCACGGAGGGGAACTGTCGGCCATGAAGAAGGGGGGGGAGGTCAGGAGACCAGCTCCCCCAGCCACACTTTCGCGGCAGGATAGTGTGTGGCGGGAGCCCCGGAAGAAGGAGCTGCCAGCCACGAAGTATTGGGGGGTGGAGGACATTCCACCATGGCCACCCCCAGAAACAACTTGCTTCCCCCTCTTGCGGGACTTTGAGACTGAGGGGGGAGGTGGCCGTTGGGGCCAAGTGTGCGTTGCACAAGGGGGGGGGATATGTAGCAGGGCGGTAGTAAGCCCTGCTGATTAAATGTGTGTATTTATTTTAGAACAGGGTTTCCCCCTCCGCCCGTGTTATTTTGTATTTATTTGTTTGTTTGTTTATTTATGTATTTATATGACGGCAAAGCGCCGTATGTTTTGTTAGTGTTTTGTATTTATTATTGTATTTATGTATTGATGGCGTAGCCGACTGTTTGTTTGTTTAGTATTAAGTAGCGTGGATGGGAAGCACCATCCACACAGTAATTAGAAAACCTGTGCAGAATGTGACCGGGGGATTATTAAATAATTAGGTAGTTAATCCCTTGGTCACTAATATAAAAGCCTGCAGCTCTCGGCACTCGGGGTGGTGGGTTTACAGAGGAGAGAGCGAGAGAAATTTATTTAAAAACGAAACTAAACCAAGGATAGGGTCAGTGAAGGCGATTGCCCAGCCTGACTGGTTGTAGTGTTCGTGATTTGTTTTGTTTACTGTTTTGTTTTGCTCTGTGAGCACAGTCTTTTTGTTAAAACCTTTTATTTATTTTTGTTGTATCAAAATAAAACGGCGCAAGCGCCTTTAACTGCAGTACTCCCTGGTGTCAGTTTCCCTTCCTGCTTCTGCTGTGACGTCACCGCCCAGCCATTCTTGTCACAGGGGTAAATTAGGTAATTGATAGCCAGTTGACCCCTCGGCCACAAGGACCTGCAGCTTTGACTGACCGGGGTTGGGGGGTTCAGAGTGGAGAACGGGAGAGCATTCTGTGATATTTTAGAATTGAAGGCATGTGTCCTGTTTTTGTACGGTCCCGTATCGGGGAGGTGTTACAAATTGCACCCCTCAAAAATGAACTTACTACTACAGGTAGTCTTCTGAACGAGTATCCAGGTCCAAATGGTCTAATCATGATAACCTCTTAAACTTATACTGGTAAAGTCACTTGTCCAATCATAGAGAAGGTTTACAAGCATTTTAAGTATAAGTATTATTATTTTATTTATATGGATTACAGTAGATTTACAGTAGGGACCACACCTGATCTGTGCCACACTAGAAATACTGGGAGGGACTTATTCTCAAAGCTCTTTACTCATGATTTTTTTCAGAAAGGATGAACGCATCCATACAGTTATCAAACTAGAAAACTAGTACTGGTTACTTCAGTACGCATAGTCAACTGCAATGCCTGGTTGGTTATGGTTCACACTGGTCACAAATTGTAAAAAAGTAATATAATATATTCCAGATCTATAGATTTCCGACCCAGTTTTTCAATGTAGATTCTGTGAAACAATACAAGACAGTAAAAAGAAATATTGCATTGAATTCCAAGCAGCGCAAGTGTTCCAGGCCAAAAAGAACCTTATGACCAGGTTGGCTGGTGGTTACGTCAGGCCAGGAAAGGAATGGATAGCAACAGCAGACTGGGTTATGAAAAGCGCTGCTTGCGTGTTTTATTGATAATAAATAAAAGGTTTAAACAGAAACAAAAAAGCTCACCAAGCAAAATAAAGGTTTACACAAAAATAACTCATGAACACAAAACACTCAACAAGTACCGTGCTGGTTCTTCCAGCACGAGTAGCAATTGTTATTAGTTTTGTTTTTCTCTGTACCTCCTTCGAATGTAGAGGGACTACGCCAGTTCAGTGCGAGAAGGCACAGAACAAATTATAGGATACCTTCAGGTTCTTGTTATTCAGGCAACAGATCTAAAATCTCAGGAACAAGGTCGCCAAGAAAATCACACAAATTCAGTAGAAGTTTGTTTTTTATAAAAATCCAATAGCAACACAATATTTAAAGTTACTGGTGTAATAAGACAATCATTCTATTCACCTATAGGTAGCAAGGTTCGTAGTGAGGTCATGTATTAAACAAAGGGCAAGTGCAATAAAGCTGCTACCCAGGGAATAGAGGGGATATACATTTTCAAAACACAGTAAAACAGTAATAATAAAAACAAAATACCACAGTCTAAAAACACACACACACAAAATTTCCATACAGGGGAGGGAATGCAGAGAGAGAGAGGAGAGAAAGAAACTAGCATCACCATAAAGCCTATTCTGTTTCACTTCCTAAATTCCGGTCGGCTACCGACTAAAAACACTCAAGCCTTTCATTATTCAACACCAGCATACAATCAGCCCAATACATAGTCAGGATGCTCCATTTACTGGTTCATTTCACTCTCTATTACTCATCGTTCCAAGCTCCAAATGCTGCGTTCCAGCTCCTGCACGGACAAACACAAGCCCCAGGATGGCCATCCCGTTTGTAAAAACATTTATATTCAGGTGCGTAAATTGATCAATAATTCAATTAGTCAGTGCCCAATAAGGCAAGTAAAGGGAAACGAGTGGAGAAGCCAACATAACGTGATACAAATCAAATATAAAGTGGCAAACAACATAAAGCGTGCACTAATTAAATCAATAATACAATTATAAAAATAATAACATACAAGTGTAAAATAAATGTGAACAGGGCATTCTGCTAAATCCTATAATACTCTCGGAATGTGTCTCCTCTGACTGGTAATCTTCCGTCTTTGGTCGATGAAGTGGTGACCCTCTATAACGCCACCCTTACTCAGATCATCAACACAGCTGCCCCGCTTACAACCAGAACAGTGCAGAAACATTGCAACTGTCCATGGTATACCCTCGAATTTCGACTGCTTAAGTCTGCCTGCCGCGAGTCTGAGCACAAATGGAGGTCGTCTGGACTAATGGTTCACAGAGAGATCTGGACTGATCACCTCAGTAGCTACAGGTGTGCGCTCTCTGCTGCCAGGGTGAAGTACTTCTCAGAAATCATATCTATGGGACACGGTAAACCAAATATTCTCTTCAAAACCATTGATCAAATCCTGCATCCAGCCATTGATAAATCCATCTCCCATTCATCCTCCTCTCTTACCTGCCATGATTTCTCCTCTTTCTTTTGGAACAAAATCAATACAATTTATTCTACGCTCTCCTGCCACAAACCCAGTATAGTACTTGACCACCTTGACCCCCCCCCCCCCCTCCGATTGCCCTTCCTGCTCTCTCTTCCTTCTCTCCTCTCTCCATTACTGATGTCTCCAGCCTATTGTTGAAATCAACTACTGCCCCGTGCCCCTTGGACCCTTGGGCAACAAATCTCGTCCGTCTCTGTGCTTCTGACCTTTCTCCTTCTATTATGCATAATCTCAACCTGTCCCTGATTTCCGGCCTGGTTCCTGCTGCCCTCAAGACTGCCAGAGTAACGCCAGTGCTCAAAAAACCCTCCCTTGACCCGGCTGTCTTATCTAACTCTAATGATCTGCTTAATGCTGATGCTGCTGCTCCCTCTGTCCTTGTCCTCCTGGACCTAACTGCTGCTTTTGATACCATAGATCATAGCATTCTTCTTGACCACCTTCAGAAGTATGCTGGGACCTCTGGAACCTGTCTCTCCTGGCTGTCCTCTTACCTATCTGGATGCATGCAGTCTGTTTTCTATGCTAGATGCAGTGGTGTTGCAAACCCAGTCACTTGTGGTGTCCCTCAAGGATCTGTTCTTGGGCCTCTTCTCTTCAACATCTACATGCTTCCCTTGGGTCACCTCATCCGCCAACATAGCCTCATGTTTCACTCCTATGCAGATGACACCCAGCTCTACCTAAAACTAGACCCTGGATGCCCCTCTGCCATGGTCTGGCTTTCAGCTTGCATCCAATACATCGAGGCCTGGATGTCTGCCAATTTTCTTCAGCTCAACACAAACAAATCTGAACTTCTAGTAGGATCAAAAACTAAACACAGGAATATTGCTGCCTTGAACCTCGGAAACTGTCTCCTGCTGCCTTCCCCCATTGTATAAAGCCTTAGTGTACTTCTGGATAGTAACCTCTCCTTAGATGCTCAAATCTCCTCTGTAGTCAAATCCTCCAGTCTACACCACCTTTCTCTCCTGGATGCAGTGATATATATATATTTGATTTGTATTTATATTTGATTTGTATCACGTTATGTTGGCTTCTCCACTCATTTCCCTTTATTTGCCTTAATGGGCACCGACTAATTGAATTATTGATTCATCTCCTCTCGACTACTGCAACTCTCTCTGCGGTGGTCTTCCGTTACGCGCCATAAACCGATCGCAGCTGGTTCAAAATGCCACTGCTAGGATCCTTACCAGATGTAAAAATACATGATCACATTACCCCCTGTCTTGCCCAGCTGCATTGGCTACCTGTAAAGTTCAGGATTAGTTTGAAAATTCTCCTGCTTGCCTACAAGGCCTTTCAACACAGGTTTAGAGTATCTCTCCAACCTGCTGACCCGCTATGTCCCTGCACGCAAGCTGAGGTCCTCTGACTCAGGCTTGCTTGTTATACCCAAGCAAAAGTGCACCACACTCGGAGAGCGATCTTTTAACTTCATGGCTCTGACTCTCTGGAACTATCTCCCAGCCTTGTTCTCTCTTGCTTTCAATGCTCTTTAAGCCTGATATCTGTTATTAGCTGTTGTCTAAATTGCTATTTCAGGTTTTTCACTCCATCTTATTTGTATGATTCTGTATGACACACGCATCCACAATGTTTAGAATTCACATCCTAGCCTTGTATTTAATGTGTTTGCATTGTTTCTTTTTGTTTTTTTTTACTGTTTGTATTTAATGTAGTATGCCCTGTGTGGAAGGGTGGTGGGCAATTCACTGACACACAGGAGACAAAACTTTATGTGTAACGCCGCTCAGGCGCACTGATTTATTTTTACCCACAGAGGGGCTGTTGTCCGTGGCCTGAATACTGACAACAGAAACCAGGACCACAGGGTTATCAATACCGGTATAGAGTCCAGTGCACATATAAGTGCTCAAAATAATAATGAAAAAAAGGCACAAAGAAAAAGGGAAAACAAAACACTACCCACACGGTCCAGGTCTCCGTCCTACACTCCACAATTCCCTCAGACTATGGTCTATACTTTTGGGGCCTGCCAACGGTTTCTCCGCTACCCCTATATTTATTTTATTTTATTTTGTTTTGTTTTCATTCTCCGGCCGTTCTCAGTCTGGCAATAGAGCTTCCGCTCGCTTGTTTGTCGTCCTATAGGGGCCGCCCTGAGGGAACAACAGAGCGTTATTTTATAGGCCCAATAATCCCCCAAGGCCCGCCTCCCAACCATTCAGAGAGAGGGAGAGACCACACACCCTCGTCCCAGCTCTCCGTGTCATTGTCATGACTGACAGGCAGATTTTACAGGTTGCTGCCCTCTTCCTGCAGAACCATGCATGAGCCAGACAGTCAGCACAGATCTCCCCTGTTACACTCTGTATTTCACTGTATTTAATGTATTATGCATTGTTCCTCACTATCTTGTAAAGCACTTTGTGATGGTGGTCCACTATGAAAGGAGCTATATAAAAAAAGATTGATTGAATGATTGATTCTTGACCCTGTATCAGAATTTCAAGTTTGGAATCCTAAATGGTTTTATCTTAAGAAGTGAAGTAAGTTCATTTTTGAGGGATGCAATCAATTTCTGTGTATTGTCAATGTTTCTCTGCAAATGTTAATTGTAACGTTTTGCGAACAGATAGACCCCACCTACTAGATTAAAAAGTCTTCATATTTGTGTAAATGCAAAAATCATACATTTGCTCTTGTTGAAAGTTGTTTTACGGAGCTTGATCACATCCAAAGTCCCTGGTAAACTGAGTGTGTTCAGGTGTAACTTCTCCCATCTTTAGTCTCCTTGTAGAAGTTCTTGACAATCCTTTAAATATTTGAACATGCTATTACATAAACATGTACTTACCTATGGAAAACCAATAGGCAAGAAAAATATATCCTTAGAGCATTGCAAGTTTGTTCATTTTGAAACTGTGATCTGCAGCACTGCATGCTGTACTGAAAGAGGTTCATCAGGGATGATTGTGAAAGTATCCTGTGGCATGCATTAAACCACTGATCACAAAATCAACATTTGAAACGCCTGCTATAACACTATCAACAGGGAGTAAGGCCACTGTCAGTCTGCAAATTTTCAAATTGTTCTCAAGTGATGACCATTTCCCCCTTCAGTAACATGAAATAGTAATAGTTTATTACTATAAACTATATATGACATGTACAAATGTAACTGTGATATACAGTACACACAAACAGGAAACCTCCATATACCTCAACATTTACAGAAAGTCTACACCCCCTTGAACTTTTTTTCACATTTTGTTGTGTCAGTCCTTCAGAGTTTCATCCATTTAAATGAGGATTTTTTCCCACTTATCTACACACCATACTCCACAATGTTAAGGGGAAAAAAGTTTTTATTGAGAAAAAAATTATATATTAAAAATACAAAACTGAAAGATCATAATTGGATAAGTCTCCTTCCACCTGGGTTAATATTTGGTGGAAGCACCTTTGGCAGCAATTACAGCTGTGAGTCTGTTGGGATAGGTCTCTACCAACTTTGCACACCTAGATTTGGCAATATTTGACCATTCTTCTTTACAAAACTGTTCAAGCTTTGTCAAGTTCCTTGGTGAGCGTTGACGGACAGCAATCTTCAAGTCATGCCATGTCATTTAGGTCGGGGATCTGACTGGGCCACTCAAGGACATTACCTTTTTGTTCCTTAGCCACTCCAGTGTAGCTTTGGCTGTGTGCTTTGGGTCGTTGTCATGCTGAAAGGTGAACTTCCGTCCCAGTTTCAGCTTTCTTGCAGAAGGCAGCAGGTTTTCCTCAAGGACTTCTCTGTACTTTGCTCCATTCATTTTCCCTTCTATCCTGACAAGTGCCCCAATCCCTGCCGATGAGAATCATCCCCATAACATGATGCTGCCACTACCATGCTTCACAGTAGGGATGGTGTTCTTTGGGTGAGTGCTGTGTTGGGTTTGCGGCAAACATAACGCTTTGCATTTAGGCCAAAAAGTTCCATTTTAGTTTTGTCAGACCACAACATTTTTGCCACATGGCTATAGCTTCCTTCTTGCCACTCTACCATACAGACCAGATTTGTGGATGGCTTGGGATATTGTTGTCACATGCACACTTTGACCAGTCTTGGCCATAAAAGTCTGTAGCTCTTGCAAAGTTGCCATTGGCCTCTTGGTAGCCTCTCTGATCAGTCTCCTGATCTAGGCAGGGCCTTGGTGGTGCCATACACCTTCCACTTCTTAATAATCGTCTTGACCATGCTCCAAGGGATATTCAAGGCCTTTGATATTTTTTTATACCCATCCCCTGATCTGTGCCTTTCAACAACTTTGTCCCGGAGTTCTTTTGAAAGCGCCTTGGTGCTCATGGTTGACTCTTTGCTTTGAAATGCACTACCCAGCAGAGGGAACCCAGCAACTGCTGAATCTATCCTGAAATCATGTGAGTCACTACAATTTAACACAGGTGGAGGCCAACTTAACTTGGTGTGTGGTTTTGTTACAATTGGTTTTGGATTGCTTTTACAAGGGGGGTGGACACTTATCCAACCAAACTATTTCAGTTTTTATTTTTAATTAATTCTCTACAAATTTCTATAATATTTTTTTCATTTGGAAGTTGTGGGGTAGGATGTGTAGATAAATGAAAAAAAAAACTATTTCAATGCATTTTAATTCCAGGCTATAAGGTAACAAAAGGTGAACATTTTGAAAGATGGTGTAGACTTTCTATAGGCACTGTATATGTTCTAAAAACAATGTCATTTTTTAAAGTTTTATCAAGTATGTCAAGTGTGGCATACTGTCATTCAGACATATAGACTGACTTCTCATATCCACAGATCATGATCTCCCCAATATATCCCATGGTGGGGCATAATAAGATAATTTCTGAGAAGCACATTTATAGTTCTCCAGATTAATTCTCTGCCATTTTAAATGGAGGATAAACAATGAAGCCCCGTCCAATATAGAAAACAGTGTTGATGGACTGATATGCTAAAGAAAGTGAAGCTTCAGTGTGTTCTGTGATTCTTCCGCATTTTCTTGATCTAAGGTTTGTTCTATTCTCAACTGCCATCTACTGTGCTATACATTTGCAGTGTGTCTTTATTTTTTTCAAGGAATGACTATGCTTGTTTGTTTTTATTGGACCCTTGTTGATTATAGGTGTGTGTGTATATATATATGTTTTAAAGAAGAAGAATATTGCAATGCTGGTTCACATTTATTTGCCTGTTGGTATTATTATTATTATCACTGACAACTGTTTCCACCTTTAATACCTAAAGTTCAAATGAAGATTAAGCAAATACCAAAAATAAAATGTGGCAGTCTTACTTGGAGTAATTACTTGGAGTAACTTCTAGAACTTTCTAGAACTTTCCAGTAATATAAATAGTAGTATAAATACAGGGGCCTTAAGCCCACCAGTTCAGTTTAGTTCCAGCTGCCTAAGTGGATACATATCTGCATTTTTCTGAGATGACATCAAGGTCATAGGAGACTTCAAAATGGTGGCATTCCTGATGGGTCTCCAAGGCGGTTTTACCAAGTTTTCCTGCTATCTTTGCCTTTGGGACAGCAGGGACACCAAGGCGCACTACCACAGGCGGGACTGGCCACAGCGGACCGAGTTCTCTGTGGGGAGGAACAACGTCAAGTGGGAGCCACTGGTGGACCCCCGGAAGGTGCTGATGCCACCACTGCACATTAAATTGGGCCTTATGAAACAATTTGTCAGAGCTCTAAATAAGGAGTCGGCAGCCTTCAAGTACCTTCAAAACTTCTTAGTTACTGATTGCAATGAGAAACAGACAGCAAATAAATGGACAGTTATTCAGTTACAGTATTCCAGTCTATTCCAACAGTAGTTACAATGAAAGAATGGAAAACAATTGGTATTTACCCAATAAAACTGGATTATTACTGGATTATTACCATAAAATTGCACAGTAATTACCTGTTTATTTGTTCAATGTAATCTAAACTGCTACCACAATAATATACACAGTATACACAGTACTCAGTATATAAATGATACTGTGTAATTATAAAATATAAAATTATATTGTATCTAGTGATAATTTCATTATATGTACTGTATATATCTCTATCTATCTATCTATCTATCTATCTAATATATATAACAATGAAAGCCACATTCTACAAACAGTTTAATAATTTCACAGTTATTTTCTCTAAAATGTCACACGTGTTTCCATTTCCTACTGCTGACCTATAAGTGTTTAACATTTAGACAAGACCAAAGTTTCCACAGCTTGCACTATGCTCTTTGTTATTTGTGTATTTAATTGCAATGACTACTGCCTCTGTATTAGCTATGAACACCAATATAACTTGAAAACAAGCTGCATCAATGAAAGGGGCCTGATGAGAAAGCATAACATATCACTTGAAAACTATGTAAATACCAGTTCTCCCCCGCCCCCAAAAATATAAACTGTACGTATTTGTTTGGTTTGAACAGTTCTGAAAGTGAAATAAAATGTAGTGGTCATTTTATTGTGAATTTCAGATTTTTGGAAATGTCCCTGAAAATCAATTTTTCCAATTCAAAATCTGACTGAATGGGCATCGAAATAGCTTTTAAATGATATGCCACGTTCTTATTCTACATACTGACAGAGCTTAGGTAGAATGGATTCCAATTAAAACTTCTGTTAAATGTTGTGAATACTGCTGATCATCTGATAAAGGAACATGAACAGAATTCCAAAATAAAAGCCAAGGTTTATTCTACTATTACTAAACGGTTAAACATGTAACAGTTTTAATCAGTAAGACCATAGTTATCCCTGTTATAATGAGAAAGAAAAAGGCATAGATGTGGGAAGGAAACTTAAAACAATTAAATATAATAACAATGGGTTCTATTTTAATTGTCTAAACAGTGGCCGATCTTAATTCAGTCTTAAAGTTTATAAACGTGATTTGTCATGAAAAAGTGTATCATTTATTTGCAGACTTTAATATTGAACCATTAAGACTATCTGAAAAAAGACAAAATATGGAAATAAAACAAAAGTGTAATGAAGAAACCATCTCATGATCATGCACTCCACATTCGGTTTGGTCATGTAAAAAGGGTAAGCAGTGGAGAGCTCTACATGGGTGAATTCAGGCTGTGCATGAAGAAGGAAGGAAAGTACCCTGTGCGGTTTAGCTCCTGCGAATGCACAGCATGTTGAGGGCAGAGGTTTTTCAGTACAGGAAGGTGCTATGGTACACGTGAGGCTGTGGGGAAGTAAAACCATTTCTTTCAAAATGTACAAAGTATTCCTATAGAAGCTTACGACATTGAGGTAAATTGTTCTGCTAATGTTTTTTTGGTCAACTTAAATGGCTTAAAGTTTCTTTTTTAGGAAAACAGTGCATCAGTTGATTGTACATGTTTTAAACCAAGAGAAGGCCCTGTTCTGAAGTTGCTTTTCACAGCTTGTATAAGAGCATGCCAGCCTCAATATATCAGTTCTATCCATTCCAATCATTCAATCCTACTACAGACTGCTCACATTCAAGAAAGGCACACCATTGACGGCCATCTGTTAATAATATATATATATATATATACAGTATATACCAAGTGCATTAAAACTTAATAATTGTGTAGGTTTGTGGCCTTTAAATGCCACAAACCAGCAGAAGAAAAGTACTACCATGCAGTTTAGCTCCGCAGCATGCACAGCATGATGTGGTCAGATTGTGGTTGTTCATGTCACAATGAGGTGCTATGGTTAATGCTGTTTTTTTTTCTATCATGGTTATCAAGGATTTCACAATTTCTGAGAAATGTGCCCATTGTAATGTGCAGTTGTGAAAATTCCCATTTCTGAAAGAACAGTGTAAATATTAATATTTTCTTAGCATTTAAAAATAAATACAGCAAACGTTTGCCTTATTGACGCACTACCTGTTACACTGCATTTAGGAACCTGGCAGCCACAAAAAAATAAAAAAAGAATGTACACATAATTTCATGTCAGATCTGTCCATTTCAATAATTAACAGATAATTAAGAACTGTTCAAATTCAAAGTAGGCACATAGTGGAAGCCCATCTGTTCATACAATTTACAAGAAATTTGGCTTCTATGTTCATCACACATCACATTTATTATTTATTTCTTATCTTGTAACAATTGTTACAAGATATCACATTATACAGCTATATCATTATTTTTTTTACATACAATTACCCATTTATACAGTTGGGTTTTTACTGGAGCAATCTAGGTAAAGTACCTTGCTCAAGGGTACAACAGCAGTGTCTCCCACTTGGGACTGAACCTACGACCCTCTGGTTAAGAATCCAGAGCCCTAACCGCTACTCCACACTGCTGCCCTTACAGTTACATGAGAGGAGATAAGGACAGCATCATTTTTGTATGGCTTTATTTTCAAATGCATTTTATTACAAGTTTAACTTTTTTTTTTTTTTACCAACTGTAGTATTGGTCCCATGTGTCACTCCAACACCAAGTGCACTGAATAATGTACTGGTACTTTGTGTTGGTTTGTGGCTTGTTTCTTACTGCTTAATGTAATATTCATTTAATGCATTTCATTTATTAAGGATTCTTGAAATCCCAATATTTGGTTTTCAGTGTCCATACATATCATTCACAGGCTGTTGAAATCCTATAAAAAGAACCATTAATATGTTTTAATTAGATACAAGTTCTCCTTTGGCTGTTTTGTCTATGCAAGTGGGAAGTGTTGACAGTCCGACCATGGCCCTCATCTGTCATCCACCTATTCATTTCTCTTCACAGCAACATAGTCACATGATTCATAGACCTCAATCTCAGCCTAAAAAAATATATGGGCAGTAATCAATCAGCTGTTAAGCATAACACAAGCATAATACAGTTAAATCTGATCCCAATTCTCTGTTTATGTTTTAGCCAAAATGTAATGAAGCTGTTTGCATTCTAGCAACAGGAAGCCTACTTCATTTGTAAAGTCAGGTCTAGTTCTGTAGGATAGATGTTCAGAATTGAATTTACAGAGGTGTGTGACTCACCAATTGTGTGGACCCCCGGGAGGAGGAGGAATTCGACTCTATGTCCTGTGGCTCCTGTGGCTCCTTCATTGCCTTCATCTCTAAAATGCTTTCATAAACTACAGCAGTATCCCCTTCATCTCGGGCTTAAATTAAAAGACATTACACTATTGAAATCTCGTTTTTATTATGAGTAAATATATTGAAATGCATTCTGTGCTCTGGTGCTCTCATATTTAATTCTAAACAGGCTGTTCAGTATCTGCACTTGGGATTAGATAGATAAGTCTAGACAAGTAAAGGTAGATGTATAGAAAGAATAGAACATTTCAACATTGGACCAACAGAGCCCAGAACCAATCTGAATAAATGCAAACACAATAAAATAGTATAGAGCAGGTCAAACATTATTACAATTACATCTGAAGCTACTTACACTGAAAAAAAAATTCTGATCATATTTTATCTATGTACTGTAAATGTACTGAAGCTTGAACTATACAAGTACACATATTTTAGCAATACTTTAAAAACGTTTGATATGGAATAGTCAACTTATTAAAATAAGTGATTTGGTTATTTTTTATATTTCACAATAGAAAGGATTTGTGTCTGGTTAAAATGATTTCACAAATTTGCGAGCCCACAATATATAACAAGTGCATACAGATGAAGTCAACATTTGCATCAAAATAAAGCCTGCACATGTATTTAGATTTATTTGGTAGCACACAGTAAAAAAAAGCAATGACTTGCATGCACCTAGTTTGCATGTAGCTGTGGTTTAAAGGTACAGCAGAGGTAGTGCCAAGGTACCCAGATCTGGCAGAACCTTTCTGTTTCAGTTTTAAGCAGTCCCACTCTGAAATGAACTTGAGCATTCATTTCAGAAGAGTATGTCATTTCTCGCAAATCTTGTTTTTACCAACTATGTGTACCACTGACATTGGCAAACCAAATTTTACATTTGAGTGCAAATAGTTTCTCCATACATGCATACTCACTGTTGTAACTATTATGTTTGTGTTACTAAAACGGTGACATTTTAGATCCCCTCCACTGTACATTGCAGCTGTTAACAGTGTGAATTATTACCTTCTCCTTTTGACATCAGTATTTTCCAATTCCACAGAAGGCCAATTATAATCAGCACAAACAACACTGCGAGAACAACACCTACAGTGCCTGAACCCAAGGAGCCTGTGATAAAGATGTAAAAGTGACACTTTAAGTATATACAACTGACAGCATGGACATAGACTGGAGAGACATACAATTTAATCATTTGTTCAATTATTTCAGTCAAATTGTTTCAGATTATGAGTTTGCGCTTTTTTAGTTACAAAACTATATATATATATATATATATATATATATATATATATATATATATGTATGCTGATGCCTGTGTTTCCTTTTTTTTGGTCGGTTCCGTGTCTCCCCCCTCCCCCGAGCGCATTAATTGCCCAGCAAGAGCGACTTTTGTCTCCAGCCCTATTTGTCATGGTGAACCAAAGCCAAGTGATGTCATTGGCTGGTTTACAACCTGCTCCTCCAATGGTCTGCCCTTCCTAATTTCGCCACTGTGTTTAAATGTCCTGTGGTTGCTGTGAAGTGGAGTGGAAGGGGGCCCCCTTGACCTGAGGGAAACTATCGAACCAGGGTAGGCAGGACAGGGCAGGGCAGGAAAAGGCAAAGCAAGGCAAGGCAGGGCAGAGCAAGGCAGGGCAGGACAGGGCAGGGCAGGACAAGGCAGGGCAGGACAGGGCAGGGCAGGACAAGGCAGGGCAGGACAGGACAGGGCAGGACAGGACAGGACAGGGCAGGGCAGGACAGGGCAGGGCAGGGCAGGACAAGGCAGGGCAGGACAGGGCAGGGCAGGGCAATACAGGGCAGGGCAGGACAAGGCAGGACAGGGCAGGGCAGGACAAGGCAGGGCAAGACAGGGCAGGGCAGGACAAGGCAGGGCAGGACAGGGTAGGACAGGGCAGGGCAGGGCAGGACAGGGCAGGGCAGGGCAGGGCAGGGCAGAGCAAGGCAGGGCAGGACAGGACAAGGCAGGGCAGGGCAGGACAAGGCAGGGCAGGACAAGGCAGGGCAAGGCAGGGCAATAATAACTTTTAGCTATGTAAGGAAAAGCTCTGCTTGTACTGGGTCGAGAGTTCACCTCCGTTTTTGTTTTAGTGCATTGTAATTTGTGATCGGTGTGTACGCGGCTGCTTATTGTTTTATTTTAATGTATGTATTTGTATTAACGTATCATACATGTCAACAGTTTCCATATGTGGTTGGGACAGTCCCGATTTCCTACCAAATGTCCCACGTCCCGATGCATAGGAAGAATGTCCCGATATTTATCCATGTGTGTGATGCGTATGACAATACTAATTACCCACAACCCCCCACACCACAACACCACCCCCCCGGAGACGAGCGTCCCGCTGAACAGTTTCCAAATGTTGGCAAGTATATCTCAAAACTGCACATTTGAGACCTATAAAATGAATAGATGTGCATGATGAAGAGATTTTATGTAACTATTTGATAGGTACAATTACTATAAAAGCAGGTCTCAACCCCCCCTCCCTTTTTAGCTTCAACCTACCAGCAGTGGCTCAATATGAAACAGTTTTTGTTTAGTGTTAGGTGTTAGTCAAGACTGCTGCTAAAATGTTAAGAAGGGAAATATGTCAATCAGACTTATGTTTTCATAGGACTCATTAAACAAATACATTGCTGAAGTGCTTAGAACCTTGGAGTTGGGTTTAATACGAACCAATTTAATGTTCCGACTCTGGTTAAACCTTCAGTTTAGCGTCAAAGGAAAAAGTACCAATTCTAAAAGTATGTCGGTGAAATATATCCCTTGCCACGTCTGTAAATTCTAAATTCGAGCTATCATGAAAAAGTTGACGACCTTTATCAACAGTATGTCCAGAATAGAATAGAATAAGAATGGCCGTTTCATGACAATGACAAAAAAAAATATGTATGTGTGACATGCAGATGGACAGACACCCCCATATATCTCCAGAATCTGGTATAATCAAAATGTATGCCAAACAATGTTAATACTGCCTTTGTTTAAACCAGTGGTGCACAACTCGGTCCTGGAGGGCCGGTGTCTCTGTGGGTTTTTATTCCAACTGCACCCTCAAGTACTTCATTGGACCTTATGAGAAGCTCAATTGATCCAATTAACTAATTTAGGGTGTGGTTAGAACAAAAACCAGGAGGGACACCGGCCCTCCATGATAAGAGTTGTGCACTACTGGTTTAACTGCATTATTTACAGGCATTTACTGAAAACTGTAAACATAAATACAGTGACATGTTTCATTTTTGTAACAGTGTACATTATTAATGAATTCAAATGTAAGCAGGTATGCATGATGCTGATTATTCTTTAAACCTTCAGGTCGTTCCACTTACTGTTACTCTTCACTTCGTGTACACACAGCACTGTTCCATTGCCGTCTCCTCTTATTAGTCTGGGTATTTCAACTTGTGCTCTGCAATAGTATGTTCCTGTATGATTTGAGGTGAGGTTGGCAATTCTCAACTCAGCACATGTATTGTTTGCTTTTATTACAAGTGTATAAGAAGCATTCTTTCCTCTGGTGTCTGATGAGATTTCTTGATAATGCAAAGATATAATTAATGATTGATTCTTCCACCATTCCACTCGCATTTGCTCAATTTTCTCATGTGTTTTCCAGGAGCAATTCATCTGAACGGATTCTCCCTCTGTAGCACTTATATAAGGAGGAGACTGGATGATATTTATTTCTCCAATAGCCCCTATAAAAAAAAAAAAAAATATATATATATATATATGAGAGAGAGAGGATATTAATGCCAAAACAGTACCGGTGTGTTATTACAACAGCATACCCTTGCGGCACTATGACATTATTTACTGCACAAATGTTTTTGTGTATGAAGACATGTTTTAAATGTGTTTACGTTATATTTTGGTCTGGAGGAACACTTAAACTGCTTAAAATTTTATGAGCAGTATTTCTTTATTCTGTCTTGTATTGTTTCACAGATGTAGCTCAAATTAATAATCTTTTACATGTCTTATTTGTAATAGATGTCAGATTCAAATGAGAAGATAATGAGATTCTCCAGTATTTCTCAGAGAAGCTGTGCAAATGACCAGTACATTATCCCTATGGGTATCGTTCATATTTTTTTTTTTTTTGGTGTGTTACTACAATGTGAACCATAACCAACCAGGGATTGTAATTGACTGTGTACTAGAGCAGGGTTTCTCAGCATTGGTTCTGGGGACTCACTGTGTCTGCTGGTTTTCATTCCAACTGAACTCTCAAAAAACTTAACTAGACCCTTAATTTAAATGATCATTTGCTTAAGTAGACCGTTTTAATTTTTTTCAGCTCTTAACAGTTGCAGATTTCAAGTTAGCTATAACATTTTATCAGTAACTTGAACTCTGCAACTGTTTAAGAGCTGAAAACAATTAAAGGTTTAATTAAGCAAATTATCAGTTCAAGTAAGGGTTTATTTAAGTAATTGAGAGCTCAGTTGGAATGAAAACCAGCAGACAGCCCCCAAGACCAGGGTTGAGAAACAATTATTAGTTTTCTAGTTTGATAACTTTATTGGATGTGCTCTTTCTGAAACAAAATCATGCTAATGGCAATAAAGAGCTTTGAGAATCAGTCCCTCACAGTAGTTCTAATATGGTACAGAATTCAATCAGTACTGTGAACAAATTATTATTTATTTCTTAGCAGACAACCTTATCTAGGGTGACTTACAATTGTTACAAGATATCACATTATTTTTACATACAATTACCTATTTATACAGTTGGGTTTTTACTGGAGCAATCTAGGTAAAGTACTTTGCTCAAGGGTACAGCAGCAGTGTCCCCCATCTGAGATTGAACCCACAACCCTCTGGTCAAGAGTCCAGAGCCCTAACCACTACTCCACATTGCTGGCTTAAGTCACCCATTGGATCAGGGTGTGGGTATACTATAATCCATATTCATAAAATAATAACACACAGCTCTTGTAAACCACCTCTATGATTGGACAAGTGACTTTACCAGTATACATTTAAGATTAGACCATTTGCAACTGGATACCCATTCTGAAGACTACCTGGGCCCCTTCAGTAAATAACAAGCTCAGATCTGGTAGCCCAGCAGCACATTCGTTCAATTATGAAGACATGATATCCATTAGAAGTGTTCTTGTTTTTTTTTTGTAGCCTCTGTGAAACTAATATTATTAACCAGCCCTGCATCAGAATTTCAAGGTTGGAATCCTAAACGGTTTTACCTTAAGAAGTGAAGTAAGTTCATTGATGCAATCAATTTCTGTGTATTGTCAATGTTTCTCTGCAAATGTTAATTGGAACGTTTTGCAACAGATAGACCCCACCTACTAGATAAAAACTCTTCGTATTTATGTAAATGCAAAAATCATCCATTTGCTCTTGTAGAAAGTTGTATTGCGGGTTTGATCACATCTAAAGTTCCTGGTAAACTGGTAAAAGTTCTTGACAACCCTTTAAATATTTGAACATGCTATTGCATAAAAATGTACTTACCTATGGAAAACCAGTGGGCAAGAAAAAGATAGCCTTGAAGCATTGCAAGTTTGTTCATTTTTAAACTGTGGTGTGCAGCACTGCATGCTGTATTGAAAGAGGTTCATCAGGGGTGATTGTGAAACTATCATGTGACGTGCATTAAACCACTGATCACTATCTCTCCCTGCATTTAAAAGAAGCACTAAAATCACTCTGCATCTGCCTGTTCCATGCTGGTCGCAAAGAGGGATGAAGAGGTAAAGGAAATAGAAACGTGTGATCCAGATCTACAGATTGCAGGTGCATATATTCAATGGCTGAACGTCTCTACATGCCCATAGGGAGAATGTACTGCTCATTTCTGTCACTTTTTCACTTCTCTGAGAAATGCTTGAGAATCTTGTTTTCTTGCCATTCGACATGTTTCAAACAAGACCATTCAGAAACTTAATCAGTGAAAGATAAATACATTTCAGCTTGTGGCAGGAGAGAAGTTGATCACAATCGAATTCAAATTTGGTAGAGGCAGGGTCACCCTGGAGGTGAATAGGGTCTCTGGTTGTTCTTAGTTCCTGCTGTGTGTGTGTGTGTGTGTGTGTGTGTGTGTGTGTGTGTGTGTGTGTGTGCGTGTGTGTGTGTGTGTGTGTGTGTGTGTGCTGTTTTTGCTGTTGTTGAATTTTGTTGTTAGTCAATACAAGTGTGTAGCATGTTGTTTCTGTGTTGCCTGCCTGACCATGACCACTTAGTTGACCCTGCCACACAGCTATGTACGTGAAACAAATGAAATACTGCACAATATATATTTAACTGAAGATGTTCACATCTACATAATAAATGGTGTCTTAAACCCATTTGTTGATGTTCTCTATTGAATTCAAGCATTTTGAGATGGAAGGTTGCAGGCACAATTATTTATTTTAAGATATGTGTCAATATATTGTAGAATATACATTGAAATCAAACAAAGAAGGTAAAAGTTTACAATTGTAAGTATTTCTCTTTTTGTTTGTTTCACATCCAAGCTAAAAATGATTTATTTTACTGCTGAAGTGTCTGAAATATATATTGTTTGAAATATCTGGGACATACATCCTGATTCAAATAATAGGGAAACAATATTAGCATCCTCTGAGTAGTGAACGATACATATATCAGAAGAACAGTTTATCTAAACTGCTTACACTGCAAATAACCTGAGGTATATTTGTTATTTTTAGCTAGTACCTTCACAACAGCTAATACCAATGTATTATTCCTGGTATTTAGATTTGCTTTCTGTACCATTTTCTGGTTCAGTCATCACATTCTAGTTGAAATGTAAAATTAATATAAATTAACTGAATAATGCTCTATATGAGCTATCTAAAATGAGCATTGCTGCACATCCTGTTATTGATGTTCTGTAGATAATACCATTGTGGTTACAGTGTGAAACTCATCCTTACCAGAATATAAAACATTCTAGGTCCTGCTTTGTAGGTGGTGCAGTATAATGGTACAGGTGTAAAACTATCAAGAAACAAGTTAGTTGCATGAATATGTTTCTTGTCAAAATAATTACATTCCTGCCTGTAAATGTATCTTTGCCTTCAGAATTGCTGCAGCAGAAATGATTCATTTTTGAGTGTACTACAGGGCTATATTTTTGTATTGTGATCATTAATGTGGTAGTTGAATCAGCTAGTTTGAAATTAGGAACGGGTGACCACAGGCAAAGTTGATTAAGATGATTGTAATTAAAATCAATCCATAAAAACTGCATCATAAAAAACTAAAGTTGTGCACATACTTGAAAGTAAAGATGAAGTCTGCCCTGCTTGTGATATAACTATGTGTAGTGCTCCTTTCACACTGGCACATGTGAAATCACATACCTGGGTTGACCTGGGTCCCAGTGACCCACCTCAGGATGTGGGTTGACACACTTTGACCCAGGATGAGCGAGACAAAATGCATGACAGCCGTTCGGAAGGCGATGACATAACAAACAACCAGGCCTGCAGGAAGGCTTCACTTCCACAAGGAATATTTCTGTTTGTTCTGTTTATCCATATTTTTGTTGATTTGAGACACACCATGAGTCAGGTTGCAGCAGGGATGAAGAAACATTTGCTCTAATCAACATTTGGGCCTACGGTTCAGAGAGGTTTGGATGGAAGCGTTCGTAACAAGCAGCTTCCGGGGCTTTGATCCATGGTAGTTGAATCAGTGTGTACTGATTTGTGTACTTACGTCTGTCACCCAGGTCAACCCTACTTTATCAAAAGCAGTGTGAAATGGCAGAGCCGACCCGCATGACACCGGGTCCTGACCTGGGTAGAGCATGTCAGTGTGAAAGGGACTTAAGACACCTCCTAAAAAAATGATAACCCCCCCAATCCAACAGATTTTTCCTGAAAATATAATTAATGCCATCTACAGTATTTTACCTCTTTACTAAATTCAATATTCCACACTGTAGCCATGGTAAAAAAAAAAGTGTCTGTATGTACATATTCTTTGTTTCCGTTCCACCTCACAAATAGGTGTGAGATTTATTTTCTCACATAGCAAGCCCAGTGCATTTGCATTGTGGTAGTGAGCATCAACATTTCCAGTACCTGTTGCTAAATTGTTTATCACATGTGGTTTCCCCCTAATAAAAGATGATTCCGACCAATGTGAAAACATTATCTCTACAGAGGTTATAAAATATAAAAAAAGCTTACAAATGAGAGACAAATAAAAACATTGATTCAGCAACTGAAACGTACCGACAATTCTCAACACACCCTATTACAGCTAAAATCTAAAACAATATTCTGGAAAACATGCAGTGTATTCTAAACTATGTATCAAATCACCTATAAGGATTTATTCAGTTATTTTACTGTACTAATTGCTACACTCGTTTTATATCTTGCTAATTGAATTGGAAAGCAGAGGCAATCATTGTTGTTAATCTCCTTCATTTTCTTCATTGTCGTATGAGCGTGCTGTAAAAAATAATAAAAATAGATAGCAATTTGTATTATAAATGAAACTTAAGATGTATTACCAATACAAAGCATATGAATGTGTTACCAGTGACATTATTAAAGAGACATTTTAGTAACATTTTCCTAAGACTTCTTAATGCTTTCCATTGTGACAAGGAATTCATTTTTTTTCATGTTGTTGAGGTCCAGCCAATAGAGTACTTTGGTTATCAGCAGGACAACTTGCTCCTGTGTGTAACTGTGGAAAGGATGGGATGTGTAGTCTGCTGTCTTAGTGACTGTTGCTACCTGCTTATAAACAATTCTCTATTATCCCCAATTAGAAATACATGAATTCTACATGAAAGAAAAAGCTGCATTTGATACAGCTTATGTAATGCCAATTCCAATAAAAAATCAAACTCTGTGTGTAAGCACACAACATTTTTTGTCACCATGTGATCTAACTCAATACAATTAAACTTGTTCTCTGATGATGCAGTTATAAAATGTTGGGTGACAAGAGTGTGTGGGCACTACTACAGGAATATAAAAATATACTGTAAAATTGACAAAATGGGTCCAGATTTCCTGAAACACGTTTGCACAACTGTTTTGTGTTGTGATATTTAAACCGTGCCGTTATTACAGTACTGCAAAGTTATGTCAGTGTAACTCCCTACACATTACCTGCTTTTCGCTTTCTCCTGATGTGAACATATAAACAAGGACCAAGCAGCAACACAAATGGAAGAGGCCTTGGCACATATTCAGCAGCACCTTGCAGGGTTCCTGCATTGAAAACCAAAAGAGAATCATGCAATCAGTGTCCTCTGCAGATATCACTTCAATCTGATTTTAGAGACATGGTTTTAAAACCTCGACGCCAGACCTAATATAAAAAATGTTTGTCGGGATGATGTTGGCTCCTGACATTGATCAGATCTGCCATAAATGAACTAATTAAAAAAAGTCTATTTGTGATGGTTTCTAGTTACAAGATTACAGACTAACTTGTTATGTTGAAAATGCTTTTTTACCCACAAGTTACACCAAACACGAAGAAATGAAACCATTATTTGTGCACATAAATTATATTGTATATCCTCTTAAATAATGAACATTTCAACAGTCTCATGATACATATTGTTCACATAATACCAACATTGTAGAATAAAACATCCATCTCTCCAGTGTATATTTTTAATTTTGAGCAATTATGGCATGATATTGTTTATTTCTAAAACCTTCAGGTTGTTCCACTTACTGTTACTCTTCACTTCGTGTACACACAGTACTGTTCCACTGCCGTTTCCTCTTATTAGTCTGGGTATTTCAACTTGTGCTCTGCAATAGTATGTTCCTGTATGATTTGAGGTGAGGTTGGCAATTCTCAATTCAGCACATATATTGTTTGCTTTTATTACAAGTGTATAAGAAGCATTCTTTCCTCTGGTGTCTGATGAATTTTGTTGATAAAGCAAAGATATAATTAATGATTGATTCTTCCACCATTCCACTCATGTTTGCTCAACTTTCTCATGTGTTTTCCAGGAGCAATTCATCTGAACGGATTCTCCCTCTGTAGCACTTATATAAGGAGAAGACTGGATGATATTTATTTATCCCTTGGCCCCAGTAATAATAATAATAATAATAATAATAATAATAATAATAATAATATGTTTTAAATGTACTCAACTACCTGGCTGCAGATATGGGAGGGGCCCTGCAATCTCCAGGCCAATCAGGAGGAGCCACACCTACTCCAGCACTACAGGCAGTAGGCACGTCCATGCCAGCGACAGAGGGAGAGCCGCACCAGTCCCCAGAGACAGAGGGAGAGCCGCACCATTCCCCAGAGACAGAGAGCCGCACCAGTCCCCAGTGATAAAGGGAGACTACCTGCTGCTCTCACCTCCACCACCAGAGGGAGACCACTTGTTGCTCTCGCCTCCTCCGCCAGAGGGAGACTGCCTGCAGCTCCCACCTCCACCACAGGAGGGAGACTACCTGTTGCTCATGCCATCGCCTCCCAAGGATCAACTTCTGCCTAGGACTGCCGAGTCTGCAACGCCCAGGGAGGCCAGCTCACCATCACCCGAGGAAGCCAGCTTGCCATCGCCCAGGGATGCCTGCAAGACACCACCTGGCGCTGTCAGGACATCTGCTGACAGCATTGCCGTTGTCAGCACTGCCGCTGCCAACTTTGCCCATTGCAGCATTTCCGCTGCTGGAGTGTGCCACCCCGCTGTCAGCATGTCCGCTGACAGCATTGCCACTGGCAGCCTTTCCGCTGCCAGTGGTGCCACGGGAAGGGAACTTCGCCCAGCTGTCACCATTCCCACTGACAGCACTGCCAATGGAGGAGGACCTCACTCCACTGTCAGCATTGCCACTGCCAGTGATGCCACGGGCAGCATTCCTACGGTCATGATTGATACTGACAACACTGCCGCCCGTGGGCCCAATGATGCCTCCGTTCCAGGCCCAGGACCTTGACCAAGACCAAGGGATTTTAAGGGGGGAGGTGGCCTTTAAGGCCATGTGTGCTACGTACAAGGGGGAGATATGTGACAGGGTATTCCCCGCCCCTGTGCATATTATGTTTTGTGTTATTTTGTATTTGTTGTATTATTATTTAAATGTACTGTTTTGTGTATTTAAAACACTCAATTTTATTGTTATTGTTTTACAGCAAGGATGCTTTTAGAATTCCCCATCCAGATAAAATCGTGAGAATGCGTGGTCAACAGTGAGTGCTTATTGATAAACTGGCTGATGACCACACATATGATAAAACCTGTGTTGAATGTGGTTTAGGAGTTGTAGCAGGGCGGTAGTAAGCCCTGCTGATTAAATGTGTGTATTTATTTTAGAACAGGGTTTCCCCCTCCGCCCGTGTTATTTTGTATTTATTTGTTTGTTTGTTTATTTATGTATTTATATGACGGCAAAGTGCTGTATGTTTTGTTAGTGTTTTGTATTTATTATTGTATTTATGTATTGACGGCGTAGCCGACTGTTTGTTTGTTTAGTATTAAGTAGCGTGGATGGGAAGCACCATCCACACAGTAATTAGAAAACCTGTGCAGAATGTGACTGGGAGATTAAATAATTAGGTAGTTAATCCCTCGGTCACTAATATAAAAGCCTGTAGCTCTCGGCACTCGGGGTGGTGGGTGTACAGAGGAGAGAGCGAGAGAAATTTATTCAAAAACGAAATTAAACCAAGGATAGGGTCAGTGAAGGCGATTGCCCAGCCTGACCGGTTGTAGTGTTTGTGATTTGTTTTGTTTAGTGTTTTGTTTTGCTCTGTGAGCACAGCCTTTTTGTTAAAACCTTTTATTTATTTTTGTTGTATCAAAATAAAATGGCGCCTTCCTGTTCTGCCGTGACGTCACCGCCCAGCCATTCCTGTCACACGTGGTGTCCAGAGTGGGATCACCAGCGCCTCCTAGACTCAGGCAGGAGAGAGTACTGCAGTTTTTTTTTCGTTTTCGATTATCACTTGTGGAGAAAAGGAGAGTGAGGAAAGAGAATGGGAGGAAAGAGGATGGGAGGAATGAGGAAGAGCTGCCAGAAGCAGCAGCAGAAGAGAGGTGGGAGAAGATGGTGGTCACGGGACCCCACCCAACTGGGACCCCCATACTGGGACATGGAACAGGAGCAGTGGAGTGCTGAAGGGGCTCCCCTGTGTGTCATCTGCAGGGAGTTTGGGCATGACCAGGGGGACTGCCCCTATAAAGACCCCTGCTTCTGGGAAGCATACTCAAAGGGGAGGGTGTCCTGTGCGTCAGGGTGGTTTTGGCTGCTGGAGCAGCAGACCCCATCACCTCCACAGGCCAAGGGAGAAAAAAAGGTGAGGAGAAGGAGGCAGAGAGGGGACACGGACCTGGAGTGGGAGCCCGAACGTCCTGCGCCTGAGTGGGAGGAGCCCGAACGTCCACAGCCCAAGAGGGGGAAGTCGGTGCGTCCACAGCCCAAGAGAGGGGAGTCGGTGCGTCCACAGCCCAAGAGGGGGAAGGCCGAATGTCCACAACCCAGGTACCCACCAGCAGAGGGAGAATACCTGCTGGTTCCACCTCTGTGGGAGGACTGCGTGTCGCTCCCGCCTCCGCCAGCAGAGGGAGAATACCTGCTGGTTCCACCTCCACCTCCGTGGGAGGACTGTATGTTGCTCCCACCTCCGCCAGCAGAGAGAGAGTACCTGCTGGTCCCCCCTCTGCCAGCAGAGGGTGAGTTCCTGCTGGTTCCGCCTCCACCTCCGTGGGAGGACAACTTGCCACTCCCACCTCCGCCAGCAGAGGAAGAGTATCTGCTGGTTCCACCTCCATCGCCGCCACCAGCAGAGGGAGCATGCCTGCTGGTTCCGCCTTCATTGCCGCATTTTCGCGGCAGGAAACACTGTGGCCAGAGCCCCACGGAGGGGAGCTGCCGGCCACGAAGAAGGGGGGGGAGGTCAGGAGACCAGCTCCCCCCACAGCAGTTTCGCTGCCGGAAATTGGGTGGCCGGAGCTCCACGGAGGGGAACTGTCGGCCATGAAGAAGGGGGGGGAGGTCAGGAGACCAGCTCCCCCAGCCACACTTTCGCGGCAGGATAGTGTGTGGCGGGAGCCCCGGAAGAAGGAGCTGCCAGCCACGAAGTATTGGGGGGTGGAGGACATTCCACCATGGCCACCCCCAGAAACAACTTGCTTCCCCCTCTTGCGGGACTTTGAGACTGAGGGGGGAGGTGGCCGTTGGGGCCAAGTGTGCGTTGCACAAGGGGGGGGGATATGTAGCAGGGCGGTAGTAAGCCCTGCTGATTAAATGTGTGTATTTATTTTAGAACAGGGTTTCCCCCTCCGCCCGTGTTATTTTGTATTTATTTGTTTGTTTGTTTATTTATGTATTTATATGACGGCAAAGCGCCGTATGTTTTGTTAGTGTTTTGTATTTATTATTGTATTTATGTATTGATGGCGTAGCCGACTGTTTGTTTGTTTAGTATTAAGTAGCGTGGATGGGAAGCACCATCCACACAGTAATTAGAAAACCTGTGCAGAATGTGACCGGGGGATTATTAAATAATTAGGTAGTTAATCCCTTGGTCACTAATATAAAAGCCTGCAGCTCTCGGCACTCGGGGTGGTGGGTTTACAGAGGAGAGAGCGAGAGAAATTTATTTAAAAACGAAACTAAACCAAGGATAGGGTCAGTGAAGGCGATTGCCCAGCCTGACTGGTTGTAGTGTTCGTGATTTGTTTTGTTTACTGTTTTGTTTTGCTCTGTGAGCACAGTCTTTTTGTTAAAACCTTTTATTTATTTTTGTTGTATCAAAATAAAACGGCGCAAGCGCCTTTAACTGCAGTACTCCCTGGTGTCAGTTTCCCTTCCTGCTTCTGCTGTGACGTCACCGCCCAGCCATTCTTGTCACAGGGGTAAATTAGGTAATTGATAGCCAGTTGACCCCTCGGCCACAAGGACCTGCAGCTTTGACTGACCGGGGTTGGGGGGTTCAGAGTGGAGAACGGGAGAGCATTCTGTGATATTTTAGAATTGAAGGCATGTGTCCTGTTTTTGTACGGTCCCGTATCGGGGAGGTGTTACAAATTGCACCCCTCAAAAATGAACTTACTACTACAGGTAGTCTTCTGAACGAGTATCCAGGTCCAAATGGTCTAATCATGATAACCTCTTAAACTTATACTGGTAAAGTCACTTGTCCAATCATAGAGAAGGTTTACAAGCATTTTAAGTATAAGTATTATTATTTTATTTATATGGATTACAGTAGATTTACAGTAGGGACCACACCTGATCTGTGCCACACTAGAAATACTGGGAGGGACTTATTCTCAAAGCTCTTTACTCATGATTTTTTTCAGAAAGGATGAACGCATCCATACAGTTATCAAACTAGAAAACTAGTACTGGTTACTTCAGTACGCATAGTCAACTGCAATGCCTGGTTGGTTATGGTTCACACTGGTCACAAATTGTAAAAAAGTAATATAATATATTCCAGATCTATAGATTTCCGACCCAGTTTTTCAATGTAGATTCTGTGAAACAATACAAGACAGTAAAAAGAAATATTGCATTGAATTCCAAGCAGCGCAAGTGTTCCAGGCCAAAAAGAACCTTATGACCAGGTTGGCTGGTGGTTACGTCAGGCCAGGAAAGGAATGGATAGCAACAGCAGACTGGGTTATGAAAAGCGCTGCTTGCGTGTTTTATTGATAATAAATAAAAGGTTTAAACAGAAACAAAAAAGCTCACCAAGCAAAATAAAGGTTTACACAAAAATAACTCATGAACACAAAACACTCAACAAGTACCGTGCTGGTTCTTCCAGCACGAGTAGCAATTGTTATTAGTTTTGTTTTTCTCTGTACCTCCTTCGAATGTAGAGGGACTACGCCAGTTCAGTGCGAGAAGGCACAGAACAAATTATAGGATACCTTCAGGTTCTTGTTATTCAGGCAACAGATCTAAAATCTCAGGAACAAGGTCGCCAAGAAAATCACACAAATTCAGTAGAAGTTTGTTTTTTATAAAAATCCAATAGCAACACAATATTTAAAGTTACTGGTGTAATAAGACAATCATTCTATTCACCTATAGGTAGCAAGGTTCGTAGTGAGGTCATGTATTAAACAAAGGGCAAGTGCAATAAAGCTGCTACCCAGGGAATAGAGGGGATATACATTTTCAAAACACAGTAAAACAGTAATAATAAAAACAAAATACCACAGTCTAAAAACACACACACACAAAATTTCCATACAGGGGAGGGAATGCAGAGAGAGAGAGGAGAGAAAGAAACTAGCATCACCATAAAGCCTATTCTGTTTCACTTCCTAAATTCCGGTCGGCTACCGACTAAAAACACTCAAGCCTTTCATTATTCAACACCAGCATACAATCAGCCCAATACATAGTCAGGATGCTCCATTTACTGGTTCATTTCACTCTCTATTACTCATCGTTCCAAGCTCCAAATGCTGCGTTCCAGCTCCTGCACGGACAAACACAAGCCCCAGGATGGCCATCCCGTTTGTAAAAACATTTATATTCAGGTGCGTAAATTGATCAATAATTCAATTAGTCAGTGCCCAATAAGGCAAGTAAAGGGAAACGAGTGGAGAAGCCAACATAACGTGATACAAATCAAATATAAAGTGGCAAACAACATAAAGCGTGCACTAATTAAATCAATAATACAATTATAAAAATAATAACATACAAGTGTAAAATAAATGTGAACAGGGCATTCTGCTAAATCCTATAATACTCTCGGAATGTGTCTCCTCTGACTGGTAATCTTCCGTCTTTGGTCGATGAAGTGGTGACCCTCTATAACGCCACCCTTACTCAGATCATCAACACAGCTGCCCCGCTTACAACCAGAACAGTGCAGAAACATTGCAACTGTCCATGGTATACCCTCGAATTTCGACTGCTTAAGTCTGCCTGCCGCGAGTCTGAGCACAAATGGAGGTCGTCTGGACTAATGGTTCACAGAGAGATCTGGACTGATCACCTCAGTAGCTACAGGTGTGCGCTCTCTGCTGCCAGGGTGAAGTACTTCTCAGAAATCATATCTATGGGACACGGTAAACCAAATATTCTCTTCAAAACCATTGATCAAATCCTGCATCCAGCCATTGATAAATCCATCTCCCATTCATCCTCCTCTCTTACCTGCCATGATTTCTCCTCTTTCTTTTGGAACAAAATCAATACAATTTATTCTACGCTCTCCTGCCACAAACCCAGTATAGTACTTGACCACCTTGACCCCCCCCCCCCCCTCCGATTGCCCTTCCTGCTCTCTCTTCCTTCTCTCCTCTCTCCATTACTGATGTCTCCAGCCTATTGTTGAAATCAACTACTGCCCCGTGCCCCTTGGACCCTTGGGCAACAAATCTCGTCCGTCTCTGTGCTTCTGACCTTTCTCCTTCTATTATGCATAATCTCAACCTGTCCCTGATTTCCGGCCTGGTTCCTGCTGCCCTCAAGACTGCCAGAGTAACGCCAGTGCTCAAAAAACCCTCCCTTGACCCGGCTGTCTTATCTAACTCTAATGATCTGCTTAATGCTGATGCTGCTGCTCCCTCTGTCCTTGTCCTCCTGGACCTAACTGCTGCTTTTGATACCATAGATCATAGCATTCTTCTTGACCACCTTCAGAAGTATGCTGGGACCTCTGGAACCTGTCTCTCCTGGCTGTCCTCTTACCTATCTGGATGCATGCAGTCTGTTTTCTATGCTAGATGCAGTGGTGTTGCAAACCCAGTCACTTGTGGTGTCCCTCAAGGATCTGTTCTTGGGCCTCTTCTCTTCAACATCTACATGCTTCCCTTGGGTCACCTCATCCGCCAACATAGCCTCATGTTTCACTCCTATGCAGATGACACCCAGCTCTACCTAAAACTAGACCCTGGATGCCCCTCTGCCATGGTCTGGCTTTCAGCTTGCATCCAATACATCGAGGCCTGGATGTCTGCCAATTTTCTTCAGCTCAACACAAACAAATCTGAACTTCTAGTAGGATCAAAAACTAAACACAGGAATATTGCTGCCTTGAACCTCGGAAACTGTCTCCTGCTGCCTTCCCCCATTGTATAAAGCCTTAGTGTACTTCTGGATAGTAACCTCTCCTTAGATGCTCAAATCTCCTCTGTAGTCAAATCCTCCAGTCTACACCACCTTTCTCTCCTGGATGCAGTGATATATATATATTTGATTTGTATTTATATTTGATTTGTATCACGTTATGTTGGCTTCTCCACTCATTTCCCTTTATTTGCCTTAATGGGCACCGACTAATTGAATTATTGATTCATCTCCTCTCGACTACTGCAACTCTCTCTGCGGTGGTCTTCCGTTACGCGCCATAAACCGATCGCAGCTGGTTCAAAATGCCACTGCTAGGATCCTTACCAGATGTAAAAATACATGATCACATTACCCCCTGTCTTGCCCAGCTGCATTGGCTACCTGTAAAGTTCAGGATTAGTTTGAAAATTCTCCTGCTTGCCTACAAGGCCTTTCAACACAGGTTTAGAGTATCTCTCCAACCTGCTGACCCGCTATGTCCCTGCACGCAAGCTGAGGTCCTCTGACTCAGGCTTGCTTGTTATACCCAAGCAAAAGTGCACCACACTCGGAGAGCGATCTTTTAACTTCATGGCTCTGACTCTCTGGAACTATCTCCCAGCCTTGTTCTCTCTTGCTTTCAATGCTCTTTAAGCCTGATATCTGTTATTAGCTGTTGTCTAAATTGCTATTTCAGGTTTTTCACTCCATCTTATTTGTATGATTCTGTATGACACACGCATCCACAATGTTTAGAATTCACATCCTAGCCTTGTATTTAATGTGTTTGCATTGTTTCTTTTTGTTTTTTTTTACTGTTTGTATTTAATGTAGTATGCCCTGTGTGGAAGGGTGGTGGGCAATTCACTGACACACAGGAGACAAAACTTTATGTGTAACGCCGCTCAGGCGCACTGATTTATTTTTACCCACAGAGGGGCTGTTGTCCGTGGCCTGAATACTGACAACAGAAACCAGGACCACAGGGTTATCAATACCGGTATAGAGTCCAGTGCACATATAAGTGCTCAAAATAATAATGAAAAAAAGGCACAAAGAAAAAGGGAAAACAAAACACTACCCACACGGTCCAGGTCTCCGTCCTACACTCCACAATTCCCTCAGACTATGGTCTATACTTTTGGGGCCTGCCAACGGTTTCTCCGCTACCCCTATATTTATTTTATTTTATTTTGTTTTGTTTTCATTCTCCGGCCGTTCTCAGTCTGGCAATAGAGCTTCCGCTCGCTTGTTTGTCGTCCTATAGGGGCCGCCCTGAGGGAACAACAGAGCGTTATTTTATAGGCCCAATAATCCCCCAAGGCCCGCCTCCCAACCATTCAGAGAGAGGGAGAGACCACACACCCTCGTCCCAGCTCTCCGTGTCATTGTCATGACTGACAGGCAGATTTTACAGGTTGCTGCCCTCTTCCTGCAGAACCATGCATGAGCCAGACAGTCAGCACAGATCTCCCCTGTTACACTCTGTATTTCACTGTATTTAATGTATTATGCATTGTTCCTCACTATCTTGTAAAGCACTTTGTGATGGTGGTCCACTATGAAAGGAGCTATATAAAAAAAGATTGATTGAATGATTGATTCTTGACCCTGTATCAGAATTTCAAGTTTGGAATCCTAAATGGTTTTATCTTAAGAAGTGAAGTAAGTTCATTTTTGAGGGATGCAATCAATTTCTGTGTATTGTCAATGTTTCTCTGCAAATGTTAATTGTAACGTTTTGCGAACAGATAGACCCCACCTACTAGATTAAAAAGTCTTCATATTTGTGTAAATGCAAAAATCATACATTTGCTCTTGTTGAAAGTTGTTTTACGGAGCTTGATCACATCCAAAGTCCCTGGTAAACTGAGTGTGTTCAGGTGTAACTTCTCCCATCTTTAGTCTCCTTGTAGAAGTTCTTGACAATCCTTTAAATATTTGAACATGCTATTACATAAACATGTACTTACCTATGGAAAACCAATAGGCAAGAAAAATATATCCTTAGAGCATTGCAAGTTTGTTCATTTTGAAACTGTGATCTGCAGCACTGCATGCTGTACTGAAAGAGGTTCATCAGGGATGATTGTGAAAGTATCCTGTGGCATGCATTAAACCACTGATCACAAAATCAACATTTGAAACGCCTGCTATAACACTATCAACAGGGAGTAAGGCCACTGTCAGTCTGCAAATTTTCAAATTGTTCTCAAGTGATGACCATTTCCCCCTTCAGTAACATGAAATAGTAATAGTTTATTACTATAAACTATATATGACATGTACAAATGTAACTGTGATATACAGTACACACAAACAGGAAACCTCCATATACCTCAACATTTACAGAAAGTCTACACCCCCTTGAACTTTTTTTCACATTTTGTTGTGTCAGTCCTTCAGAGTTTCATCCATTTAAATGAGGATTTTTTCCCACTTATCTACACACCATACTCCACAATGTTAAGGGGAAAAAAGTTTTTATTGAGAAAAAAATTATATATTAAAAATACAAAACTGAAAGATCATAATTGGATAAGTCTCCTTCCACCTGGGTTAATATTTGGTGGAAGCACCTTTGGCAGCAATTACAGCTGTGAGTCTGTTGGGATAGGTCTCTACCAACTTTGCACACCTAGATTTGGCAATATTTGACCATTCTTCTTTACAAAACTGTTCAAGCTTTGTCAAGTTCCTTGGTGAGCGTTGACGGACAGCAATCTTCAAGTCATGCCATGTCATTTAGGTCGGGGATCTGACTGGGCCACTCAAGGACATTACCTTTTTGTTCCTTAGCCACTCCAGTGTAGCTTTGGCTGTGTGCTTTGGGTCGTTGTCATGCTGAAAGGTGAACTTCCGTCCCAGTTTCAGCTTTCTTGCAGAAGGCAGCAGGTTTTCCTCAAGGACTTCTCTGTACTTTGCTCCATTCATTTTCCCTTCTATCCTGACAAGTGCCCCAATCCCTGCCGATGAGAATCATCCCCATAACATGATGCTGCCACTACCATGCTTCACAGTAGGGATGGTGTTCTTTGGGTGAGTGCTGTGTTGGGTTTGCGGCAAACATAACGCTTTGCATTTAGGCCAAAAAGTTCCATTTTAGTTTTGTCAGACCACAACATTTTTGCCACATGGCTATAGAATCTCCAGAGTGTTTTTTTGCATACTTCAAACAGGATTCAGGGAGGGCTTTCTTGAGTAATGGCTTCCTTCTTGCCACTCTACCATACAGGCCAGATTTGTGGATGGCTTGGGATATTGTTGTCACATGCACACTTTGACCAGTCTTGGCCATAAAAGTCTGTAGCTCTTGCAAAGTTGCCATTGGCCTCTTGGTAGCCTCTCTGATCAGTCTCCTGATCTAGGCAGGGCCTTGGTGGTGCCATACACCTTCCACTTCTTAATAATCGTCTTGACCATGCTCCAAGGGATATTCAAGGCCTTTAATATGTTTTTATACCCATCCCCTGATCTGTGCCTTTCAACAACTTTGTCCCGGAGTTCTTTTGAAAGCGCCTTGGTGCTCATGGTTGACTCTTTACTTTGAAATGCACTACCCAGCAGAGGGAACCTACAGCAACTGCTGAATCTATCCTGAAATCATGTGAGTCACTACAATTTAACACAGGTGGAGGCCAACTTAACTTGGTGTGTGGTTTTGTTACAATTGGTTTTGGATTGCTTTTACAAGGGGGGTGGACACTTATCCAACCAAGCTATTTCAGTTTTTATTTTTAATTAATTCTCTACAAATTTCTATAATATTTTTTTCATTTGGAAGTTGTGGGGTAGGATGTGTAGATAAATGAAAAAAAAAACTATTTCAATGCATTTTAATTCCAGGCTATAAGGTAACAAAAGGTGAACATTTTGAAAGGTGGTGTAGACTTTCTATAGGCACTGTATATGTTCTAAAAACAATGTCATTTTTTAAAGTTTTATCAAGTATGTCAAGTGTGGCATACTGTCATTCAGACATATAGACTGACTTCTCATATCCACAGATCATGATCTCCCCAATATATCCCATGGTGGGGTATAATAAGATAATTTCTGAGAAGCACATTTATAGTTCTCCAGATTAATTCTCTGCCATTTTAAATGGAGGATAAACAATGAAGCCCCATCCAATATAGAAAACAGTGTTGATGGACTGATATGCTAAAGAAAGTGAAGCTTCAGTGTGTTCTGTGATTCTTCCGCACTTTCTTGATCTAAGGTTTGTTCTATTCTCGACTGCCATCTACTGTGCTATACATTTGCAGTGTGTCTTTATTTTTTTCAAGGAATGACTATGCTTGTTTGTTTTTATTGGACCCTTGTTGATTATAGGTGTGTGTGTGTATATATATATATATATATGTTTTAAAGAAGAAGAATATTGCAATGCTGGTTCACATTTATTTGCCTGTTGGTATTATTATTATTATTATTATTATCACTGACAACTGTTTCCACCTTTAATACCTAAAGTTCAAATGAAGATTAAGCAAATACCAAAAATAAAATGTGGCAGTAAAAGTTCCAAGGCAAATGGCAGTATTTGTATATGGGTATACTATATTTATTTCAGCAAAAACAATAAACAGATTCACTTAGCCTGCATTGCAAGAATAATGAGCTCTTTGCAGCAGCCCAGCAGACAGTAGCTTTCATTACCTGCTTAGCTGGGAGTAGGCTTACCACACTGGTAACTGAGGTAGACTGGTCGTGCCTGCACAGAAACAGGAGTTTTGAATGAGGTGTGTGAATGTGAAGCTACATTGAGCAGCAGCACTTTTTGTCATCTCCTTTTGTTAAGCTGGGTGTAGGTTTACCACACCACATGCCATTGGTATTTAATTTGCTGATCCTTTTAATAACATTTACTTGATTTGTGGTTGCGTTTCTTTTTTTAACACATCATGATTCTGTCATGTGAGTGAGTTAAGTTTTGTTCATCTTTCATTTATTACATTTCAGCAACGAAAGAGTATTTCTCTACTACAGTATTTATAGTTATTTCATAGCAATCACAGGATTTAAAACCAATTTCCTTTAAAGTTACATCCCCTGAGCACACTTGCCACGCTCCCTGGCTTTAAAACTGCCCTTCTTTGACTCTCTCTGTAAGCCTTGGTAATATTTTGCATTTTTCTCCCTTGAATCATCTATCCTTGCATATGGTCTAGGTTCATGCAAAACTCCAGTATCTCGTTGATTTGTTCATGCAAACTCCAGCATCTCGTTGATTTGTTCATGCACACTCCAGCATCTCGTTGATTTGTTTATTGCAATTCAACCACTTAAGTGATTAAACAAACAGGTACTTTGCAGAGGTCAAAGAGAGGTTTTCCTGCAGTAGCTTAGAAATGCAGAGATGTCCTTAGGTTGATTTCCATTACATGCGAGTAGATGTTAAAACTTCATGCTGATTTGAACTCGGATCTCGCCAAGATAACCACCAACTAAGAAGTACCTTTACAGTAAACGAATGTTATTCATCTGCATCTCTATCCATTTGCGTTTCTTTCCATCTGATGATGTAGGTATCCTTCTGCCTGGTGTTGATGGCTGAAGTGTAATGCTGGCTCCGGGGATCAGCTTATTCAGTGTGACACAGCTAGCACATCCATTTTGTAATTGTTGTTATTTATGTTTTAGAAAAATTAAGAGGAATGCTAGTTCCTCGCGCCACGTTATCAGCGATCAGCGAAGCGCAAGAACTGCCAGACTCTCTATACAGCAAGGATAGTTTACATGTTTTCAGGGTATTGGTGCAGCAAAAGTAAATCAGACAAAAGCACAATTACACTTTTAATTTGTAGTTCCCAACACTCCTAGGTGAAATGTAGAAAAAGTCAATACCTGTCATACAGTAAGAAAAATAAGTCGCCAAAGTAGGGTAAAAACATCCTTCTCCTTTTTCTCCCAACATATTTTTTTGCAGACACCAGGCAATTTTATCTATGCATATGTATATTACAAGACATCAGAGTTTAATGACAATTAACTTATTTTGTCAACATGGAAATATACTACGGAACACATTTATTTTAACATCTGTATCATAAGAACATAAAAACATAAGAAAGTTTACAAACGAGAGGAGGCCATTCAGCCCATCTTGCTCGTTTGGTTGTTAGTAGCTTATTGATCCCAGAAACTCAGCTTCTTGAAGGATCCCAGGGTATCAGCTTCAACAACATTACTGGGGAGTTGGTTCCAGACCCTCACAATTCTCTGTGTAAAAAAGTGCCTCCTATTTTCTGTTCTGAATGCCCCTTTATCTAATCTCCATTTGTGAACCCTGGTCCTTGTTTCTTTTTTCAGGTCAAAGAAGTCCCCTGGGTCGACATTGTCTATACCTTTTAGGATTTTGAATTTTTGAATCAGATCACTGCATAGTCTTCTTTGTTCAAGACTGAATAGATTCAGTTCTTTTAGCCTGTCTGCATACGACATGCCTTTTAAACCCGGGATAATTCTGGTTGCTCTTCTTTGTACTCTTTCTAGAGCAGCAATATCCTTTTTGTAACGAGGTGACCAGAACTAAACACAATATTCTAGGTGAGGTCTTACTAATGCATTGTAAAGTTTTAACATTACTTCCCTTGATTTAAATTCAACACTTCTCACAAAATATCCGAGCATCTTGTTGGCCTTTTTTTATAGCTTCCCCACATTGTCTAGATGAAGACATTTCTGAGTCAACATAAACATCTAGGTCTTTTTCAGAGATTCCCTCTTCAATTTCATTATCTCCCATATGATATTTATAATGAACATTTTTATTGCCTGCGTGCAGTACTTTACGCTTTTCTCTATTAAATGTCATTTGCCATGTGTCTGCCCAGTTCTTAATGCTGTCTAGATCATTTTGAATGACCTTTGCTGCTGCAACAGTGTTTGTCACTCATCCTATTTTGTGTCATCTGCAAATTTAACGGGTTTGCTTACTATACCAGAATCTAAATCATTAATGTAGATTAGGTATAGCAGAGGACCTAATACTGATCCCTGTGGTACACCACTGGTTACCTCACTCCATTTTGAGGTTTCTCCTCTAATCAGTACTTTCTGTTTTCTACATTTTAACCACTCTCTAATCCATGTGCATGCATTTCCTTGAATCCCTACTGCATTCAGTTTGAGAATTAATCTTTTATGCAGGACTTTGTCAAAAGCTTTCTGGAAATCTAAATAACCTATGTCGTATGCTTTGCAATTATCCATTGTCGATGTTGCATCCTCAAAAAGATCAAGCAGGTTAGACATGATCTCTCTTTCCTAAAACCATGCTGACTGTCTCCCATGATATTGTTACTATATAGGTAATTTTCCATTTTGGATCTTATTATAGTTTCCATAAGTTTACATATAATAGAAGTCAGGCTTATTGGTCTGTAGTTACCTGGTTCGGTTTTGTCACCCTTTTTGTGGATCGGTATTACGTTTGCGATTTTCCAGTCTGTCGGTACAACCCCTGTGTCAAGAGACTGTTGCATGATCTTGGTTAGCGGGTTTGTAAATAACTTCTTTCATTTCTTTGAGTACTATTGGGAGGATCTCATCCGGCCCAGGGGATTTGTTTATTTTAAGAGCTCCAAGTCCCTTTAACACTTCTGCCTCTGTTATGCTAAAGTTATTTAAAACTGGATAGGAACAAGTCGACATGTGGGGCATATTGTCCGTGTCCTCCTTTGTAAAAACCTGTGAAAAGTAATCATTTAATATATTTGCTATTTTTTTTTCTTCGTCTATGATTTTGCCATTTGTGTCTCTTAGACATTTAACCTCTTCTTTGAATGTTCTCTTGCTGTTATAATATTGGAAAACATTTTGGAATTGGTTTTAGCCCCCTTAGCAATATTGATTTCTATCTCTCTCTTGGCCTTTCTAACTTCCTTTTTGACTTGTGCTTGCAGTTCGAAGTACTCTTTCTGTGTACTTTGTTTTTGGTCCCTTTTAAACGCTCTGTAAAGTGCCTTCTTTCATCTAGATTAAACGTACACACAAAAAAAGAAAAACTATTTTGAAGACCCCAGGGATTTTATATGTATATTACAGAACATTTAAGTTTTAATGATAATTAACGATAGGTTACGGATGTAACTACGGTTGCCTTTCAATTCGAAGATCACCAAAACAATGCTTTTGGGATATGCCTGCTTGTCAGGTAATTACTGAGTATTTTATATCAAAGCTGCCGATAGGACCCTCCGTGGAGTGACGTCCTCAATCCCACCTCCTGAGGTAATAAATAGTCACTGCACGGAGACTTAAGTCTCTTTTGCATTGAACCAGCGAATGCGAGTGATGTGACCTTGCAAAGTTGGTGGTCATCTTCTCTTTCAGGGAACCGTGGTTACATCCATAACCATTGTTCCCTTTCAATTCGAAGAAGACCACCAAAACAATATGGTTTCATGGTTGACAGTATATAAAGGGGACGTAGTGAGGTGATCTCTTCCTTCGTGAATGGTTAAATTACGTAACCAGAAGAAGAACCGGTGATATAAAATCGTGAATGTTTTGTTTGTTTATTGTCGTGTCTGAATTATACTTGTGTGCTATTATTTAGACAGCTAAACACGATCCAGGAGCTGTCGCTAAAGGCCAGCACGAACCTGGACAACACTTCACTTTGTTTTCAGTAAAGCATTTTTATTTTATGTGTTACGTGTGGGTGAATTAAAATTAAAAGTTATATAAAATCACTAGGTTTTATATTAAAATCTCATCGAGAATTATTTTAATAAATGTGCAATTTTATTTTTTTATAAATCACAACACCCCTTTACCTTAATCACGGCATCGTCTGCCCTTCAGTTACACACCGGTAACGTTCATTTGGCTTGCGCATTGCAAGCAAGCTTTACGGTACAACCGGTTTATGATCTGCCCCTCACAAACATGGCGCCTCATTGTACTGCTCGGCTCGCACAAACATGGCGCCACCTATGCACCACACTGATGCTAACAAACGCCATTAACAAACAAGCACACTGGTAAGTATTTGTTTTTAATCTCTATTTTAATTTAGTTTTACTTGTATAGACAATTTAGGTTACTGAATAACAAACTATGCATTTCTCTGCGAATGTGCACTTTCACAGGGAAACACGCACCGAGCATTCAGCATTGCCTTAAACTAACTTTTTGTTTCTGTTTGTCTTTCTTTTTTCCTATCCTGACGTCCACCCATGGCCTCCTCCAACCCCACAGGTAAGTGCAGTACTTTTTTTGTTATGTATATACTTTGTGCAATTGCTAATTTAAAACAATTCATATGCCTTTAAATAAATACAGTTTTATACATTTTACATTGTTTTTGTTGCGTTCTTAATAATAAATAGTCCTGCTTCATTCCATCATTCCTTTAAAACACGTTAGCTTGTTAAAAGTTTTATTCTTTTAAAAGGGATCAGACATGGACCATCACATTTCCCCCTCCTTTAACTTTGTCGTGTTCCTCTGGAATGCGAGAAAGAAAGTCTGCAGTCTTGTTTTGTACTCCAGACCTATATTTAATCTCATAAGAGAACAGTTGCATAGTCAAATACCACCTTGTAATTCTTGCATTAGAGTTTTTCATTCTCTCCAAGGCTCGATGGTCAGTTTCCAAAGTGAATGTTCTTCCCAACAAGTAATATCGAAGTGAGTCCAGTGCCCACTTAATGGCCAAACATTCTTTCTCTATAGTTGAATAGTTAATCCAGAGGAAACAATTTCCTGCTGATATACAGCACAGGTCGCAAATTCTCTGGCTCTCCATGCAACAAGGCTGCTCCCAATCCAACTCCAGATGCATCTGTCTGCAACACAAATGGCTGATCAAAATCTGGGCTTTGAAGCACAGGATCTTGACACAATGCATGCTTTATGTGGTTAAAAGCCTCTTCACAAGGTATTGTCCATCTCACCTTATTTGGACTGGCCTTTTTTGTAAGCTCTGTCACAACTACTGCTTTGGTTGAAAAGTCCGGGATAAAACATCAGTACCAGCCAATCAAGCCTAAGAAAGACCACACCTGTTTCTTAGTGGCTGGTGGCGTACACTGCATAATTACTTCCACTTTTTCCACCTGTGGACAGAGCACTCCATTCCCCAGATGATAGCCCAAATACTTGGTTTCTTGTTTTGCTAAGGCACATTTCTGAGGGTTAGCTGACAACCCTCCCTATTGTAATTTCTGAATGACCCACCTCAGATGACCTAGGTGTTCTTCCCAAATCTGGCTATCTGGCTATATATCACATATATCAATGTCATCCAGGTAAGCTGCCGCAAAGTTCTCAGCTCCCCTTAGCACTTGATTCATAAGCCTTTGGAAAGTTGCAGGGGCTCCTTGTAATCCAAAAGGCATTACACTGAATTGAAAGTGTCCAAAAAGTGTGCAGAAAGCTGTAATTTCCTTTGATTCAGGTGCCAACGGTACCTACCAGTATCCTTTACACAAGTCCACAAGTCCAGAGTACTTATGGACTTTGCCTTTCCAAGCTTTTTCACCATCTCTTAGATCCTGGGCATCGAGTATGGATCAAACTCGGAAACAGAGTTGATCTCTCCGAAGTCAATATAGAAACTCAAACTGCCATCCTTTTTTGGAACAAGAACTATTGGATTGCTCCACTCGCTATTTGATTCTTTGATCACTCCCACAGATACAATTAACTCCACCTCAGATTTTAGTTCTGATAACAACCTTTCTGGAACTCTGTATGGCCACTGACAAATCGGACTGTTCTCCTTTAGCTGGATTTGATGATGTACCAAGTTTGTAATTCCCAGGACTGAGAAAAGTCATTATCTGCTCTTGTTGCTCTTGTTGGAGGTAAGTCATTATCTGCTTTTGTTGCTCTTGTTGGAGGTATGTATAGTTGTTCTTCCTTCTCTTCATGTAAACTACCCTGAAAAACATCTGGTAGCTTACTTCCTCCTGTCTTGGATACCACTCTGTAACAGGGGAGATCTGTGCTGACTATCTGGCATATCTGTGGTTCTGCAGGAAGAGGGCAGCAGTCTCATAAGATCCGCCTGTCAGTAATAGCGTTGACACAGAGAGGTGGGGAAGAGGGTGTGTTGGCTTTCCCTCTCTCTGAGTGGCTGAGAGGCAGGCCTTGGGGGATTGCTCGGCCCATAAGAACTGAGCTTGGTTGTGCATTCAGGTGACCGTGATTAGAAACACACAGAGACGCTGGCTGAGGCCAATGGTTGGAACGAGCGACCAAATCAGGCAAGCACAGCTGAGGAATTCATCCAGCAACAAATATACAATTTCATTAAAATCTATTGTTACGTACCCAAGGGGATGTGTGTAGTGATAGGGGAACCTTGGCCACCCCAGTGTATAGTGCATAACAGCGTAGGACGGAGATCCCGAGATGACCGGCTTAGCGGCAGTGGGGGCAGTGCGTAAGCAGCACCTTTATTTTGTAGTTTTATTACTGTGTTTTATTTTCCCTTTTCATTTCACCTTTTGTTTTCATTATTATTTTGAGCACCTGTGAGTGCGCCAGTTTTTAACTGTTTTACCAGTATTCGTATTCCTGTGGTCCTGTGTACCGTTGTCGGTACTCAGGCCACGGACAACAGCGCCCTCTGCAGGCTAAAAAAAAAAAACATCTAAAATAATAAAACTGGGCACCAGTGCTGGGTTTTCAAATAAAACTTCTGTCTCCCGTGTGTGTCAGTGAATTGCCCACCACCCTTCCACAATAACATACGTTTCATATTAGGCACAAGTTGTTATCCTACCTGTCATTTCGGTTTGCTGTGTGCATCTGAGTGCAGCTTGCCGTATTCCAATCAAAATGACTACTTTCAAGATTAAATATTTCCTTCTGATGTATTCCCATTGCATTTCTGGAACAAAACAAAGAATTGCTGTCTCCCAGGTACATTGAAAAATCTAGTATAAGCTTTCACTGAGTTGGCATCTTGGTGCAATTGTACAAATCCATAATCATATCAATCTCTGTCTCGTAGTCAGTCTACAAACAAAGAAAGGCTTGAAATAAAAAAAAAAAAGTGTACTAGAGGAGGAGGGGGCATGTCTTCTTTGCTACATTTACAAAAAATAGAATATCTTACGTTATTTTTTTTAAAAAAAAACATGTATTGTTATACATGGGTCAAATTAACCCACATGGTGGTTCTAAGTAGAACTGTTTATAACTTTATCATTTTTGCGGCACATCTATCAAACGTTTTCCTTTCATGGCTGTTATTGTAATGTTAATGTATAATTGTATTACTTTACTTTAACAATAAATGCTACCTTGAAATCACAAAGCCTTTTCTAAGTATTACGTTTGAAATGTGTAATACTATTAACTAATTGTTCCGTAATAAAATGGTATGCACTTTTTTGTTGAATTGTTCTGACTGGTTTCGTTGACAAATCTAGTTTTCTGTGGATTCGTAGCACAAACTGGATTCATTAATCAACAATATTTCTGCCCAGCACTCCCCTTCTCTTCAAAGCCCCACAGCCACTTTCAGCAAGCACTGGCAAAATCAACTCATTTTTATACTGTGCAGAACAAATTAATTTTAACATATTGTTTAGGGACGTTGCGATACCTGCACGGTGGGTTAATAGCAGGATCTACAATGAATTGACAATAATAATCCAAAGCAAATCTACTTTTGTTAAGACTTTCTAACAAGTCTGGAATAAACTATTTTGTTTGTTACAGTATTTAATTAACCACCTGTTAAAAAAGAACATAAAACTGCTTAACATAAAAAAGAACAGTTGTACAGGTACCACAGTAGCAGGGGCAGTTTACACTGCCTTGGAGTTCCTGATCGCATCATAAATTCCAGATTTTCTAAATCCATTGATGTAAATGTCAGCTCTGCTTTTAATTTTTTCAAACAAATTGGCTTCATCACACTGCCATTCTCATATTCACTTTGACATTCAACACATTCTTTCCCTTGCCCAGTGTTTCTTTAACCTGTGATGCATACCAGTCTGGTAAACCAGGCTGGGATCACTCACTGTATGCCACACTGATTGGTAGAAGAATTATTTGGCTATCCAAAGATCAAAATCACAAAGCCAAAATAAATTCCCCGCCAAAATGTTCTGTTACATATTATAAGGTCTTGCTGTAAAATAGTCCCACGCACAGGAGCCACACCCACTGCTGCTATGCTGTCTCTGCCTCTAACACACACAAAGTTATATATATCCATATTTCCGTGTGCCCTATTCACAGAGGTTTAAGAAATGAATGGCAATTATAAATCATGGCTTGTTTACAGATGGCACTCTGCCTAAGGATGAAGCCCTTCGTTGTTTCTATTGTCTTTATACAAAAATGTATTTGCTTTTTAGTGACCAATGAATAACCATTGAGTTTTCTGTTTATACCTGTGGCAAAGTGGCTGTAGTGCGCAGGTGTAGAAGTGATGCTGTGCACAAGTAATGACAAACAAGTGATCGCAATGTCCAAACAATGTTTTATTTGGGGTTTGTAATCCTGGGCCTGTTCCTGAAAGTCTTCTTAAGACAAGAACTTAAAGTTCTTACGAAAATAGTTAAGATGTTCTTAAGATTGTTAAGTTCAATTCTTCAATTTTTCTTACGATCTTCCTAAATTTCTTAAATATAAATTAAAGAACTTCTTAAATATTGTTTTAAGAAAAAATAATCCCCAGTATAGCCTACAAGTAAACGCTGGTAAAACAGCATTTAAAATGTATTGTGATTTAGCTATAAATACATCACATTGTACTTTTTTTTATTAATTTATTTAAACCAGGATATGTTATTACATAATTATTGTACTAAAAAAAAAATACACCACACAAATGAAACGTTTCAAGTGAGACATTTATTTTAATCCTTCATTCGGGCAAATCTAAACAGAAATCAAACAACAATAAAATTAATATATCAATACTCGTCAGTGACTGGAAATGAATCTGGTGTGATTTGTGTTCTTGTAACGTAACGCAATAGAAATACAGTTGAAAAAAATGTATCACGGCCCAACTCCCTGCAGCAGCACGGATATCTATTTTTTAACTGACCAAAACCCGTGCTTCTACCTGGGGAATCCACTCGCTGATCTGTCCTTAGGCCTACGGCATGCAAAAACAGAGATAACCCCGGTGACTAGATTGTAGAACGGTGAACAAATCATGATCTTCTTGAGGTTAAAAACTAAATTCTGAAAGCCTTTTAAGGCATATACTGTAAATAGTTTACAAAGGTTGTCAATCTGCACTAACCATCGGCTGCCGTAGACAGGGCCAGCGTTAGACTTGCTCCTTCCCTCCAACTTCAAACATGAGTTTTGCCAGTTACATAATTGTATTATTACTTGTACTGTGATACTTGAAATGTATTTGCTTATGATTGTAAGTCGCCCTGGATAAGAGCGTCTGCTAATAAATAAATAATAATAATAATTTATTTATCAGCAGTCCTTTTTATTACTACGTGCGCGCTATATTATATACTGTATAAGCACGCATAATATATCTGACATATAAGTACATTTTTTTGGTGAAAATAGCAAGTGGTGAAAATACAATTTATCCGTGTACAATGGTGCAGTGTTGTCCGGTTTCGTGCTGGCCTTAAGCGACAGCTCCGGATCATGTTAGCCGTCTAATAATAACAAACAGTACAATTAGACAAAACAAACAAACACTAAACACTCACGGTTATTTTACTTTCGTCCTTCAGCGGTTCTCTCTTAACCATAAACAAAGGAACAGATCACCTTTTGTACTGTCAGTCACGCCCCCTTCGTTAGCGAGTGCAACCATTTCTCCTCCAATCCGCGGTTGCCATATTGCTTTCCTTCTGGGTCGATGACTTGGTGTACCGTAGCTCCTCCCCCTTTCTAGATGGCTGAGAATCTAGAAAGGAATCATTCTTTCTCTGTCACAATACCACACATAATTAGCCATTTACTTATGATGCTGTGTTTAAGTATTTTTTACTTTTGTTTTATGGATTAAACATTGCTGTTGCTCTGGGGAGCTCTGAATACAGCTTGTCAAAGATGTTATTGTGATGTCACTGCTACAAGCTCACCATTGAAATACGGAAAAATAAATACGATTTGGAACAATAAGGGGTTGTGTGTTGTCCATGCCATATTTAGGAAATACTACCTGTGAATATTTTGTTGAAGGACACATTTGTTGAGAACAAGAGGAAAATGAAAAGGGGACTTCATTTTCAAACATTGTGTATAAAACATAGTGCAGCTGGAGTTCTATGCACAAGCTAGCACCAGCGGGCTGCAGAATGCGCTACATGTTTAGGTGTAGTTAGACATCAGTATCGAAATGTGTGAATTCCAAAAATAAATTTACAGTCCTGTACATGTATTTGCAACTTAATTTGTCTGCAGCTTTACTTTATTGAGCAACACCTAACTGATGTTATGGCACTTAAGCACACCTAATCATCGGTAAATATATAAACTTGTTAACCACAGGAAACAAGATGCCCCTCAATGTGTTTTAAATGTCATCAGTCCTGCTGTTGTAGTGACATTTCTGTTTAAGATATACTTTGAATCATATTTAAAAAAGTAAAATGCATACAGTGTACCTGTGTGTGTGAATATATATATATATATATATATATATATATATATATATATATATATATATATATAGTAACGGATGTAGCAGGACAGGGGGGCCTGCAATATGAAAAATGTTTTGTTTTATGGCAGGGACAGAAGTAAAGCCTCCCTGCCAAGGTAATTGGTTTTGTTTGGTTTAATTGTTCTATTGTTTGTTTAATTATCACCGGCACCTGGCAATGATTGGAAATTAGAGCCAGGTGCAGATGTATAAGAAAGAAGCAGTCAATCTGCTCTAGGCTGCTGAGTAGAAGGACATGGAAAGGAGTACTCTGTGTCCGAGCAGTCACTTTGTAAGTAGTATATACTGTTTGTAATAAAGTGTTGTGTGTTGGAATTATATGTCAGGTAAACAGTTAGTCAGGGACCTGCATATGTGTAGTGAGTGCTCAATGAGAGCTAGGTTTTTGTTTTGTTTGTTTATTTATGTTTTGTAATAAAAGTGCACGAAAGTGCTTCACTGTGCAGTTCTGTGTCTGGGTCTATGTTTTTAAAGGGCAAACAAGCTGATAACAGAGAGGCAATGTTACTATATATATATATATATATATATATATATATATATATATATAGTACTCGTTCCTTTTACCATTTTTGTATAAACTTAATGAAACATGTGGATGTTTGACTTCACCTTTCCATTGGACAAGACATTTACTTGGTTTTAGGAAAGGGAGATCGTGACTAACTAACCTACTTGACTTTTTTGAGGATGCAACATTGAAAATGGATAACTGCAAAGCATACAACATGGTCTATTTAGATTTCCAGAAAGCTTTTGACAAAGTCCCGCATAAAAGATTAATTCTCAAACTGAACGCAGTAGGGATTCAAGGAAATGCATGCACATGGATTAGGGAGTGGTTAACAGGTAGAAAACAGAAAGTACTGATTAGAGGAGAAACCTCAAAATGGAGTGAGGTAACCAGTGGTGTACCACAGGGATACACCAGTTCAGTTCTGGTCACCTCGTTAAAAAAAGGATATTGCTGCTCTAGAGAGTGCAAAGAAGAGCAACCAGAATTATCCCGGGTTTAAAAGGCATGTCGTATGCAGACAGGCTAAAAGAATTGAATCTATTCAAACAAAGAAGACTACGCGGCGATCTGATTCAAACATTCAAAATCCTAAAAGGTATAGACAATGTCAACCCAGGGGACTTCTTTGACTTGGGGAAAAAAAAACAAGGACCAGGGGTCACAAATGGAGATTAGATAAAGGGGCATTCAGAACAGAAAATAGGAGGCACTTTTTTACACAGAGAATTGTGAGGGTCTGGAACCAACTCCCCAGTAATGTTGTTGAAGCTGACACCCTGGGATCCTTCAAGAAGCTGCTTGATGAGATTCTGGGATCAATAAGCTACTAACAACCAAACGAGCAAGATGGGCTGAATGGCCTCCTCTCGTTTGTAAACTTTCTTATGTTCTTATCTTAAAACAGAGAACACACAGAGTACAAGCATGAAGTTATCACTTAGTTTCTTACAGTTTTATATTAAAATTTGGATTAAGCACTTTGAAATTATGGATACTGCCTTTGTCAACAAGAGTTTCAACCTTTTAGTTTATTTGGTAATAAAGATTATGATCTGTATAACAATGTAATAACATGGTATTAACTGTTTAGCGATCAATGGTTACTTTAAGGTAACACCTGGTGGAATAAGTGTGTAGTTAGATGGAAAAGGTGTGTATCATAGTCTAACCAATTATAGATATATTTTAATATGGAACATACAGTAGATTCTCACTAATCTGAACTTAAAATATTTTGTCCAATCTGGTGTATAGCTTTTGTTAGATTACATAAAGTAATGAGTAAAAACAATACAGACTTATAATATTGAAGTTTGGTTTCTACAGCTATATCAGAATACATTTCATAATGATTGTGTGGTTCAAATTATATCTGTTCAGACTAGTGCAATTGCTGCTGATGCCTAATCACTTGTGCTGTTGTTCAAACTAACTCTAGCTGCAGGTAGATCATGTGAACCATAGAAAAAGTACAGTACCAGGATGCATGAGTTTAGAATTAGCTGTATATTTCAAATATTTACTTATCCTGAATTACCAAGTGAAGACCCAGCCTATTCTCCAGCACAATAAACATTGGATGAGAAGTAATGTTAGTAAAACTAAGAAGAGAATCTTTGGATAGCATTCTTTTAAGCTGTTTCTTGTACGTTTTGTAGTCACTGTAATGAGGATTTTCCTTTCAGATAAAGTGTACATACTTGTATGTATGCTTGTTATAAAAAACACACAAGGGGCCTGCTTTATCAAGGTTTTTACATGCTTCTTTGTGAGTTTGTAACAAGTTTCTTTTCACATAAATGGTGCAGGTTGCACTATTGTTAAGACAATGTGCTCTCTTTCCCCCTCTGCTGGTGCATCATCTTACTGGAGCTGTATTTTATTTCATGAATTTTACAACCATCCATGGTTAGGAATTGTTGGAACTGTTCTTGAAAAATAAAGTTATGCTCCCGTATTAGGGTTTTAAATTTGGAAGTTTTTTGGTTGTGTTTGTATTATTATTATTATTATTATTATTATTATTATTATTATTATTATTAATGGTAGGTTCAAGAGAAAGATAAATAGTGACTCTGGTATCAAGATATACATTTTTTGTCGATTTACATTATTATAAAATCAAAAAACTCCAAATCAAACAACTTTTTTTTTTTTTTTTTTTTTTTTTTTAAACAGTTTGGCTAATGCTTTTAGAATTGTAAAGATAAACCAAAAAAAATAAAAAATGTTACACATGTAGGCAGGCATCTCATGAGATCTCACACGAGTTTTGGTGAACAGTGCAGTGTTAAGCAGCATTTCTTCTTTCTGTTTTTGCACCTATACATAATTTAACAGTACAACAGAGATCTGGCAGTTCCACTGCAGAACCACAGGCGCCCTATCGGCCACAGGGGTCACTGATGCGCGGTGAACCGTGGATTCCCCTGCCGACCTAAGCCCTCCCTACCCGGGCAGCACTCGGCCAATTGTGTGCCGCCCCCTAGGAACTCCTGGTCACGGTCAGCTGTGACATAGCCTGGATTCGAACTTGCGACCTGGAACTGTCACTCTTCTGCTAACAAAGCTGATTTCAGCTCTGCCTTTGCCTCCCACCTCTCTTTTGATTTCCTTGCTCTCACTTAAACCTGGCTGTCCCCTGATAACACTGTAACTCCTGCTGCCCTGTCCTCTCTCTACGTCCTGTCCCATACCCCACGTCTCACTGGACGGGGAGGTGGGACTGGTCTTCTCCTCTCTCCCTCTTTACTCTTTTCTGTCCCCTCCGATCTCTCCTCACTCTCTGTCAATACCTTTGAATTTCATGCAGTCAAACTAACCTCTCCCTGTCAACTCCTGCTCATTGTACTGTATCGCCCCCCTGGGCCTCTCGCTCACTTTCTGGATGAACGCGACTATCTACTCTCCTCCCTCCCCTCTCTGTCTACCCCAACTGTCCTGTTAGGTGACTTCAACATCCATCTCTCCAACCCCAGCCACTCTGCTGGATTCCTCCCTCTCCTTCACTCCTTCGACTTCTGTCTCTCTCCGTCCCCTCCTACCCACAAAGCTGGCCGTCAACTGGACCTCACCTTCTCCAGGGCCTGCTGCCCCTCCACCCTCTCTGTCACCCCCCTGGACCTCTCTGATCACTATTTCATCTCTTTTTCTCTGTCTCTCCCCCCTCTCCCTGCTCCTCCTACCCCCACTGTCACCTCTCGCCGTAACCTCCGCTCTCTCTCCCCCTCTGTCCTTGCCTCCACTGCTCTCTCTCACCTCCCTCCTATCGACTCCTTTTCACAACTCTCCGTAGACTCTGCTACCTCCACCCTCTTCTCCTCACTCACCTCCTCTGCTCGGCAAGAATCACACTGCGATCTGCTGAAAAGAAATGGAAGAGAACCAAACTCCCTGCTGCCCTAGACCTTTACCGCACTCTCCTCTCCTCCTTCTCCTCTACTCTCTACTCTGCTAAATGTGCTTATTTCCAATCTGTAATCCAAGCCTCCACTAACAACCCACGTAAACTATTCTCTACCTTCTCCTCCCTCCTAAACCCTACCCCCCCTCCTCCTCCCTCCTCTATCTCCCCTGATGACTTTGCCTCCTTCTTCTCTTCTAAAAATCTCAGATATCCGCAAACTCTTTAACACCTCTCCCTCCCCCTCCCCCGCATCCCCTCCTGCTCCAACCCCTACACCCACTACATCCCCTACTAACTCGCCCTCCTTCTCCACCTTCTTGCCCCTCTCAGACTCTGACCTCTCCTCCCTGCTCCAGGGTCACAAACCCACCACGTGTGCCTTGGACCCCCTCCCCACTCACCTCTTTCAAGCTGCTGCTCCTGCTCTACTCCCCTTCATCTCCTCCCTCCTCAACACCTCTCTACTTTCTGGTATCTTTCCCTCTGCCTTCAAAAAAGCTATCACTCCCCTCCTCAAAAAACCTACCCTCGACCCCACCTCCCTCCCGTCCTGTCTCCCTCCTACCCTTCCTCTCCAAAACCCTCGAGCGGACTGTACACCGCCAGCTCTCTGCTTTCCTGTCCAACCACTCTCTGCTTGACCCTCTCCAATCTGGCTTCCGCTCTGCTCGCTCCACTGAAACCGCCCTCCTGTCTGTCACCAACTCACTTAAGTGTGCCCGAGCTGCCTCTCTCTCCTCTGTCCTAATTCTCCTCGACCTCTCTGCTGCCTTTGACACTGTTGATCACTCTATTCTACTATCATCTCTTGCTGACCTGGGGATCTCTGGCACTGCTCTGGCCTGGTTCTACTCCTACCTCTCCAACCGCACTTACCAGGTAACCTGGCGTGGAGCAACCTCCACACCTCACCCTCTCTTAACTGGAGTCCCCCAAGGGTCAGTCTTGGGTCCTCTCCTGTTCTCTCTCTACACCCGCTCCCTGGGCCCCCTCATCGCATCCTATGGTTTCTTGTACCATTTCTATGCTGATGATGCTCAGATTTTCCTTTCCTTCCCCACCTCTGACTCCACCATCTCCTCCCGTATCTCTACCTGTCTGTCTGCTATTTCCTCCTGGATGCACTCGCATCACCTCAAACTCAACCTCTCTAAATCTGACCTCCTTTTCTTTCCCTCCTCCTCCCCCTCCTCTGATCTCTCTATCTCTGTTCCTCTGGAATCTACCACACTCTCTCCCTCTTTCTCCGCTAAGAACCTCGGAGTCACCCTGGACCCCTGAATCTCTTATTCCCAGCACATCTCCACTCTGGCACGCACTTGCCGATTCTTCCTGAGCAACATCCGAAGAATCCGACCCTTCCTCACCAACTACGCTACCCAGCTCCTGGTCCAGGCCCTGGTACTCTCCCGCCTAGACTACTGCAACTCCCTCCTGGCTGGCCTCCCTGCGTCCGCCACCCGTCCGCTCCAGCTCATCCAGAACTCCGCTGCCCGCCTGGTGTTCTCTCTGCCTCGCTTCTCCCATGCAACTCCACTACTCCGCTCACTCCACTGGCTACCGATCACCGCTCGCATCCAGTTCAAGACTCTTGTATTGTTATTGTATTGCTTGCTCTTATTGTATTACTTGTATTGTAACGCTTGAAATGTTTTTGCTTACGATTGTAAGTCGCCCTGGATAAGGGCGTCTGCTAAGAAATAAATAATAATAATAATAAATAATAATAATACTAGCCTACAGATGCCTTGACCAGACTGCACCCAGCTACCTCCAGACCCTCATCTCTCCCTACACCCCTACTCGACCTCTCCTCTCCGCCTGCACTAGAAGACTGGCTCTACCTCCTCTACGCTCCCCTGCCTCCAGAGCCCGCTCCTTCTCCACAGTGGTGGAATGACCTACCTACAGATGTCAGGACTGCCCAGTCCCTGACCACATTCCGGCGCCTCCTTAAGACAGCACCTGTAGAACTCCTCTGTTTTTCCCCTGTGACACAATCACCCTTCCTTAAATGCGCTTTATTTGCTCTTATCTGCCCCCTATTTTACTACATTTAATCCTGTACTTCAGAGTACTGTAATCTGCCAAGTGTTTAATCTGTAGTATTTTGTATTTAATCATATCTTGATGTAACTATCACTGTCACTGTTATCTGCTGTATTATTGAATTGTATTTTGTCACACTTGTACTTGCTTGAACCAAAGTCATTGTATTTATCTTGCTCTTATTGTATTATTACTTGTACTGTAACACTTGAAATGTATTTGCTTACGATTGTAAGTCGCCCTGGATAAGGGCATCTGCTAAGAAATAAATAATAATAATAATAATAATAATAATAATAATAATTTTGAATGTTTGAATCAGATCGCCGTGTAGTCTTCTTTGTTCAAGTCTGAATAGATTCAATTATTTTAGCCTGTCTGCATACGACATGCCTTTTAAACCCGGGATAATTCTGGTTGCTCTTCTTTGCACTCTTTCTAGAGCAGCAATATCCTTTTTGTAACGAGGTGACCAGAACTGAACACAATATTCTAGGTGAGGTCTTACTAATGCATTGTAAAGTTTTGTAAAGAATCTATGAAAAAGACCTAGGAGTTTATGTTGACTCAGAAATGTCTTCATCTAGACAATGTGGGGAAGCTATAAAAAAGGCCAACAAGATGCTCAGATATATTGTGAAAAGTGTTGAATTTAAATCAAGGGAAGTAATGTTAAAACTTTACAATGCATTAGCAAGACCTCATCTAGAATATTGTGTTCATCGCTGCTGGAGTATGCAGTACCACCACCACTGCAAGAGTGTCCTGTGCTGAGTGCAGCATTACCACTGCCAGTGCCACCATCACTGCTGGAGTATGCAGTGCCACCACCACTGCAAGAGTGTCCTGTGCTGAGGGCAGCATTACCACTTCCAGCGCCACCACCACTGCCGGAGTGTCCCGAGCTGAGGGCAGCATGGCCTCTGCCAGCACCAGCGGCACGTCCAGAGTGCCCAGCTCTTGTGCCACTGCCGGAGTGTCTCGTACTGAGGGCAGTATACCGCTGCCAGTGCCACCGCCACTTCCAGAGTGCACTGCCTTTGCTAGAGGATCCAGCCTGTGCAATGTCAGAATTTCCGCTGACGCTATTGCCACTGTTAGCATTGCCGCTGCCAGTATTGCCAAGGGCAGCATTTCTGCTGCCAGGATTGCCCAGCCTGGCATTTGTCAGCATTTCTGCTGACAGCATTGCTGCCAGTGCCGCCGGGTTTTGCCCAGTCGTCTTTTTCAAATTCTGGGCCAATCTAGATTTTCCCGATTGGACGCAGGCGAGTGCCGAAAAAAAGTGGTAATGTACAGGGCATATATGTGCGTATTTTTCTTCATGATGAATCGAGATAAGAAAGTCGCAAATCCTGAAACATATTATTATTATTGTTAGTAGTAGTAGTATTTATTTCTTAGCAGACGCCCTTATCCAGGGCGACTTACAGTTGTTATAAAATATCACAATACAAAGTTTCACATTACAAAATATCACATTACAGAATATAACATTACAGATAAGAGCAGTTATAAAGTAAAATCAGTAGAAAATAAGATCAAATTCAAATGAGTGAAATAAAGAATACAGTAAATAATAATATTTAAGAGCGAATTCGCAGTGTCCTGACAGGAACATTTGGTGGTACCTTTGTAAGGACAGCCCAGATGGTGGTCAGGGACTGAGCAGTCCTGATATCCATGGGTAGGTCGTTCCACCACTGAATAGTGGTGGAGCATGAGTCTAAAAGCACACCAGTTTTGCATAGTTGTTATGCCGTGTAGAAAATATGGTGATTGTCTCCACCAAGAACACCAGATGTCTGCTGCAGTCTGCAAGATATTAAGTCGTGCACACGAGATAGTACCTGGTGCACATGAGATAGTATCTGATGCTCACGAGATAGTACCTGGTGCACATGAGATAGTATCTGGTGCACATGAGATAGTATCTGATGCTCACGAGATAGTACCTGGTGCACATGAGATAGTATCTGGTGCTCATGAGATAGTATCTGGTGCTCACGAGATAGTACCTGGTGCACATGAGATAGTATCTGTTGCACATGAGATAGTATCTGATGCTCACGAGATAGTACCTTGTGCACATGAGATAGTATCTGTTGCACATGAGATAGTATCTGGTGCTCACGAGATAGTACCTGGTGCACATGAGATAGTATCTGGTGCTCACAAGATAGTATCTGATGCTCACGAGATAGTATCTGATGCTCACGAGATAGTATCTGGTGCTCACGAGATAGTACCTGGTGCACATGAGATAGTATCTGGTGCTCACGAGATAGTACTTGGTGCACATGAGATAGTATCTGGTGCTCACGAGATAGTATCTGGTGCACATGAGATAGTATCTGGTGCTCACGAGATAGTACCTGGTGCACATGAGATAGTATCTGGTGCTCACGAGATAGTACCTGGTGCACATGAGATAGTATCTGGTGCTCATGAGATAGTATCTGGTGCACATGAGATAGTATCTGGTGCACATGAGATAGTATCTGGTGCTCACGAGATAGTATCTGGTGCTCACGAGATAGTATCTGGTGCTCACGAGATAGTACCTGGTGCACATGAGATAGTATCTGGTGCTCACGAGATAGTATCTGGTGCACATGAGATAGTATCTGGTGCACATGAGATAGTATCTGGTGCACATGAGATAGTATCTGATGCTCACGAGATAGTACCTGGTGCACATGAGATAGTATCTGGTGCTCACGAGATAGTATCTGGTGCTCACGAGATAGTATCTGGTGCTCACGAGATAGTATCTGGTGCTCACGAGATAGTACCTGGTGCACATGAGATAGTATCTGGTGCTCACGAGATAGTACCTGGTGCACATGAGATAGTATCTGGTGCTAACGAGATAGTATCAGCAAAGGAAAGAAGGTACAATTTAAGTGTACTGTCGAGATACTATACATATTTTGACACACACACACAAAAAAAAAAAACGTTCAAGCATTTTGGAAAGTAACCGAAAACACTAATTTCATACAGTATATCAGAAATGAAAGCCCTAAAAAAAGATTTACATAAAACATTTAGGTGGTTGTATTACTTATCTGTGTCCACCAGAGGGACTCTGTGTCAAGTGCACCACTGCTAACACTTTTTGTTTAGTTTAGAATGCCTATACAGACTGCACTATCTGTTCTTATATGTCAAACGGGTTTCTAGAAAGCATTAGACTGTTTGGGTCAGTGGGCAGCCTGCAAAAAGACCACTTACTCACATGCTCAAAATTCCAACACAGAAATATATACAGAACAATTTGACACCATATTGGCACCCAACAATACTCAATAATAACAATAATAATGTTTAGGGTGAAGTTTCCTTAAAACCCACCTCCTGTAATTCTTGGGTCATAGAGATCAATTTTTCATGATACTGATATTTCTTGTTTTGTTTTTACAGCTGTGGCAGAGATATGAGTGTTTCTGAACCTGCTGAAAATGTCAACAGCTGTTGGTGAGCTAGAGTTGTGAATGGAATACAGTACACTGATTTCTTAGTTACTGTGGGTCCATCTGCTACTTTAAACCCCAGCACTCTTGACTGTATTTTTCATGAACCAGAAAACCAGTTGTGAACTACAGTGAAACCTCTCTATTAAGGTCAGTCAAAGGACAAAATGGCCCTGAATATCAAAAGTGCCTCCTGACAATCCGAAACTCACTGTCTCCGTCTGTTTCAACCCGACTCTTATCATGAACGTTATTTCCATCTTAAAACGAAACTCTTCTCTGCTGTTTTCTGACAGGCCGAACGGGTGCAATTTACATAAAAGTGGCGGAATAACTATTTGGTATTTAAATGACAAAATTATATATGATAATTTTGCAAATGACAGTTTTAATGGGATTTTGGGATTTCAATCAATGGACAGGAAGGATTGAAATTTAGTAAAGGCAGAGTAAAACAAAACAGGCGTGTGTTTCAGGAGATATGGTGAAAGAAGAGAAGATTTAATAGAACACTAAATAGCAACGTATAATTGTCAGGGCAGCAGTGTGGAGTAGTGGTTAGGGCTCTGGACTCTTGACCGGAGGGTTGTGGGTTCAATCCCCAGTGGGGGACACTGCTGTTGTACCCTTGAGCAAGGTACTTTACCTAGATTGCTCCAGTAAAAACCCAACTGTATAAATGGGTAATTGTATGTAAAATAATGTGATATCTGTATCATGTGAAATAATGTATAATGTGATATCTTGTAACAATTGTAAGTTGCCCTGGATAAGGGCGTCTGCTAAGAAATAAATAATAATAATAATTGTACAATCTAGTTTTGTTTAATTATAAATATGGTTTGATGGGATTTGGTTTGGATTTTTTAAAAAATAAAAAGTTGTTTAAATTTTATAATTGGAAAGTGTTGGACAAGGCATGGCTGAGAGGTTAAACTTACCTCCCTGCCTAATTGAAAGGAATGGGCAGCAGGTGGCCAGGTGCCAATTAAAGAATTGACTATCAATTAACTCTGATCACCTACCTTTAAAAAGGGGCTGGGAAGACAACTGTGGTTCTTATTTGTTTGTTATTTGTGCTGTGCTGTGCTGTGCTGTGCTGTGCTGTGCTGTGCTGTGCTGTGCAGTGCAGTGCAGTGCAGTGCAGTGCTGTTACCAGTAGAAAGCCTCATCTCTGCATGTTTAACCAGGGTGACTGAACTAAAACTGAAGAACCCTCACCACTGTGTGTGGAACCAGGGTAAGCTACGAACCATCACTGCGTGTGCAGCCGGGATCGTAGATTTAGGTCAGGGGTTTAATTTAGGGGTTTTTACTCCCTCCATGGCTTATTTAGTTCATGGTAGGAAGAGGGTTCCTAGTGTGGGGCCTCCCTGTATAGCGAGAGCAGCAACCTGCCCTGTATCCATATCCTTTCACACTAGGGCTACTATTGCTGGTACCCTAGTGGCGGCAAACAACCACTGCAACCACTTTTACTTAATAAAACCTGGACGCCTGTGCAGGGTTTGCAACATCAAACCCTCTGTGTCTCTCTCGTTCTCTCAGCGGATACACACACGTAACAGTACACCCCTGTTACAGCACCAAATTAAAATAAATAAATAATCATGCATAACATAGATGCATTAGGGGTGGGTATTGGGACTGAGGATCTGTATTGCAATATATTGCCATACTGAAGATATTTTGCCGTGCTGATGTTGATTTTTTTGCTACCAAAACAAATCTACATACGGTATATAAACTGTGGTTTTTGTCATTTTTATGGAATCTAAAGTTTTAGAATGCAATATGACAAATTAAACTCTCATATGGATCCTCTGAAGTATGTGCATGTGCTCCCAATTTGAAAAAAACAGTCCAGGTTTGAAAGCTATTTAAAATTCTCTAAAAACATTGATTTTAAATATAATTTTAAAATTATTACCATTATAAATAATATATTTATTTTAATTTTATATTAAACATGTTTTTCAAAAGTGCATCCTATGACTGTGGCCATAAACACGGGTTTAAAGCTGCTTTATTTATCGGTCAGTGTAGAGACCCAGGGTTTGGAATTAATGACTGACTTTTAAGATTTAATATATATTACAAAACCATAAATAAGTGCTACACATTTATTGAAAATAAAATAAAAATACTGGTAAGTAATGTTATAAACTATTTATTTATGTATCTGCTTTGCTTGTTTATTTCTCACGACTTTACTAGATTATCCCGGGTTTAAAAGGCATGTCGTATGCAGACAGGCTAAAAGAATTGAATCTATTCAGTCTTGAACAAAGAAGACTACGTGGTGATCTGATTCAAGCATTCAAAATCCTAAAAGGTATAGAAAAGTCGACCCAGGGGACTTTTTTGACCTGAAAAAAGAAACAAGGACCAAGGGTCACAAATGGAGATTAGATAAAGGGGCATTCAGAACAGAAAATAGGAGGCACTTTTTTTACACAGAGAATTGTGAGGGTATGGAACCAACTCCCCAGTAATGTTATTGAAGCTGACATCCTGGGATCCTTCAAGAAGCTGCTTGATGAGATTCTGGGATCAATAAGCTACTAACAACCAAACAAGCAAGATGGGCTGACTGGCCTCCTCTCGTTTGTAAACTTTCTTATGTTCTAACTTACAGTACCAGAACCACTGTTTTTTTGTTTTTGTTTTTTATATCTGATGAGATCTAATGAGGCAGGTCCAGGAAAAAAAGATATTCAGAATATAGTGTAAAATTACATTGTCCAGAACTGTCTGCAGATAGTCTTTAAAAATCAATCTAAAAATAATTAAAATTGCACTGATACGGTTCTTAAATTGGTGACAAATAAAAAATAACTGAGTGTTTGTGTAATTTGTAATTTTATTGGATGCAAATCCCCAGGAAAAATACAGGGATGGGAAGAGGACGTGATATACTATACAGGGCATCGTGGTGACTGAAGTTCTGCGCTGCCTGGACATGATCTCATAATCAAAATGAACAGAACAAAACATGTATGACAAAAATAACCAAACCACCAAAGACAACATTTACCCACTAGATACTTTCAAAACAAGCCAAATTTGGCTGGAAAACCACCAATCTGGCAGCACTGATCAAGGTGGAGTAGCCTAAAAGTCACATGCGAGACGCATGCATTACCTATTAGATGTTACCTCAAGTTCAACGTACAAATAAAATGTGAATTTGTATAATTTGTTTTAAAAAAATCTATATTTTAATTGGTGTTCTGGTAATTATATGTAGGACTACACCGCAGTATATAAGGGTGTTGGTACCAGCGCATATTTTACTTCAGCCTTTTATAAACAACGTACCTCAATGTTTGATGCGATGCAGCCATCCTTTTTAGATTGTTTTATTAGGACATGATTCCACACATGTGACTTTGCTTTGAAGGATTCTTTTGTGTTAGCACTGATAACATTACGAGTTCTCGCGGGAAGTGATTATCTCGCGAGATAATAGCCAACACTTTCCAGTAGACGTTTCCCTGAATGAGTTTAACCAAAAATACCGGTATTGTTGTTCAAATACCGGTTATTGTATTGCCTGATAAATATCGCAATATACCGGTATATCAGTATTATCGCGCACCCCTACGATGCATTCCATGCACCCCTCTTCATCATCCTCATAATATGTACATTGCTGCACGTTATACTCTAAAATGACAGTAAGAATTTTTTGATTTTTTTTTTTTTATCTTGTTTGTCTGACTGACACATTGAATTGAAAGGTCAGTGATTGGTCTTGATTGTTGAACTGGTACCTTAACCACTGTGTAGAAAAAAAGAAAGAGAAGCAATGCTTTCAATTTAAAATGTATTTGCTGTGTTTATTAGTAAAAAGTTGGACGAGCTGCCATTTTTAAAGCTTATTGTAATGACCAATACAAACAATGCTTCTCGAAAGAGAACAGTATTGATGAAAACTCTACTGTGATTACATCAGGTTACAGTTATTTTTTACTACTGTAGTCGTGGCAGGCACAGGTTAAAGCAGCAATTAGGATGATAAACTCCTCGAAGTCCACTTCAGAGTCTCCATTCTGATCCAAGTTCTTCATCAGGTTATCAACCTCATCCTGGTTCTTAGCACTCTGCAATAGGAGGGATAATTTGAGTAGTTAGTACAGGTAATACACACCTTTAAACAAGTGCAAAAGAAAATAATTGTTATGAAATTAAGAGGAAATAATAAAAAGCTATTTGTGTAATTCCGGCTATTTTACATAAGAACATAAGAAAGTTTACAAACGAGAGGAGGCCATTCAGCCCATCTTGCTCGTTTGGTTGTTAGTAGCTTATTGATCCCAGAATCTCATCAAGCAGCTTCTTGAAGGATCCCAGGGTGTCAGCTTCAACAACATTACTGGGGAGTTGGTTCCAGACCCTCACAATTCTCTGTGTAAAAAAGTGCCTCCTATTTTCTGTTCTGAATGCCCCTTTATCTAATCTCCATTTGTGACCCCTGGTCCTTGTTTCTTTTTTCAGGTCAAAAAAGTCCCCTGGGTCGACTTTGTCTATACCTTTTAGGATTTTGAATGCTTGAATCAGATCGCCACATAGTCTTCTTTGTTCAAGACTGAATAGATTCAATTATTTTAGCCTGTCTGCATACAACATGCCTTTTAAACCCGGGATAATTCTGGTTGCTCTTCTTTGCACTCTTTCTAGAGCAGCAATATCCTTTTTGTAATGTGACCAGAACTGAACACAATATTCTAGGTGAGGTCTTACTAATGCATTATTACTTCCCTTGATTTAAATTCAACACTTCTCACAATATATCCGAGCATCTTGTTGGCCTTTTTTATAGCTTCCCCACATTGTCTAGGTGAAGACATTTCTGAGTCAACATAAACTCCTAGGTCTTTTTCAGAGATTCCTTCTTCAATTTCAGTATCTCCCATATGATATTTATAATGAACATTTTTATTGCCTGCGTGCAGTACTTTACACTTTTCTCTATTAAATGTAATTTGCCATGTATCTGCCCAGTTCTGAATGCTGTCTAGATCATTTTGAATGACCTTTGCTGCTGCAACAGTGTTTGCCACTCCTCCTATTTTTGTGTCGTCTGCAAATTTAACGAGTTTGCTTAATATACCAGAATCTAAATCATGAATGTAGATTAGGAATAGCAGAGGACCTAATACTGATCCCTGTGGTACTCCACTGGTTACCTCGCTCCATTTTGAGGTTTCTCCTCTAATCAGTACTTTCTGTTTTCTACATGTTAACCACTCCCTAATCCATGTGCATGCATTTCCTTTAATCCCTACTGCGTTCAGTTTGAGAATTCATCTTTTATGCGGAACTTTGTCAAAAGCTTTCTGGAAATCCTAAATTAAACCATGTCGTATGCTTTGCAATTATCCATTGTCGATGTTGCATCCTCAAAAAAATAAAGCAGGTTAGATAGACATGATCTCCCTTTCCTAAGACCATGCTGACTGTCTCCCAGGATATTGTTACCATATAGGTCATTTTCCATTTTGGATCTTATTATAGTTTCCATAAGTTTACATATAATAGAAGTCAGGCTTAATGGTCTGTAGTTACCTGGTTTTACAACATAAAATACAAAGAAGCAGTATACAGTATTCGTCTGTTTAATTTGACAGATTTTATTATACTGTGTGTTATTTCTCTTGAATATTACTCCTTAGAAACTGAAATACCAGGAAGATCTTTTTGAACCGGTTTCCCCTCCAACCCTTCCTAATGAATTCACTGTGTATTCTTCACAAATTCATCCCCTCTGACTCACCCACCAGGGGATTGTGACAAGTGTTCATGTGTGCACAAATTCATGCCTTATACATCATTTGTGACAATGGAACATGGAATGAATACCACAAATTAAATCCACATGAATTAACAGGGCCGAATTCAACATGAATTTCTTCAGAACCTCAGAGTAAGCTAGGTATGAAGAGCAGTTTAAAAGTACATGTAGTTGCTGCACGTCTACCTAAAACTGAATGAGAAATGAATGGTAATTAACAAACAAAAATGCTTTATCTTACCTTGAGAAAAGCTGGAAACTCAGTTTCCATAAGTGTCTTGAGCTCTGATTTGTTAAGAGACCCCTTGTTGCCGTCTGCACCCGAGTACTTGTCAAAGGTTTTCATGATGATTGCCATTGCGGTTTCCAGCTGAGACATCTTTGCAGTTTTTTTTTCTGTATTGCTGACCTGATATTCAAATAATGCAGCAAACAGACTGTTAATGGAGATGGTGCAGAGAAATGGGGGGACCTATATACACCTACCGGCAGCAAAAACAAACACTTTGGTCTCTGGTTTCAGTATTTACTTTGTCAATAGCCTGTGCTATTGTCCTGACAACTGGCTTTTGTGAATAAAAGGGCATGCTTGCTCTGTGTCACTAAGGAGTGGTCTCACAGATACTTTTCTTCTCTTTAGCCATTCAAAACCATATGTATTTTCAGTTGGCCCATCTTACTATTTACTTTTGATTACTACATTTTATAATGGAAGGGTTGTTTGCATGAACCTGTTAAAAATCTTAGGTAAATATAGTTGGAACATATTGATTACTGACATGGAGACTGTAATTATTATTTTTTTTTGCAAATCATTTCATATGCTGAAAAGCGCATTCCCAATCTCACTGTACCTATGAATGGAAGCTGGCCCCTCCCTTTTAGATAGGCCTAGAATGGCCAGCACTGGTCTGTCCTAGTCAGAGCCAGGTACCAGATAAGAACTATGTTGACTTTAAAACCGATCCACAAAAAGGGAGACAAAACCGAACCAGGTAACTACAGACCAATAAGCCTGACTTCAATTTATACAAAATGTCTGAAAAACAGCTTTTGACATTGCATACAGTAGCTGATGCAGAAACCAAACAGTTTCTCAGTTATATGTGCGTAATGCATTGTGTCCTATTTCCTATTCATATTGTGTGGTCAAAGTGTTGTAGTTTAGAATTATTCAACAAGATGTGTTGCTGCATTGAGGGGAAGTTCAATTTTATGTGGTGTGAGACTTTAAGGCTATGTTCTCACATCAGGGTTTATTTCCTGCTGACTCAACTCAGTTTCTGGGGTCTTTAGCTGAAACAGAAGTCGATGGTAAAATGCGAGAAAAATGACATAACTCATAAAATGATTTCATTTAACAGAACCACTAGTTTGAACTTGCTGTTTGAAAAGGTATTCTTCCTAACAGTAAGGTTCTTTATCACCTCCTTTTACATATTGCTTTCCATGGTGACCAATATCTATCTATCTATCTATATCAATGTCAATCTCCCCACATCTGTATTAAAATAAACACACTCTCATTCTTGCTATAAGAAAAGAGCATAGCTGGATATTGTTAGAATTACCAGGTGGAAAAGCAAGAAGCGGGAAAACTGTGGTAAACTGACCCTCGTGATAGGGTTCAAATACAGCCCATTACAGTTGATGCCACCTACTTAACTGAAACATTATGATTCAATTTTCAATAGAGGACTATCAAATGTGTACAGAAACTGCAATTAAGATAAGAAACTGCAGTTAAATATTTCTTGAACTTTGTGTTAACTATGAAGTATAGGCACTTGTTCCCTGACTCACAGATTGGTTAAACAAAGTATTAAAAGTGTTAATGGACTGAATCATATTAGCTCCACCTTGTGTATACATATCAGTTGGTTAACCAGGGGGTGTGTTAGTAGTGTGTTGAATGGGTATGTATCTTACCATTACTTTCTTTTGTATCCATGCATTTGTAACAGGGGAAGGGGGTATAGCTTTGGTAGTCTGACCACGCCAGCTCAATGAAAAGCACTACAATATAAAGTGCCTTGCATAAGTATTCACCCCCTTTGGACTTTTCCACATTTTGTAGTGTTACAACCTGGAATTAAAATTGATTTAATTGGGATTTTTACCATTTGATTTACACAACATACTTAACACTTTGAAGGTGCAAAATATTTTTTTATTGTGACACAAAAGTTAATTAAACAAAAAAAGACATTTGTTGGTTGCATAAGTATTCACCCCCCTGAGTCAATACTTGGTAGAAGCACCTTTGGCAGCAATTACAGCTGTGAGTCTTTTTGGGTAAGTCTCTACCAGCTTTGCACATCTGGATCCTGCAAACAGGTTTTCCTCTAGAATTTCCCTGTATTTGGCTCCATCCATCTTGCCCTCAATCCTGACCAGTTTCCCAGACCAGTTTCGATGAAAAGCATCCCCATAACATGATGCTGCCACCACCATGCTTCACCGTGGGGATGGTGTTCTCAGGGTGATGAGCAGTGTTGGCTTTGCACCACACATAGCGTTTTGCGCTAAGGCCAAAAAGTTCAATTTTGGTTTAATCAGATCAGAGAACCTTTTTCCACATGTTTGCTGTGTCTCCCACATGCCTTTTGGCAAAATCCAAACATGATTTGATATGGGTTTTTTTTCAGCAATGGCTTTCTTCTCGCCACTCTTCCATAAAGCCCAGCTTTGTGGAGCATCCGGGTTATAGTTGTCCCATGGACGGTTTCTCCCATCTCAGTTGTGGATCCCTCCAGCTCCTTCAGAGTTACCATTGGCCACTTGGTTGCTTCTCTGACTAATGCCCTCCTTACCTGGTCACTGAGTTTTGGTGGACTCTAGGCAGAGTCACGGTTGTGCCATATTCTTTCCATTTTTTAATAATGGATTTAACGGTGCTCCGGGGGATGTTCAAAAGAAAATTAAAAGCTACACTGTTGTGTTTGGTTGTGCTGTGTTTGTTACTGTTCATGATGGGTGTGTGTGTGGGTGTCGTGTGGTGTGGATTGTTGGTGTTGCCGTAGGTGAGTGGGCGTGCTGGTTTACGGCAGTGAGATACGATGCTGGAGTTAGAAAAACACACGATAAAGCGTCGTGTTAGTTTACTGTAACACGTTGTTCGAGTCGTTTGTTTTTACAATACAACATTGGCGACAAGGATGGCTGAAGTTTCGCTTTCACCCCCGCCGTTCTTCCTGGCTCTACCTGGCGAGCCGCCTGTTCCCTGGACTCGCTGGCTTTCGTCTTTCCAGACGTACCTGCTTGCTCTCGGTCTGGCTGATGTGAGCGATGCCCGCAAGTGTGCCCTGCTGCTGCACTGCCTGGGGACTGAGGGACAGCGCGTCTTTTCAACTTTGGGACCGGCTGACACATACGCTGAAGCTGTCGCTGCACTCCAGGGGCATTTTGCGGCCACACAGAGCGTCCTCCTCCGGCGTTTCAACTTCAGACAGTGGGGCCAGCGGCCGGATGAGTCCATTCTCCAATATACAGCTGCATTGCGTGAATTGGCACTACCATGTAAATTTGGAGCACTGTATGACGAAATGATTCGGGACTTCCTTATTGAGAAAACCTCCAGTGCGCAAGTGCGTGAGAGACTGTTACTCGAATCTGATGAGTTAACTTTGGCTAAAGCCATTCAATTAGCGTGCCAAGTAGAGTCTGCTGTTGCCTGTGCTGCTAAAATTACTGGGGCTCACTCTGTTGCTACAACTACTGAACTTACAGTGCAGAAAGTTCAGCCTGCCTTACTGCAACAGAACACAGAACCTGGTCTCCCTGTCCAACAAGCACAGCAACTTCCTGTTCGTTTTAGGCAGCATTGTGGAAAGTGTGGGTCCAACAGGCATGAGTCCAGAGCCCCTGACTGCCCAGCACGGGGGAAAACCTGCAGAAACTGTAATAAATTGAACCACTTTGCCAGGTGGTGTCGGTCCACCCCAGCAGCAGCACTAGTACCAGCTACAATCCACACTGTGCTCTCCAACCCTACTGGCTTTAAGACTTGTGCCGTATACCTCAGGGATGTCTGCCTTCCCCTGCTCTTGGACACTGGGGCCAAGGTGTCTCTGCTTAATTTCGACACCTACAAACAGTTTTTCTCGCACCTGCCCCTTCAGCGCCCCTCCACCGCTCTGAGTGGCTATGGACATACTAGAATCAAAGTCCTGGGCTCCCTCCAGCTGCCAGTGCGCAATGGCACCAGGGCTCTGCCGGCCTTTCCATTCCACGTCACACGCAAGGGGGCCAACCTCCTGGGTCTTGACCTCTTCATGGGGCTCGGTTTCTCATTGACCGACAACTACTGGTTGCCTCCCCCCAGCAACGCCAGTGGTCGGCGCTGTTTGATGGCTTGGGCTGCCTGTCCGCCTTCACTCACCAACCCAAGGTCGATCCTGCAGTGACCCCAGTGATCCAGCCACTGCGCCGCATTCCCCTCGCCCTGCGGGATCAAGTGTCGGCTGAGCTGAAGGCCCTACTGGATTCTGGGATTATTGAGCCCATCAACGCTTCACCCTGGATATCAAACCTGGTGATAGCAAAGAAGAAGTCGGGGGGGCTCCGCATCTGTGTGGATCTGAGAGCTGTGAACATGGCCATCATCCCAGACAAATACCTGCTTCCAACAGTGGAGGAGCTCACCACCCACTTTTACGGTTCCACAGTTTTCAGTAAACTGGACTTACGCCAAGGCTACCTCCAGGTTCCCTTACACCCTAGCAGCAGGGACCTCACTGCTTTTCTTACACACGCTGGTGTTTTCCGCTACACCCGCATGCCCTTCGGTCTGAGCTCGGCACCCAGCTGCTTTCAAAAGATCATGTCCTCCGTCTTCGCCGGCGTCCCGGGCGTGTCTCTCTATCTTGACGACATTGTGGTGCACGGCCCCAACGCCTCTACCCATGATGAGCGCCTCTGCCAGGTGTTCCGCATGCTGGCCAAGCACAACCTCACGCTCAACGAGGAGAAGTGCGTCTTTTCCGTGCCGGAAATCGAGTTTGTGGGGTTCCGGCTGTCGGCACACAGCATCTTCCCATTGCAGTCTAATGTGGACGCGATCCACCGCATTCCGGAGCCCACATCGGCTGCACAGCTCGCCTCCTTCCTGGGAATGACTGCGTACTACCTCCGCTTCCTGCCGCAGTACTCAGCCACAACATCGCCCCTGCATCAGCTGCTTAAGAAGGAGGCTCCCTGGACCTGGACTGTGGACTGTCGGAGGTCGTGCGCCTGCTGAAGCGCCAGCTCACCACTGCACCCATCCTGGCACACTTTGACCTCGCAAGCCCAACCTTGGTCACCTGTGAAGCCTCTGCCTCGGCGCTGGGTGCTGTCCTCTCTCAACTCCAGGATGGGACAGAGAGGCCTATTGCTTTCGCCTCTCGAGCATTGAGCCCTACCGAACAAAAGTACTCGGTTGGGGAGCGTGAGGCGCTGGTGTGTGTCTGGGCATGTGAACGCTGCACATGTACCTCTATGGCCGGGTGTTCACGATCCGCACGGACCACCAGGCTCTCACAGCCTTGATGTCCACCTCAGGCACAGGACACAGACCGCTCCGGCTGTACAGGTGGGCGGGTCGTCTGCAACAGTACAACTTCAAGCTCCAGTTCACCCCGGACCGTGACAACGTGGTAGCAGACCTTCTCTCCAGAGCCGTCATCGCTCCTGACCCTGCCGGCCAGCTGGCAGACACGGAAGATGACCTGATTCAGCTGTTGCACACTCCTCTCCAGGCTGTAGTTTCCCGCCTTGAGCTCCAGCAGGCATCGGCGGAGGACCCCCTATTCCGTGCCCTGCGCTCCTACATCACAGGTGGCTGGCCTACCCGGGTGCCTGACGAGCTAGCACCATTCGCCCGAGTCAAGGAGGAGCTGTCGTGCTGGAATGACACTTGTGTGGGCCGGGGTCACTGCACAGTAGTGCCGAGTGCTCTGCGGGCATGAGTGCTGGCTATGGCACACGAGGGACACCTGGGCATCGTCAGATTGAAGCAGCGATGTCGGGACCTCATTTGGTGGCCTGGTTTTGACCACGATGTTGAGGTGATGGTCAGGGACTGTACTGTCTGCCTGCTCAGCGGGAAAACTGGACAGCCGGCTCCACCACCCCTGCAACCACTGACCTGGCCGTCCAAACCATGGGAACATCTGCAGATGGACATCTGTGGGGAAATCCATGGCGTACCCCACCACTAGCGCTTTCTCGTGGTCATCTATGACCTCCATTCCAAATGGCCTGAAGTCTTCCCAGTGGGCTCAGTCACCTCCCAAACCATAATCAACATCTTAGACACCGTCATCGCCTGCTGGGGGGTTTCGCCAGCGCTTCTAATGTTGGGGCAAGAGCTACAATTGCCATTGGATAGGCTGCGCCCACCCCAGGCTCACCGTCATGCACCCCCTGCTCACACCAGGGTCCGCCAGCGCCAGCGCCACATGAAGCAGCAGTTCGACAGAGCACGCACAGTGAAGCCGCCTGACATAAACGCCTTGGACTGGGTCAGAGCTAAACGGCCCCACCGTGGAGACAAGCTCCAGTCCTTCTGGTCCTCCCCGCTTCATGTCAGCCGCCAGCTGGGACCAGCTACTTTCCAGCTCCAGGACGGGTCTCATTGGCATGCTAGTCGGCTGCGCAAAGTGCCGCCTCCTGAATCTCAGCCAGTACCCTTTGGCCACCATGGAACTGGGTTATGGCCCTCCAGTGCAGATGCTGTGACTGATGGAGGGGGCCCCGCACCTGTTGGGCCGGCAGCACGGCCCAGTCGGGCTCGCCAGCGTCCGGGCTACCTGCAGGACTTTGTGACCTCCTTCCACACCTGAATCTCTGTGCGGGGGAAGGGGGAGGGGGGGGGGGGGGGAATGTTGTGTTTGGTTGTGCTGTGTTTGTTACTGTTCATGATGGGTGTGTGTGTGTGGGTGTCGTGCGGTGTGCATTGTTGGCGTTGCCGTAGGTGAGTGGGCGTGCTGGTTTACGGCAGTGAGATACGATGCTGGAGTTAGAAAAACACACGATAAAGCGTCGTGTTAGTTTACTGTAACACATTGTTCGAGTCGTTTGTTTTTACAATACAACATACACGATGCACCGTTTAAACAAATAAAAAAAACACATTGGGCACCAATTCATAAAAGTACTTGCCGACTGCTGTAATAAAACACATTTTGTTTAAAACTAACAAAAGTCATCCAAATTGCTATTCATAAAATGATCCGAGCAAACGGGGACTGTCGCAAAACACTTTATGAATGGGTATACAGTCGTTTAAGAACAAAAATCTGCCTCTTTTTGATGACATCATCAGTATTATTAATGTTCCCTGGGTGGCATCGGTAGCTGTTGCAAAAAGAAAAACGGAATCCACCGACAGTAGCCTACTACAAGTGCCATAATTTAGAAAAAAAAAGTATTTCCGTTTTGTTTGGCAACGCTGGTAAACACATTTCCACACGCACACATAAGATTCCCATTCTTAACTGCAGGACCAAAAAAAAAAAAAAAACTAAACAAAAAGCACTATAGGAGGACATTTGAATAATACTCATGAACTCCTGTTTTCTCATTTCGACAGGCGTTAACCCTTTATGAATAGACCCCATTCTCGCTAATCACGCAAGTCTTTGTCTGGGCAGCTCAGTTTAAAAGTCCTTCAAGGATTCAAGTGGTGCACAAAGTGAGGACTAGTCTGCAACGTCTTTGTACAGTGACAGCACAGCAACATTCACTTCACTGGGGGCAAGCAACCTTAAGAGCAGGTAGGCAGACAAACACTGCATTAGCGTCGGAGAATGACTTGATTTGAGGGGCTAGACTTGTTTCCCTTTTACCAATTCATGTGGAATTGTAGCTAATAGCCGCACCTGCCATATCATTATTTAAAACATGCAAAGAAATGTAAACAACCAAAAAGAAAGTGCTCAAAAAGAAACGTGCTGCAGATATTCATACAAATAATTCAAACAAACTAAAAATCTAATTGTGAAATAAATCTCAGCTCGAACAAACAAGTGAATACAAAATCAAACAAATAATAAATCAGTGAAAGTCATACAAAAAACACCCATGTTACACATTAGTGATTCATTCCATGGAATTTAGTAGGTAAAAGGGCACTTGCATATAATGCACCCACATCTAAAAACCTGTTGCTTGAACTTTGGAATGCAACAAATGGAACTTCACCATTGTTCTGAAGAAAAATGTAATATCAATGCAAAAAGCTATGACAGTGCTAAGACTAAGCTCTTTTGATTTTAATGATATTGCCCAAATTGACACACTATTTGTAATGTTCTGAGAAGCCGGATCTTGTACTGCAAAGTATTCATGATAAAGTCCAAATAGTCTTGTTATTAACTTCTTTAACAACAGTCTAGAGCGGTTCACTTTCTTCATAGTGTAACGCCCTGTGGGAGCTTGCAGACTCCGCGAGGAAGAGACATCCCAGCAGTGGGGTGACTCCCGGAGAGCTGCACTATTGGTGAAGGGATAATCAAACGATGGGGAACCAGCCAACCGGGGTCGACTGGGGGTGGGGCCTACGAAGTGATAAAGGGGGCTCCACGTTGTCGCGGGGGGGTTGTTGGACGACAGATAATGGAGACAGCATGACTAGAATTAGTTTGACGGAAGATAAATCGTGAGGTTAGAGGGTGTAAAATAAATTGTCAGCTCCAAGCTTGCCTGAGGAAGCCACAGACAGCAAGAGGGTTTCCACGGAATCAAAGGATAGAGACAGAACCAGACCGGCGGACAACAGTGAGAGGTATTGAGGCCGTGGAGGAGTGCTTTAGGGAGAGAGAGAGTGTGTTCACCAAATGTCCGCCCCCGACCCCACCTGACTACTTTCCTGTCACCTCCTTACTTCTAAATAAATACAGGTTTTACCAGACCTGAAATTCATTTGTGCCCTTGAGTGATTCCATCACCTCACTAGGACCGAAAATGCTACAATATGAACAAAAACATTCTTCAAATATCGTAAGTAGGATGTGATAGTGTATTTACAATGCAATTACTATTACAGTGTAGTTAAGAGGCACCATATAAAGCGTCACTGAATTTGTTATGCTTTTTCTTAACCTCAGCTACCCTGAACCCTCTCTCAATGCACTGGGACCTCCTACATTAACACTATTATTATTTGTTTATTTAGCAGACGCCTTTATCCAAGGCAACTTACAGAGACTAGGTTCAGCTGCAGAGTCACTTACAATTACGTCTCACCCAAAAGACAGAGCACAAGGAGGTGAAGTGACTTGCTCAGGGTCACACAATGAGTCAGTGGCTGAGGTGGGATTTGAACCGGGGACCTCCTGGTTGCAAGCCCTTTTCTTTAACCACTGGACCACACAGCCTCCGTGGCTTGTCTCCCTCTGGGTGTTGTCCATTGCTGCAAGCTTGTCATAATGTACAATGAGCTGGCTGCAGTCATGTACCAGATAAATGCTGTGCACAGCTAATCATCTTATTAATCAGGGCTGTGGTAAGGTGTGTTGTAGCCCCTACTCATTTAATCTACAATTCTTATGCTTATGAAACGTATTACATTGAAGGGGGTGAGTTCACATTACATAATTACAACAAAGTTATCTTGCTTGACATCAGAAACCTGGCAATTGTGGGTCCAAAGTGTGCAAAAGACATGTCAGACCGAGCTCCTGTGTACTACAACTGAACACTATTTCCCGAAATGTTAAACTAGTCCATTAAATATTGTAGTGATCTCGGTTAACGCAGACAGGCACATCACACAGGACGAAGCAATCCACACACAGGCAGAGGGCGGGCGTGAAACCGGGACCTCTCGCACTAAAGCATATTTTATTATAGTATTATATATTATGACAGAGAGTGAAGGTATTTGAGCTGTAAATCTCCCTCCCGACCAGAAAAGGCACTGTGTAAGGTTGGTGGTATGTTTCCCCCTAGACTGGCGGACTCGACGGTAGGCGGAAACCGGAAGTCGGCCATCTTTGGGGGAGCCTGTGTCTGCATGTACACGGAACAACTCTATTGCAATCAGCTGTGGAACCGGCAGAGATTGGATAAACCAGGGCACCGGGCTGATCGCAGGGAGGAGGACTGGTAGCACAAAGGGGACGCAGATATGTGAGTACGGCTCTCGAGCCGTTCCCCTGACAGAATTGACAAAAGGAACAAAGTCAAACAAAATTGTCTTGAACTTGGAAACGGAAAGGGCATTTAAAGATTTAAAAACAGCAATTTGTAAAGAGCCAGTGTTGATCAGCCCAGATTTTAATAAACCCTTCATTTTGCAGACTGATGCTTCCGCTGTAGGTTTATGGGCTGTGTTGTCACAAGAAAGGAATGGAGAGGAACACACAGTCTTGTTTTTAAGCAGGAAGTTGTTGCCCAGGGAAGTCAAATATGCCACTGTAGAGAATGAGTGTATGGCCATTAAGTGGGCAGTGGAGGCTCTGCGCTATTACTTATGGGGTAGAAAATTTACTTTAGTAACGGACCATGCACCCCTAAAATGGCTCTACCGCAACAAAGACGGGAATGCAAGGGTGACCCGTTGGTTCTTTTCTTTGCAACCGTATTGTTTTGAGCTCAAGTACAGAAAGGGCAAAGAGCACATTAATGCAGATTTTTTTTCAAGGTACCCACAAACAGAGATTAGTTTGTTTGCACAACAGGGTGAGGTTAAACTGTGAGGTTGGGTACAGGACGGAATCTACATGTCCAAGCAGCGTTTAAGAATCCTCGGACCTTGGTTGGAAAATTATACTTGTTAATTTTGCAGGTCTGCCTGGTTGGTATGCTCGATCCCACGGGATTGTGCAAAAGAGGGGGTAGTGTGAGGAATTGGTTAAAAAACCAAACAGAATGTGGAAGGACCACATAAACTAACTGGATGGCGATCAAACAAATTAAAAATATGGAATGGTTGGTGTGCAAAGACCATACATTGGGCATTAGGACCCAGTAGAGGTTATTAGAGTCAGGACTAATTGCAGGGAAGTCAATTACATGGGGTAATTGACAATGGTTAAAAAGGTGTGCGTGTTTGTGTTACACTGAGTGTGATGGTAGGAGTTGGGTTGGAGAGTGGGAGAGTGAATGAGGAAAAATATTATTATTATTGTGAGAACTGGTCAACGACGTATTGGATTACGATTTGGTTTTGGAGACAAGGTAACAGGCTTAGCCTGCCCCGTCATTAGTTAGGGAACCATCTGTTTAGTTAGGACCCAAGACTGGGTTAGGTTTTGTTTCCTTTATTTTCTTTTCAGTGTTTAAAAATAATAAACACACTCTACAGTGTTTTCTTGCATCTGGTTGTCAAGTGTCTGTTTGAGGAAAACCTGTGACAAGAAGCAAATCATCACAATATATACATACAGTGTGTGTATATATATATATATATATATATATATATATATATATATATATATATATATATATAAACACAGTGCACTCCGTTTATAAGAATCAATGATCAAAACCACTGGGTCAAAATCATTCCTATACTAACCAATGTAAATTAATCTGCTTGTAAGAATCAAGCAATCTGCTTATAAGAATAATCTTGGGGCAAAATCACTACATGTTATAGGGTACAATATATATATATATATATATATATATATATATATATATATATATATATATATATATATATATATATATATTTTTTTTTTTTTTTTTTTTTTTTTTTTTTTTATTTTCAAATACATTTTATTTGTTGCCATTATTTATTTTTTTCAAACTGTAGTATTGCTCTCATGTGCCTATCCCATACCAAGTGCATTAAAACTTAATAATTGTGTAGAAGAAAAGTACTACCATGCAGTTTAGCTCCGCAGCATGCACAGCATGATGTGGTCAGATTGTGGTTGTTCATGTCACAATGAGGTGCTATGGTTAATGCTGTTTTTCTGAGAAATGTGCCTATTGTAATGTGCAGTTCCCTGTGAAAATTCCCATTTCTGAAAGAACAGTGTAAATATTAATATTTTCTTAGCATTTAAAAATAAATACAGTATACGTTTGCCATATTGACGCACTACCTGTTACACTGCATTTAGGAACCTGGCAGCCACAAAAAAATAAAAAAAGAATGTACACATAATTTCATGTCAGATCTGTCATTTCAATAATTGACAGATAATTAAGAACTGTTCAAATTCAAAGTAGACACATAGTGGAAGCCTATCTGTTCATACAATTTACAAGAAATATGGCTTCTATGTTCATTACACATCACATTTATTATTTATTTCTTATCTTGTAACAATTGTTACAAGATATCACATTATACAGCTATATCATTATTATTTTACATACAATTACCCATTTATACAGTTGGGTTTTTACTGGAGCAATCTAGGTAAAGTACCTTGCTCAAGAGTACAGCAGCAGTGTCTCCCACTTGGGACTGAACCCACGACCCTCTGGTTAAGAATCCAGAGCCCTAACCACTACTCCACACTGCTGCCCTTACAGTTACATGAGAGGAGATAAGGACAGCATCATTTTTGTATGGCTTTATTTTCAAATGCATTTTATTACAAGTTTAACTTTTTTTTTTTTTTACCAACTGTAGTATTGGTCCCATGTGTCACTCCAACACCAAGTGCACTGAATAATGTACTGGTACTTTGTGTTGGTTTGTGGCTTGTTTCTTACTGCTTAATGTAATATTCATTTAATGCATTTCATTTATTAAGGATTCTTGAAATCCCAATATTTGGTTTTCAGTGTCCATACAAATCATTCACAGGCTGTTGAAATCCTATAGAAAGAACCATTAATATGTTTTAATTAGATACAAGTTCTCCTTTGGTTGTTTTGTCTATGCAAGTGGGAAGTGTTGACAGTCCAACCATGGCCCTCATCTGTCATCCACCTATTCATTTCTCTTCACAGCATATGGGCAGTAATCAATCAGCTGTTAAGCATAACACAAGCACAATACAGTTAAATCTGATCCCAATTCTCTGTTTATGTTTTAGTCAAAATGTAATGAAGCTGTTTGCATTCTAGCAACAGGAAGCCTACTTCATTTGTAAAGTCAGGTCTAGTTCTGTAGGATAGATGTTCAGAATTGAATTTACAGAGGTGTGTGACTCACCCATTGTGTGGACCCCCGGGAGGAGGAGGAATTCGACTCTATGTCCTGTGGCTCCTGTGGCTCCTTCATTGCCTTCATCTCTAAAATGCTTTCATAAACTGCAGCAGTATCCCCTTCATCTCAGGCTTAAATTAAAAGACATTACACTATTGAAATCTCGTTTTATTATGAGTAAGTATATTGAAATGCATTTAATTGTGTGTTTAATTGTTACAATTACATCTGAAGCTACTTACATTTAAAAAAACAAACTGCAATTTCTGATAATATTTTAGCTATGTACTGTAAATGTACTGAAGCTTGAACCATACAAGTACACATATTTTAGCAATATTTTAAAAACGTTTGATATGGAATAGTCAGCTTATTAAAATAAGTGATTTGGTTATTTTTTATATTTCACAATAGAAAGGATTTGTGTCTGGTTAAAATGATTTCACAAATTTGCGAGCCCACAATATATATATAAGTGGATACAGATGAAGTCAACATTTGCATCAAAATAAAGCCTGCACATGTATTTAGATTTATTTAAGAATATAAGAACATAAGAAAGTTTACAAACGAGAGGAGGCCATTCAGCCCATCTTGCTCGTTTGGTTGTTAGTAGCTTATTGATCCCAGAATCTCATCAAGCAGCTTCTTGAAGGATCCCAGGGTGTCAGCTTCAACAACATTACTGGGGAGTTGGTTCCAGACCCTCACAATTCTCTGTGTAAAAAAGTGCCTCCTATTTTCTGTTCTGAATGCCCCTTTATCTAATCTCCATTTGTGACCCCTGGCCCTTGTTTCTTTTTTCAGGTCAAAAAAGTCCCCTGGGTCGACTTTGTCTGTACCTTTTAGGATTTTGAATGCTTGAATCAGATCACCGCGTAGTCTTCTTTGTTCAAGACTGAATAGATTCAATTCTTTTAGCCTGTCTGCATACGACATACCTTTTAAACCTGGGATAATTCTGGTTGCTCTTCTTTGCACTCTTTCTAGAGCAGCAATATCCTTTTTGTAACGAGGTGACCAGAACTGAACACAATATTCTAGGTGAGGTGTTACTAATGCATTGTAAAGTTTTAACATTACTTCCCTTGATTTAAATTCAACACTCCTCACAATATATCCGAGCATCTTGTTGGCCTTTTTTATAGCTTCCCCACATTGTCTAGAGGAAGACATTTCTGAGACAACATAAACTCCTAGGTCTTTTTCATAGTTCCCTTCTTCAATTTCAGTATCTCCCATATGATATTTATAATGCACATTTTTATTGCCTGCATGCAATACTTTACACTTTTCTCTATTAAATTTCATTTGCCATGTGTCTGCCCAGTTCTGAATGCTGCCTAGATCATTTTGAATGACCTTTGCTGCTGCAACAGTGTTTGCCACTCCTCCTATTTTTGTGTCGTCTGCAAATTTAACGAGTTTGCTTACTATACCAGAATCTAAATCATTAATGTAGATTAGGAATAGCAAAGGACCTAATACTGATCCCTGTGGTACACCACTGGTTACCTCGCTCCATTTTGAGGTTTCTCCTCTAATCAGTACTTTCTGTTTTCTACCTGTTAACCACTCCCTAATCCATGTGCATGCATTTCCTTGAATCCCTACTGAGTTTAGTTTGAGAATTAATCTTTTATGCGGGACTTTGTCAAAAGCTTTCTGGAAATCTAAATAAACCATGTCGTATGCTTTGCATCCTCAAAAAAGTCAAGTACGTTAGTTAGACACGATCTCCCTTTCCTAAAACCATGCTGACTGTCTCCCAGGATATTGTTACCATAGAGGTAATTTTCCATTTTGGATCTTATTATAGTTTCCATAAGTTTACATATAATAGAAGTCAGGTTTATTGGTCTGTAGTTACCTGGTTCGGTTTTGTCTCCCTTTTTGTGGATCGGTATTACGTTTGCTATTTTCCAGTCTGTCGGTACAACCCCTGTGTCAAGAGACTGTCGCATGATCTTGGTTAGCGGTTTGTAAATAACTTCTTTCATTTCTTTGAGTACTATTGGGAGGATCTCATCCGGCCCGGGGGATTTGTTTATTTTAAGAGCTCCTAGTCCCTTTAACACTTCTGGTAGCACACAGTAAAAAAAACAATGACTTGCATGCACCTAGTTTGCATGTAGCTGTGGTTTAAAAGTACAGCAGAGGTAGTGCCAAGGTACCCAGATCTCGTGTCTCAGAATGAGGCAGAACCTTTTTGTTTCAGTTTTAATCAGTCCCACTCTGAAATGAACTTGAGCATTCATTTCAGAAGTGTATGTCATTTCTCGCAAATCTTGTTTTTACCAACTATGTGTACCACTGACATTGGCAAACCAAATTTTACATTTGAGTGCAAATAGTTTCTCCATACATACATATTAATTGTTGTAACTATTATGTTGTGACATTATACGGTGACATTTTAGTTCCCCTCCACTGTACATTGCAACTGTTAACAGTGTGAATTATTACCTTCTCCTTTTGACATCAGTATTTTCCAATTCCACAGAAGGGCAATTATAATCAGCACAAACAACACTGCGAGAACAACACCTACAACAGTGCCTGAACCCAAGGAGCCTGTGATAAAGGAGCCTGTGATAAAGATGTAAAGGTGACACTTTACGTATATACAACTGACAGCATGGACATAGACTGGAGAGACATACAATTGAATCATTTGTTCAGTTGTTTCAGTCAAATTGTTTCAGATTATGAGTTTGCGCTTTTTTAGTTACTATATATATATATATATATATATATATATATATATATATATATATATATATATATATATACGCTGACGCCTGTGTTTCCTTTTTTTTTTGTTTTGTTCACATGTCGATTCCGTGTCAAGTATGAGATATTTGGGTTTGTCTCTGAATCTTTTCAGGGGGAAAGTGGGTTGCTTAACTTGCTGTATTGTTAAATTAATTGGTTATCCTTCCCGGATGTGCAGGTGCTGTTGTTGGGGGTAATTATTATTGATTTCACATGTGTGTGGTGTTTATATATGTATTTGAAATTGTTTGTCTTTTTTATGTCATTTAATTATTGTATATTTTTCTTCTGATTAATTTAAGACTGCTCTTTTTGGATTTGGGCTAACTATAAATTTACTGCAAATTAAGATTCAGGCAAGATCTGACAATAGCCTGGTAATGACCATTTGTATTCATGTGCCCTCATATCTATTTTATCTGTGTGTGTGTAAAATAAGCTTGCTGAATGTGATACCTGCATTGTTTCTCTTCATCTCTCACTGCCTACCACTGCCTTGCTCCTGAATTAAAGAACCTTGTTAGTGGGGCTTGCGAATCAAGAGTCCCCACTTTAAATCTTCGACATACTACGACTTCTTCATCTTATTTTTTGGCACGCCACTCCTCTTACACCGTTTAAGCTACAAACGCCGTTCAAACTTTAAAACGTGTAAACCGGTCTGGAATAGTGTGCTTGTATACAACTTTTTGATATATTTTATACTTTTTAAACTGTTAAGCTTTTTGTCCATCTTCATTCACTTTGATTTGACTTTTTTTTCAACATTCTAAAGCTCCCCATTGAAAAACTCCCAGACTTCCAACATTCTATTTACTGTAAACCAGTGGTTCCCAAACTTTTTTGGGTACTGTACCCCCAAAACACTTTCACCTGCCTGAAGTACCCCCTTATGCGTGTGTGACCGGTGTGATTCCTAGATTAGGTGTAAATTTGACTAAATTAGGTTTAATATCAATATTATTTGTCTGTCTGTCATTTACCTGTGAATAATGATAATGTATTACTATAATAATTTTTATCAGTTTAATATTTGTATGACTTTTTCACATCTTCAAGAGTCCAGACCAGTTACAAAACAAAGATCAAATTTTATACACATAGTAGCAGCCTACTCTCAATATCACCCATATGTATAGACTTGCATATGACACATGAGGACTCACCAATCAATGAGAAACTTGACCCTGTCTCTCACTCATAAGCTTTGTCAGTCTCGGGGACAGTGTGGCAACAGCAGTTATCAGGCTTTTCTCCAAGTTGAGTCTGTTCCTGTGCTTGGTCTTGATTATGGTCATAGATGAAAATGTCACTTCACATAAATATGTAGATCCAAATGGCAGCAGTTCATTCAGTGCATGTTTCCCCAAATCAGGATATTCCTTCTCCACATCACACCAGAACTGTGACAGTGTTGTCTCTGAGTACCTCATCTTCAAGCCACGGTCTGAGGACACATACAGCAGATTTTCCTGCAGTCTGGTAGGAATGTTGTTGTTTGTACTTTCAGTCATGAAAGGATTACGCACCCAGTCAAGTTTGGCAGACTTGTTTTCAATGTCAGGGAAGTAGGAGTTGAACTCACTGTTGAGTTTGGATAAATGTGTGCTCACTAGTTGCACCATAGGATCTCTGTCAACATCACCTGTAGAAAGGTAGGTGTCAAGCTGCTGGAAACAACTTATGTCCCCATCTTCACATTTCCGCTCCCAGAGTTTGATCTTCTTCATGAATCCACACACTTTGTCATACATGTTTAGAATGTGTGTGTCTTTACCTTGCAGAGATAGATTCAGGTTGTTCAGTTTGCTGAACACATCAGCAAGATAGGCAAGGCGGGCTACCCAGTCTGTGTCCTCGAACACAGCCACAAGGGGGTGTGAGTGCTCTGACAGAAAAGCACTTACTTCGTCGCGCAGCTCAAAAAGCCTCTGTAGTGTTTTCCCTCTCGATAGCCAACGTACGTCAGTGTGAAGCAGTAGCTGCTGGTGCTCAGCCCCACTGTCATGACAGAGCCTTTCAAACAGTCTGTGATTTAGAGGCCTGGACTCGATAAAGTTAATCACTTTCACTGCGTCATTCAAAACATCATGTAACTCAGGACTCATTCTCTTGCTGGCCAGTGCCTCCCTGTGAATGATACAGTGATTCCACTCAACGTCGGGGTTGACCTTCTTTATTTGGGCAAGTAATCCTTTCACCCTCCCAGTCATTGATGCCGCACCATCCGTGCACAAATGAGTACAGGATTTCCAATCCAGATTGTGCTCTGTCAATAATGTGAAACACATCCTCACCCGTAGTGCTCCCCATTAGCTTCTTGCAGAACAGAATGTGCTCATTAATTTCCGAAATGTCTCTGTATCGCACAAACGCAATCAACTGGGCTTCCCCGTTGACATCGGTCGATTCATCCAACTGCAGAGCAAATGAACCAGAATGTTTTAACTTTTCCACCACTTGATCAACAATATCAACGCCCATGTCATCGATCCTGCGGCACACCGTGTTATTTGACAATGGTACAGTCTTCAGTGCATCAGCTGCTTTCTTATCAATCATTGTTTCTGCGAGAATAACAGCAGCAGGCAAAATTAGCTCCTCAGCTATAGTAAACGGCTTTTTGGACTTAGCCACAAGTAGCGACACAGCATATGAGGCTTCCAATGCTTTGGTTGATACTGCAGTTGCTTTCTTTAATTTCTCTTGACTTCCCTTAAATTCCGACAGCTTTCTATGGAAAAACTCTGCTGTCTTTCCCACACAGGAAAGATGCTTGGTACTGAGGTGCCGTTGTAAATGGGCTGGTTTCATGCTATTATTTGAGAGCACATCGCCGCAGAGGAAACACAGTGGCTGAGGCGGCTCTGTAGGTGTGGATGTGAAACCGAAGAGGACATACTGTTCATGAAATTGACGGTACTTTGACTTGTCAACTTTCTTTCTTTTCTCCACGTGTTCACTTGACCTGCCGCTAGCGTTGCTGCTGCTTGGAACAGTGCGTTTTTACAGCCATTGATCCATAGCTAGTGTCTTTCTTCTACTCAAAGATAGCTGCCTGTTACCGGAAATCGTGAGTGACTGTGGCGCGCGGCCACGGAGGAGCGAGCGAGGGTCAACTTGCGGGAAGTGGCCAGGGTGAATAAAAAATACACTCTGAAACTAAAGTAAAAAATTGTCCTATAAATACAAAATAAACTACAGATTTCACACCAGTGACCTCAGTAAATGTTTTCCTGCCTATTGAGATTGAAATAACTTGAACATATGAATTGTTTGGAAATATTTTTCCCAATATTTTTTTTTTTTTTGCACATTTTTGAAAATCTTCCCACGTACCCCCTGGGGACTGCCCACGTACCCCTAGGGGTACGCGTACCCCCGGTTGGGAAACACTGCTGTAAACGATGTAACTTTTGACACAAATCAGCTACTTTGACCACTTTCCCAACAAGTAAGAGACAAAGTTAGAGGGTATGACATCTTCCTCTACTTCTCTGCTATTCAAATATGAAATCAAAACAGAAATAACTTTTACCAATCAAGAGGTACACCTGTTTTAGTAACCGCATCACCTTCTTTCAGTAGGCTACTTCCCACTGTTGAGTTAACTGTCATAGAACTTTGAGAAATTTAAAATTATAGCACATTCTAAGCATGACAATTAATAAACAATGTGACTTTTGACACAAATCAGCTACTTTGACCACTTTCCCAACAAGTTAGACAAAAAGTTAGAGTGTATGAAATCTTCCTCTACTTCTCTGCTATTCAAATCTGAAATCAGTTCAAAAATATCTTCTACCAATCAAAGTGTACATGTCTGATGAAATGTGTGATCTAACTGCCCCACAGTCCAAAGTAGTCTATCAAAGTAATCAGACCCATTATTTTACTAAATTTAACTTTGACTGCTTTGCTTTAAAAAGTAAAACTTTTTAAACTTCTTCCACTATCACAAAATACTTTTAAAAAGCTAAAGCAAGCCCCACAACTTTACTTGTAAAGTTACCATCTAGTTATTATTATTTATTTCTTAGCAGACGCCCTTATCCAGGGCGACCCTTACCAAAAAAATAAGCCTGCCGCATCCTGTTGTTGGCATGTACCAGCAATATTGCTGCAACCCTCCCGTAACAGGTTGCAGCAACATTGCAGCAAACTCACAATCTACCATGCAAATTAGGTTGCTGCAACCTTTCTCTTGCAACCAGTTGCGAAAAGGTTGCAAAAACTGGTAGGTTGCAGTAATATTGCAGGAAACTTTTGTGCTGCTTTATTTATTAATTATATGGCTATCCAAAAAAAAAAAAACACCACAAAAAGATCTGTAATGTATTTCTTTTATTTATGAACATGATGTATATACTGAGACACACATACTAAGATTACAAGATTATACAAACTGAGATACACTCAACACTGAATGGAGATTACACGCTCATACACTACTAATGTATACACTATATACTAAAACATACTATCTCTATTCTGAGAATACACTATACTGAAATGTACTGAAACACATACGCTGTACTAAAATTGCAAGCTCATACACTGAACCGAGATACACTACACACTGAAATACTGTACATACTGTACTGAGATTACAAGCTCATACACTGAAACACACTCTATACTGAGAGTACGCTACACACACTATACTGAGAATACAAGCTCAGTGGAGGCTTTGTGTAAATTGTTGATGCTCATAACATCCATATATATAATTATATATATATATATATATATATATATATAATATATATATAATACATAAAGTCCTTGTGCAACTTTAAAATTTCTATAACTTTGGATGAATACATGACAGAAGGAAACTAGCATATAAAAGTATAATTCACAAAGTTTTGTTAATGTTGTGATAATGTTTTTTTCATTTTGGCAACTAAATTCAACTCATTCTAAAATTGTGTTGAATGATTTATCATGAAAGATGATGTTTAGGTTGAAGCCTACAAAATGTGTTGTTAAAACCTTACGAATGATGATTTCATATGCCGTTTAGTTTGCTTTTGTATCTTGCATACATCCAAAGTTATTTAGCATTAAAGTTGCACAAGGACTTTATAAACACCTGTAAAGTGTATACATCTCAGTACAGAGCATATATTTCTCAGTGTTTGCATATATATATATATATATATATATATATATATATATATATATATATATATTAGTGGGTGAATTATGTCTTAAACGAGACCATCCTTATTCAAGTTTACCATGGTGAATTTATCATAGTCTTTTACCTTGGCTCTACCTTACTTTTAAAATGGTTTCCTACTGTTTTAATATGATTTCAGTGATCATTATTATACAGGACCGTAGTTAACCATTTCTTAGAAACATCTATTATGGAATATTATGGTATTCCCATGGTACAGTACAGTAAAGAACAGTGAAAGCATGTTGAAACCACAGGGAAAGTTCAATTAAAACCATGGTAAAAATGCAAAAACACAACTATGGTAAACTTCAGTAAGGGCAGGCTCCTTCTGTCATACAAGTTTCTAATTCTGAAAATTTGTTGCAGTAAGGTGTTAGCTATCTTTTCATTGAAGCATTTGTTAATTTATGATCCACTCAGCTCAGTTTGTTAAAATTCACCCACTAATATTCATACACTGTATAGAGAGATTGGTAGCACGCATTGATTCAGTCAAGCTTCTAAATACTACAACTCATGTGACTGATGACCGATCTCAGTATAGTGCAAGTATCTCAGTATACAGTGTATGCATCTCAGAGTACCTAAATCTCAGTAACCTCATAGTGGCTCCTCCTACCACACATTGTTAAGATGTTTCAGCATCCTTCTGATTCTGTCTTTGAATATTTGATGCAGCACGGCGATAGGTTGCCATCTTTTGATTGAAGCATCTGTTAATTTCGGATCCACATAGCCTTAGGTTGTTCGCAGCATACACTATAAAAAAAGGAATTTTTTTACCATTATTGGTGCAATATATGTGTAAACAAAACAAAAAACATTGTGTGCACTGGAATGATTGAGTCTTCACAAAGGTGCTGACCAATATCAAGTAAGATAAATATGTGTAAGAATGTAGAGTAATGTAAGATCATGTTTGAAGAATAGCAGTCAATGCAACTTTAGTTATTATTATGGCTTACATGTTTCCTCAATCTAAGTCCTGCAGAGTTTGGGTTGTAGGGTTATCTTAAGGAAAGAGTATACCATTGAGATTGATGCACTGACACTGCCAACCATGTCCCAATAAAGCTTCATATAGACTGTGAACAAATCTGACTTTTGTCTGTCAAAAACATTTACACTGTAGAGTAACAAAAACATCTTTGTATTTCTCCTGGAGCACTACAATACGCTATGTTTATATGTATATATGTATACAAGCCAGTTTGTTATCTGCACCTCCGCTGAGTTTACAGCAGTATGTATTTGAATAGAATATTGCTCTTGACGTCTAGATACGTGTTATCCAAATATCTATTGTAATCCTATCAATTCCTTGCAGAACTGCCGTCTGGCTGTCTATGTGAGCATATATAGTCTGCTGTATTATAATATTACTATTACAAGAAATCTTGATATTTTTGCGTTTTGATTTGAGAGCAACTACAGATATATTTTCCTTGGCATCAGAAATTTGGAACAACTTCACTGAAAACAACATTGTTTCAAGCTAAACATAAAACATTACATGGACAAGCAGTTGTTTCCGACAAAAGCACGGTGTCGCTGGACAAACAAACGTCAAATTTGGGATCAAGTTTTGGCTGGCAGCGGACCGTACCACTACCTGTGCAAAGATGAAACTCGCCCCGCTGGTCAGAGACTGGGTGACAATGTGTTAGGCTGATGTAACCGTGCTTAGGAAAATAGATTAATATTACCTATTGTGAAGATAGGGGTAGCGGCGCCTTTAAGGAATGACGTCGCAGCGATAGAAACTACATGGCCCAGGGGGCCGAGTTTAAATTGGAAGGTGGGGTTAGAGGCCTTTAAAAAAGAGTCCAGGCAGAACAATCGGGGGTGATCGTGGGGAGCACCAGTTGGATTGTCCTGTTCGACCTTAGTGGATGCCGTTCGTATTTTCAACTGTGAGTTTAGTAAGTACGTGACGTTGTTTGATTCAGTTTTGAAACTCGCTTGGAGTAGTAACCTGCTTGCAGGGCGATTTGTTTATTTTGTTGATAGAGTGTCGGGTGATCTGCTGTTCTCTGGATGAGACGTTTTGTTTTGATTTTTTCTTCGTGTGGATTTGTTATTTTTTTCCCCCGTACGTGCTTCCTGAACTTATAATATGACTACGGGTGTATGTTTGGAACGATACTCTGTGAGCGCCGACAACAGCGCAAGAGAAAGATAATTTAAATGGTGTGCTAAACGGAATGTGAAACAAACGCGGATGCACGACTGTAACGGAGAGATCTGGACTGGCCGTCTGATGCATGCACGATGCTGCAGGGAGGGGGCGGCAGTCCCGTGGGGTCGGCCTGTCAGTCATGGCGGTGACACGGAGAGGTGGGGAAGAGGGTGTGTGCGCTTTCCCCCTCTCTGAGTGGCTGGTAGGCGGGCTTTAATGGGATTGTTTGCCCTATAAAAATAATACTCTGCTGTTTCCTCAGGTCTGCCCTTTTAAAGAAAAAACAAAAGACGTACTGGGAAGTACGGGAGCCGGGACCGAGAGAGAACCGGGACCAAAAAGGAAAACAAAAGAGACAAAGAACAGAAAACTTAACCGTAGTGGGGAACCCGTGGGCAGACCCCTTGTGTAGTGTAAAGGTAGACTGAGGAGACGGCCAGAGTAGGACGGAGACCCGGGCCGTGCGGCTAGCGACGGCTGGGGTAACGCTGCCGACGTGCAGCACCTTTTCTTTTGTAGTTTTGTTACTGTGTTTTATTTTCCTTTTTACTTTCGCCTTTGGTTCTTGAATTATTGTTTGAGCACTTGTAAGTGCGCCCGCACTTGATCCGTACCGCATCGGTATGTCCGTGGTTCTGTTTTACCATAGTTGGTAAGCAGACCACAGTGAACAGCGCCCTCTGCGGGCTAAAAAAAGAAAGTACACCCGGCACAATAAAACTGGGCACCTGTGCGGTGCTTCAAGTACACCTTCTGTCTCTTGTGTGTCAGTGAATCAACCAACACCCTCCCACACGTGGTGTCAGAAGTGGGATTCGCTGGCATTGCCCATAAAGGCAGTGCACAAAACAAAATAAATAAATCCATAAATAAATCATGGATGCCACACAGTTCGCCGCCATGATGGACCTCCTGCGCCAGACCCTCATGGCTGCGGTGCAGGGGGCGGCTAGACCCGCAGCTCCAGACCCCCGGTTGCAGAGGCCAACAAAAATGACTGCCGAGGATCGACCTGAGGCGTATCTGGAGGTCTTTGAGGCCATGGCGACCTCGGCCGGGTGGGATCCGACACAGTGGGCCAGCTACCTGTTGCCTCAGCTGATGGGAGAGGCTCAAGCAGCGGCGAGAACGCTGTCCCCGGAGCAGATGCTGGATTACCCAGTGCTGAAGACGGCCATCCTTAATCGCGTTGGGGCCACGCCGGAGGGTTACCGGAAAAAGTTCCGGGGAGAGCATTTCGCTGCAGGGGAGCATCCCCGAACCATCGCACACCGCCTCAAGGATTACGCCATGGGTTGGCTGAACCCGGACGCCACCACCAAAGCCAGGTTGGTGGAAGTGATCGTGGTAGAGCGGTTCCTGGAGTGTTTGGCCCCGGGACCTCGGCTATGGGTACAGCGGCAGGCACCTGCCACTCTGGATCGGGCGGTCGAGTTAGCGGAACAATACCAGGCAGCGGAGCCAACGCCCACAAGACTGCCTGGAAGGAGTGTGGCTACCGAATCACCCCCTCTACTGGGCCCTGAGAGGGCGAAGGGACAGGGGGGAAGGGGTAGTCAGGTATTTGGTCGAGGGGTGTCCGCGGGAGCTCCCGGCCCGGGAACCGGGGCAGAGTGGGATTCCCCGCGGGCTGCTGCGGTGTCGGACCGGGGTCTCGCGCGGCCACCTTATCGACGAGCCCCTTTGATGGCTCCGGTTTTTCCACCTCTTGCTGGAGCTCCGAGGCAAGAAACCAGTCCACCGAGGTGTTGGACGTGCAGGGAGGTGGGCCACATCGCGCGGGACTGTCCCGTGATGGAGTGTGACCTCAGCCGACCAGGTAAGCATGTTCAATTACCTCAGTCACTCCAGCAGACGGGTTTTGTTATTCCTGTGACAGTGGATGGTACAAAAACCCAGGCGCTCCTGGATTCAGGGTGTGGTCAGTCCCTAATACAGGATAGCCTAATCTCACCGGGGCATAAACAAATATTGGGACGGGTGCATATTAAATGTATTCATGGGGATGTACGCTCATATCCTAAGGTTAGCATAACGGTGAAAATTGGACAGCAGATGACACAGGTGCAGGTGGGGTTGTGTCCTCGATTGCCGGTACCGGTAGTTCTGGGACGGGACTGTGGGCAATTCAAGAGTTGGTTGGCTGCCCTGACGGCCCCGTCCTCCCTATTGGCTAAGAAAGAGGAAGTAATTGGAGAGATCTTTCCCTTTCACGACCCAGAGTGGTTTTGTCATAAATTTAAACCCCGTAAAACTAAACGGGAGCGCCGGGCTGCGAAGAATGAGGGCAGGCAGTGGAAGGGGCTTGAGAAGTTTCAGGTGGGGGCGATTGGTGAAGAGTCTGGGGGGGAGGCCGCGGAGCCAGCGCAGGGGTCTGGATCGGCTGCCTCCGCTCAGGACCGACCTGATCCCGAGCTGGAAGCCATGGGAGCTGATTTTTTAGCTCGTTCCCGTGACTTTCGACTCGAGCAAGGGCGTGACGATGTGCTGGGCAGGCTCTTTGACCAAGCAGCTGTGGTTAATGGTCGGGTGGTCGAGCCCAGACGCGCCGCCACGTACCCTCACTTTGAAATCGCTCGAGACCTCCTGTACCGTGTCGACAAATTGCCCCAGACCGGGGAAGTGCGTCACCAGTTGCTGATTCCTCAACCCTTTAAGGAGGATTTACTGCGGCTGGCTCACGCTATTCCTTTGTCTGGTCATCTGGGCAGGGATAAGACTAAAGCAAGGCTTGTGTCACGGTTCTACTGGATGGGGCTGGATGGTGACGTCAGACGTTTTTGCGAACGTTGTGGGGAGTGTCAAAAGGCTAGTCCTAGAGCCGTCCCACGAGCCCCACTGGTGCCGTTGCCCCTAGTGGAAGCTCCGTTTGAGCGTATTGGAATGGATTTGGTTGGGCCGCTGGAGAGGAGTGCGGCGGGATACACACACCTATTGGTCATTCGGGATTACGCCACGCATTATCCCGTGGCCATTCCCCTTCGCTCTGCCTCAGCCAAATCTATTGCCAACGAGCTTGTGAAGGTCTTTTCCCGAGTGGGGATCCCCAAAGAAATACTAACCGACCAAGGCACCAACTTTATGTCCCGACTAATCCGCGGAACATGTAAATTTTTGGGGATTAAGACCATTAGGACCTCGGTGTTTCATCCTCAGACCGATGGTCTTGTGGAGCGCTTTAATAAAACCCTTAAGAACATGTTGCGCAGATTTATTAATAGTGATGTGCGTTACTGGGACCAGCTGATTCCCCCCCTTCTCTTTGCGATCAGAGAGGTACCCCAGGCTTCCACGGGTTTTTCGCCATTCGAGCTGCTGTATGGGAGAAGACCCCGGGGTGTGCTCGATCTGGTCAGAGAGATGTGGGAGGAGCAGCAGGATAATTCGACTAATACAGTCCGGTATGTGTTGGACCTGCGCAAACGTCTTGAGTCTGTGGGAAAATGGGCGCATGACAATTTGCAGCAGGCTCAGCACAGACAGGAGACGCAATACAACCGAGGAGCCCGGTTGCGCACATTTCAGCCGGGGGATAAAGTACTTCTATTATTACCCAGTTCTGAGTCGAAACTTCTGGCTAAGTGGCAAGGACCCTTTGAGGTTACACGCCGGATTGGGACGGTGGACTATGAGATCTGCCAGCCGGAGCGATGGAGAGAGAAACACATTTATCATGTAAACCTCTTGAAGCCCTGGCTGCAACCGGAGGCATTGGTAGTGGCACAGGCAGATGACGTCACCGACCTGGGACCTGATCTTTCTGTGGTGGCGAAAACAGGGTCGGTACAGATTGCAGAAAATCTGACACCAACACAGAAATGTCAGGCTCGGGCACTGGTGGCGGGATTTCCTGATGTGTTTTCTCCCGTCCCGGGGCAGACTCGAGTAGCCCACCATCACATTGAAGTTGAGCCGGGGGCGCCAGTTCGCCAGAGGCCGTACCGCATACCTGAGCGTAAAAGACAGGTAATAAAAACGGAGATTGATGAGATGCTGAGACTGGGGGTAATAGAGGAGTCCCAAAGTGATTGGAACAGTCCAATTGTTTTAGTGGATAAGCCAGACGGGTCCACTCGATTTTGCATTGACTTCAGGCGAGTAATGAGAAATCGAGGTTTGACGCTTATCCCATGCCCCGGGTAGATGAGTTGCTGGAGCGTCTTGGTACGGCTCATTTTATGACGACACTGGATTTAACGAAGGGGTACTGGCAGATACCCCTGACCCCGGAATCTAAAGAGAGGACGGCGTTTTCGACTCCCTTCGGGTTATACCAATTTAGGACCATGCCTTTTGGGTTGCACGGAGCACCAGCCACGTTCCAGCGGATGATGGATCGCATTTTGCGGCCCCATCAGCAGTACGCCGCTGCTTACATAGATGACGTGGTTATCCACAGTGAGGATTGGCCGAGTCATCTGTGTAAGGTAGCGGCGGTATTGCAATCCTTGCGGGAGGCTGGGCTCACGGCTAACCCAAAGAAATGTGCCATTGGGAAGAGTGAGTCGGAGTATTTGGGGTATCGAGTAGGGAGCGGCCAAATCAGACCGCTGATTGCTAAGGTGAAAGCCTTGGCTGACTGGCCGGTCCCTACGACCAAAACCCAGGTGCGCTCTTTCTTGGGACTAGCGGGCTATTATAGGAAGTTCATTCCGAACTTCGCCACGCTCGCTGCTCCCTTGACAGACCTCACCCGGAAGGCTGCCCCAAATACGGTTCAGTGGACGGAGCCGTGCCAGAGGGCCTTTCTCGCTCTGAAGCGAAGGCTGTGTAGCAAGCCAGTGCTGTGCAGTCCTGATTTCAGCAAGAGGTTCACCCTGCAGACGGATGCGTCAGAGACAGGTCTCGGGGCAGTGTTGTCTCAGGAGGTGCGGGGAAGCGAGCACCCGGTCCTGTATATCAGCAGGAAGCTCCTTCCCCGTGAAAAGAACTATAGTACCATCGAGAAGGAGTGTCTCGCAGTAAAATGGGCAGTCGAGTCACTCCGGTACTACCTCCTGGGGCGACACTTCACCCTGGTGACAGATCATGCCCCCTTAGCATGGCTTCACCGGATGAAAAATAATAATGCCAGGATCACGCGGTGGTACTTGGCCCTGCAGCCCTATGCCTTCAGGGTTGTCCACCGAGCAGGAAAGCTCCATCTAAATGCTGATTTTTTTCTCTCGGGAAGGCATGGGGGTGTAGGATTTCGAATGGACCGGTGGTGCCATTCTGAGGGGGAGGATGTGTAACAGGGAGAGATCTGGACTGGCCGTCTGATGCATGCACGATGCTGCAGGGAGGGGGCGGCAGTCCCGTGGGGTCGGCCTGTCAGTCATGGCGGTGACACGGAGAGGTGGGGAAGAGGGTGTGTGCACTTTCCCCCTCTCTGAGTGGCTGGTAGGCGGGCTTTAATGGGATTGTTGGCGGTTCTATTGTAGCATAAACCCGGTGGTGTTAAAATAGGGATGGGGTTCCCTGCTTTTTTTATTGTCACTTTATGAAAATAAATAATATTTCTCTACATGTACCTGAGTGTTCAATATATATATATATATATATATATATATATATATATATATATATATATATATATATATAGTTAACGAATTCGCACTCACTCGGTTCGTTGCCCCTTTAAAAATACGACCCAGCACACAAGAAGTAGATTTTCCAGCGCTGACGCGCTATTTTTTTAATAAACACAAAATAAAACAAAACACAAAACAAAAACCTAACTCCGTTTGGAGCGCTAACTATACAGGTTTTTTCCCTTACTAACCTGCAGGACGGCTAAGCCGTTTACCTGGCACCACAGAACATACACACACAAAAACCCGACACTTACTTCCCACGACTTTCCAGAAACAGAGCACCTCATCTGCCTCTCTCTATTCAGCCGTCTCGAGCAGACTGCCTGCTTCCCTTTTAAACCCCCCCACCGGGATCTAATTCCCCCAATAACGCCCAGGTGAGGATGATAATCAATAATAAAACAATTAAGAAATCAATTAGCAAATTAAATGAAACAATAAAGCAACACAAATCAAACAAAGGTGCATTTTCACATGTTTTTTTTTCTTTTTTTCTTTGCAGGGAGGTTTTAACCCCCTCCCTGCCGTCTCTCACAACCCGCTATATTACACATCCCCCCCCTTGTCTTTACAAGACACAGGCCACGAGACGGCCACCTCCTCCCCTAAAACACAACCACCCACCCTCGAGTCCATAAATGTCAATTTTCGCCCTCTTCCACGGGCGAACTCGAGGGTGGATCGGTCCACGTCCTGGGTCAGCCAGGTAGGGACCGCGCACCGGCGACGAGGGACCCCACCGGTTTGTCAGGGGCGACCGGCACGACAACCGGGGCACTGGAGGCTGCAGCAGCGGGCAGAGGTCTGCAGCTGGGACCCAGTGCAGCGATGTCCGGTCAGCAAGGGGGAGCGAAGTAGTGACCAGGGGGAGCGTACGCGACGTCTGGGAGCAGCGCAGCGACGTCTTAGTGTCCGGGAGGAGCGGAGCAGGGGACCAGGTGGAGAACTGTGCCCGATTCTGCCGACTCCTGGGCTCCAGGTCAAGTGAAGGGAGGTCCAGGAGCAAGGGGTAAGGGACTGGACGCAGCGACGCCGGACTGGACCGTAGGGGTGGTGGTCGGGGCTGTGGTGGAGGTACGCTTTTCACCTCCTCCCTAGGCTCCGGAAGCGGCAGCTCCTCCCCTCTGGGCTCTGGCAGCGGCAGCTCCTCCCCTCTGGGTTCTGGCAGCGACAGCTCCTCCCCTCTGGGCTCTGGCAGCGGCAGCTCCTCCCCTCTGGGCTCTGGCAGCGGCAGCTCCTCCCCTCTGGGCTCTGGCAGCGGCGGCTCCTCCCCTCTGGGCTCGGGAGGCTGCGGAGCTCCGCTAGCCTGCTCCCACTCTTGGAGCAACAGCTCCAATTCTGTTGGCTCCCTTCTCTTCATTGGAGCCAACCCCATCTCTCTCTCCCATCTCTTAAGTTGCTCTCCCTGAGCAACAGCATTCCTGGTGATCTGCTCGATCATCTGTAGCAAATCCATCTTCTCTGGGTCTTAGGGGCGCCCACACTCTCTGACACCATATGTAACAGATTCGCACTCACTCGGTTCGTTGCCCCTTTAAAAATACGACCCAGCACACAAGAAGTAGATTTTTCCAGCGCTGACGCGCTATTTTTTTAATAAACACAAAATAAAACAAAACACAAAACAAAAACCTAACTCCGTTTGGAGCGCTAACTATACAGGTTCTTTCCCTTACTAACCTGCAGGACGGCTAAGCCGTTTACCTGGCACCACAGAACATACACACACAAAAACCCGACACTTACTTCCCACGACTTTCCAGAAACAGAGCACCTCATCTGCCTCTCTCTATTCAGCCGTCTCGAGCAGACTGCCTGCTTCCCTTTTAAACCCCCCCACCGGGATCTAATTCCCCCAATAACGCCCAGGTGAGGATGATAATCAATAATAAAACAATTAAGAAATCAATTAGCAAATTAAATGAAACAATAAAGCAACACAAATCAAACAAAGGTGCATTTTCACATGTTTTTTTTTCTTTTTTTCTTTGCAGGGAGGTTTTAACCCCCTCCCTGCCGTCTCTCACAACCCGCTATATTACAATATATATATAGTGTATGTCTCTACATTTTTCAGTGTGTGCCTAAAAGTTAGTTTAGAACCCTGTAGTGTGATCTAAGTGTACAAATATTGTGTCAATTACAATGTAAAAGCTTAATGTAATTTTAATTCTGTTTTACATAAGAATAATGCTTTTTTTACAGTAGGCTATGAAGTTTACAATTAAATAAATATTATAGCTAAACATAGCTATTTGCTTTCTTTTAATATTTTTTTTTAAATGCAGTAAAGTGACTTGTGTGATTTTTCATGTGACAACAATTCAATTCTTGAATTGCTGAAATCAACAAATTTACAATCACAAATTGAATTGTTGATATCAAGAATTTAATTGCTGATATCAATATAATATATATAATTATTGCTGGCACTCAATTGTTTCCTAATGTAATTAACGGGTGGGTGGTCCAGGCCCAGGTCTGTTTTTGCTAACATATAAACCAGAATCTTCTTTGCAACCTTTCTGCTAACTTACAGCAAGGTTGCAGCTATCTGCAACCTTGCTGCTACCTAGATCACAGCAAGGTTGCAGTTACCTGCAACCTTGCTGCTACCTAGGTAATTCCATTCTTGCAACCTTTTTGGGTTGCTGCAATGTTGCCGGTATATTTCTGCAACTAAACCTTTTTCGTAAGTCGACTTACTATTGTTACAAGATATCACATTATTTTTACATACAATTACATTATGTTTTACACATTATTTTTACATACAATTACATTATTTTTTACACATTATTTTTACATACAATTACCCATTTATACAGTTGGGTTTTTACTGGAGCAATCTAGGTAAAGTACCTTGCTCAAGGGTACAGCAGCAGTGTCACCCACCTGCGAGTGAACCAACGACCCTTCGGTCAAGTCCAGAGCCCTAATCACTACTCCACACTGTGTGCACCCCTCCTTGATTTAACGAGCAGGGTGTTACAGCTCGGCCCGCTTACCACCATTTGGCGGGTGAATCACATTTTTGTTTTAAATAACTATTTCTGGCGGCGCAATTCCCTCAGTGGCGCAGTCAGCTATAACAATATCTGTGCTCTTTCTGTAGTACTAGCCTTATGATTAAGGGGTGCTACAACAGCACACATGTATTTTGTTTTAAAACATCTCAGTTTCTATGCCTTATTCTCGGGTTATTTTTTGTGCTTGCACTCCACGGGTCATTTCACCTCAGCAGTGTCTTGAGGTCAAAACATGTTACTGGCTGAACCTGTTCCCAGAGCGGGACGTTCCTCTTAGTGGGACTAGCGCTCGTCTTTTTGTGTGGCAAACTTTTATTTTTAGCTTTAACTTTTGTTTTTATTTCTTTATTAAATGTGACACCAGGTCTACCATTGCTGGTACCCTAGTGAAAGCTCTGTGTTGAAATGAAATCTGTGTGCCTGAGCGGCGTATCAACACCAATGCTCTGTGTCTGTCAGTATTTTCCAGTGACTACCCACACACGTCCCCTGTTACACACGCTGTTGCTGTTACACACCATGATTTGTTTATTCATCTAGTTCATAAATATTCAACACTGCCAATGACGCTGCAAAAATATTCAAGCAAATAATCTCACAAGAGCATGTCAAATTTGCTTAAAACAAATATAATTGTCAAGTTCAGAGGATACTCAGAAACTTAAGAGTTAGTGACAGAGAGGGAAACAAAAAGAGACAGAAAGCAGATCTTAACACATCTAACATACAGTAGTGATGTCGGCCGTTGTCTTGGGTAAATTGATTGGCGATGGATTATTGACATGTCTGGGGATTGCTATGAACGCATTCATCCTCAGCAGTAATGCCTGGCACTTTTGGAGTGGAGCAAGAAGGAAGCCGGGTCCCTTCCTTGCTGGAGAAATTACAGTCTCATGTGTCGCTGTTGCCAACTTGCTCATGGATCTGACTGGCTTCCTGTGGTTTGTGATAAGGGTCTTTCACTTGGAATGCCTGATTGGGAATGCAGCTCACATGTGTGTAAATTATACTCTCATAGTCACTGTATCATACAGCTTTTGGTTCACCAACTGCCTGTGTGTCTTTTATATGGTGAATATCATCAGCGTCCCCAACGCCGCCTTCATCAGACTGAAGCGTAATATCTCAGTCCTGACTTACACCTTACTAGTCATCACTTTCACCTTCAGCTCTGTCGTAACCTTCCCTGTCATTTGGGCTTCTCAGTTAAACCAAACAAACATTTCGGAAGCCAACGGAAATCTTTCTAAGTCAGCCTGCAATGTATACACGACAAATGATATCCCCATTGGGGTTCAGATCTTGAATGGGTTCCTGTTGCTCTACCTGCCTGCAGGCATCATGGTGTACGCCTGCATCCGGATCGTGGTGTATCTGCGCCATCACATTGAGAAGATGGAAAGAAACAGTTCTTCTGAAAATACTTTATCTTCTTGCTCCTCTTCCCCAGCTCTACAGGCCCAAATCAGGATCTCCAAAATGATCACCTGTTTGGTCATTGTCTACTTGCTCTGTGACACTGTCCTCTTCCTGGTCCTCTTGAACAGATTATTTCACTCAAACACTGATACGATTAATACCATCGCGGCTTTTGCTATTTCAGTTTTCACTGGAGGCATAGCCTCCATATTAATTTTTGGAAATTCCAACCTGAGGAAAAATCTGATGTCTGTCTGCTGTCCTGCCTCTGAACCCACTCATGTACACAACGAGCAATAAGCAATGTCTTAAATTTCACTAATCTTTAGGTTCTGTTTTCATTACTATTTGGATTCTGGCTTTGGTGCTGGACAAAATAATCCAGTAACTATTTGCCTTTTTTAAATTAACGAATGGACTACTATAGCTGCAATGTAAGGATCTGAACTGCAGTAACAATGTCATTATAATGTTAGATTTAAATTACAGTGTAAATAGTACCTTTTGGCTGGGTTTATAAATAGGTTATTAAGATGATATACAGTAAGCTGTGAATGTATCTTTTTAACACTGCCATTTTTGCAGCACATCTATCAAACGTTTTCCTTTCATGGCTGTTTTTGTACATGTGAAGTACTTTTTGGTCAGGTATGAATTACAGTAAATGTGGTATTTCTGCCTACACTGTATTTTATGTCAATATAGGGGTGCAATATGTGAGGGATAAACAAAGATAAGTGTAAAAACTAATTCACTGTTTCCAGTGCCGTTAGGCACAAGAAACTGTGGATTATTTTGTTACCGATTCAACACTTTGAGTTGTTTATGCCACTTAAAACATTTCTTCCTAATTGTAACTTGTTTGATAATGAGATTCAATAGATTGTTAATTTGGTTATTGGATTTGGTTTTTGCTCTTTTGTTATGCTCCTTTCAAACAGTTAAAATGTCTCATATTGTGAGGTCCTCTGAGTTTGAGTTTGAAACCCCACTTACACAGACAAATGTGTCTGTTGTAAGTGAAGATAGTAGCTAGGACTATGTTTTAGATGTAGAACATGAAAATGGCATTTGCAAAATAAAAATGAAAAAAGGAATGTGAACCAGAAACAGTAAAGTTATTGATAATTTTGATGAAGAACTAAATATTGTTGGCAGCAATCGGTTTTCGAGAAGTACTCGAGAAGTAAAATGTAAGTGGGCTGTAAGCTTGTTTGAACAATGGTTAAACGAAAGAAATGTAAAAACTGAGTTTACATCTAACGTCTGTGTAATTAATGAAGATTTACTAAGGGGTGATGAAATTGCTGTTATTCTTGAACCTCCCCAGAAGATATGTGAAATAAAAATTAGAAGGGGGTATGTTTATGTGGAAGTGAATTTGTAATTCAGACTTATTTGTATTTGTATTGTAATGTTAATGTATAATTTTATTTACTTTAACAATAAATGCTACATTGAAATCACAAAGCCTTTTCTAAGTATTATGTTTGAAATGTGTAATACTATTAACTAATTGTTGCGTAATAAAATGGTATGCACTTTTCTGTTGAGTTGTTCAAACTGTGGTTTCGTTGACAAATCTAGTTTTCTGTGGATTCGTAGCACAAACTGGATTCATTAATCAACAATATTTCTGCCCAGCACTCCACCTTCTCTTCAAAGCCCCACAGCCACTTTCAGTTAGAAGAATCAATCAAAAGATCAAAGGGTGACGTCACAGAAATGTTTTAATGAATAAAATGCTCACATTAGTTTTTTATGTATCCAGTAGAATTAGACATTCATGAAGAGAATGTGCTGAACCCTGCTTGGAATCTAGACATGGGGTATAAGAGTGCCTTGGGAGATGAACAACACTGAACACATTAAATATAATGAGCCCCATTTTTAAAATGGAATGATTGCACACACATTTCCCAGAATGCATCTGCAACAATGACTAACAATGAAATGAGTTACTGTTAAAAGCTGAGAGCCCTTAAAAAATATTTGAAAACAGGTCCTCCTGAGAAGAACCACAAAGAACACAGAAAACACACAGATCATTTGTTTTATTATCTCTCATTAGATAAGCATCAACACTTTAACTAACCAAGAACCCCGATTAATTGTGCATTGTTTTCTATTTTTATGTTGTGGATATTGTATGGATTTTCACAAATTGGTTACAGGGTTCACAGTAAAGGAAAGGTTGTGAATATATTCATAACTGGTCCGCTCCCCAATAAAGTTGGTTTGAACAGTCTAGGTGATATGGTTTTCAATATAAAGCTTATATTCACGGATGTTTAATATACACACATTTGGGATATTGTATTGATTTTCACAAATGACGAATATATACAGAACTGGTCAGCTTCCCAATAAAGTTGCTTTGAAAAGTCTAGGTGATATGGTTGTGAATATCACATAACTATCGAATTTCAAACCAACTTTACCAGGGTGTTGTTTTTTTTTTGTTTTTTTTTTACAAAACATTACTGTATCAGTTGTGAACGAATCGCTATCAGTGCCAAGAAGGTGTTCTTTTAAGCGAAGTTCCTGTTCCTTCAGCTGGAGCATTTACAATGGGGAAAATCAGTTTCACCACAAGGGTGTTCCCTCAAGTGAAGTGTTCTCTTAAAGCTCCTATAAAAATGTACGATGGTTACAACTATTATTTTGTACAACTGGATTTTGGAACAAGTACAAACCATGGTATGAGTGTGAAAGTACTATGGTATCATACCTGTACCTTTGTACAATGTTATTACTATGGTTCTTAAAACTCTAGTACACTGACCATGGTACTTTCTGTGTGTCACAAGAATGGCTTGAGTGGTGTGTGGTGACGTCACAGACCAGGAAGAAATGCAATAACAAAAATGGGTGCTGAAACTGAGTGCATTTGGCGCTCAGTGTTTTATTTAATTAAAACAATCAAAACAAACAGTTGAACAAAACACAGAAAAGAAAGATCACGCTGGCCAAACAAAAAAACAGACACTAACTAATATGGTTTTTCTGTAATAAGTGCCTTTTTCTCTGGTCGATAGCATTCGCCCAGTCTCTCCTCTCTTCCCCTCCCCCCACTGCAAAATTATCAGTTTCTCTGGTTTTACTATTTATAGGTATGTGTTTGGGTAAAATAAACATTTTTGTTTTATTCTATAAACTACTGACAACATTTCTCCCAAATTCCAAATAAAAATATTGTCATTTGAGCATTTATTTGCAGAAAATGACAACTGGTCAAAATAACAAAAAAGATGCAGTGTTGTCAGACCTCGAATAATGCAAAGAAAATAAGTTCATATTCATTTTTAAACAACACAATACTAATGTTTTAACTTAGGAAGAGTTCAGAAATCAATATTTGGTGGAATAACCCTGATTTTCAAGCACAGCTTTCATGCGTCTTGGCATGCTCTCCACCAGTCTTTCACATTGATGTTGGGTGACTTTATGCCACTCCTGGCGCAAAAATTCAAGCAGCTCGGCTTTGTTTGATGGCTTGTGACCATCCATCTTCCTCTTGATCACATTCCAGAGGTTTTCAATGGGGTTCAGGTCTGGAGATTGGGCTGGCCATGACAGGGTCTTGATCTGGTGGTCCTCCATCCACACCTTGATTGACCTGGCTGTGTGGCATGGAGCATTGTCCTGCTGGAAAAACCAATCCTCAGAGTTGGGGAACATTGTCAGAGCAGAAGGAAGCAAGTTTTCTTCCAGGACAACCTTGTACTTGGCTATAGTACACGAACCATGGTAATGTCTGTGTTATGGTTCTTAAAACTGTGGTATAGGTACATCACAGTGTGCTGAGGAAAACAAAAGAATTGTCAAGAGACAAAGAGCCCTATTTAGCAACGGTCGCAAACCCCTAAGGCAATCGCAAAACACTTTGCGAACAATTAGCGCAACAGAATCAGGCACAAGTGTGGGCAAACAGACTTTGCCCAGATATCTGATTTAGCAACACGTGTTTTTGTGCCCACTCGGCAAGTTAGCGTCAGCGTTGACATGGGCTGAACTTGGGGAGTGTCCTCATTTAAATACAAATGTAGCGATTTAGTAAACCATCAACAGCGTTAGTGTTTGTGTTTCAGTAGACACGTGAAAACCAGGTCTAAACTGTGCGCAAATCTGACTATAAATACCGGTGAAACTACCAGGGAAGCAGGCAAAGAAAAGAGAGAAAAAAACAGAAATAAAAGAAATATGGAGTGCGCACTGAATTAATGTGATTTTGTAACAATTGTAAGTCGCCCTGGATAAGTGTGTCTGCTAAGAAATACATAATAATAATAATAATAATAATAATAATAATAATAATAATAATAATAATAATAATAATAATAATTTCTACATGGCCAGAGTGGAGGAGGAGACATCCCCAAATAAGTCACCTGTCTTTTCTGTCTGACACACAATGTATGCAGCAATTTCGCCAACTGTTCAGGCTGACCTAGAGACTGTTTGCCTGCAGCACTAAAGTACACGCAACAACACAGAATAGGCAACTCTACATAAATCGTAAGGGGACCTATTCTGTCAACGTGCAAGTAGTGTGTGATCTGTGATGCCAACAACTACATCACAAATGTGTATGCAAACTATCGTTGCTCCGCTCATGACTTGTTTATCTACGCTAATTTGCAGATGGCTCTCTGTAATGGATGTTGAACTTACAGAGGAAAGATTACAGGGTTTGAAGGAAGCAGATGCTGAACTTGAAGCACCAGTGTTGGAGGTTGCAGATGCTGCAAGTGCCAGGCAGGTCAGACAAAGCCTTTTAGACAGGGGTTCACAGGGACGTATGCGGACCAATAAAAAATGCAGACTTTGTTATTGTTGTATAAGATGTGTCGGAGAGTTGAAACTGAAGAATGTCAGTTGATATGGGTATACAAAAGATTGAGGCAGGAGGGGAACTCCCGTGAATCCATCAGAGTGACAACAAACTGCAGGAATGGATAGAAAAGCTGAAGTGTCCAAGCTTCACAGCGATAGCAAACCAGCTTAAAATATATATAGAACGTGTGGTATTATACTGCCATCTAGAGGTTATGATTGGAATTAAACCATTGGCTTGAGTGAAGCTGGGTAGATTGATTAAAATCCTTGTCTGTGTAGAACAACATTTGATTATTCCTTTAGATTTGAATAGTAAATATTCAATACATGTTTTAGGACAGTTAGTCATGTATATGAATAAGTTAACGCAGTATTTAGATTTCATGATTCGGCGAGTTGAACTCGTCCTCACCAGTTGTGAAAGCGCAGCATCAGGAAGCCAGAAGATTGCAGTACTGAGGCACAGAGCACGCAGAGCCTGATGAAGCTGTCTGGTCACCATGGCAACTTACCACTCCCCACAGTCACTCAATGAGGGTGTTGCTGTGGTAACCATGGTATGTGAGGCGCCGGTGGAAAAGTTGCAGTACAGCAGTGTCGTTGGAGCATGTTGTGACCAGTCAAATCACGAGCCGCCACTGGTTGAAATGGTGTTTGTAATGAGCTGGATAAATTTTTAAAATGTTGAACGTAGCTGATGGAGGTCCAGGGCAAGATCTTCTGATGGAACGGTAAATTATGCTGGGTCTGTGGGAGCGGGGGAGGGGTGTCTTATTGCACGCGAGGAGTAAAGAGAGATTCCGCAGACAAAGCTTTGTGGTGGATTTAATAGAGCTAAAGCAAGGCAATCACTGACAACGGGAATGTCGATGTCTTGTCGAAGGAGCTTGAAAGTTTAGCGGAGGACCAGTCTTTCTGATAAAGTTGCAGACAAGTTGAGTAATGAAGCTGCGCTTTGGATGGCTCTGTTGCTGAGGTGGAGACTGGATGCTGGATGGAGCAGGAAAGACTAACATTGGAGCTCTTGGAGCCGAAAAGAGAAGCTGAATGAAAAGAAGGATCACCTGAACAGGTAGGAAAATGACTGATAATATCTTATAATAGATATTAGCGGTGAAGCACGAAACGGCGGCGTCTGAGCGTTTGCTACAAAAACGAAACACTAGACAGAAAGGGTGCAGGTGATCAGGGCTTAAATAGAAAATAGATACTAATTAACAGGAAATTAGAAGCCCCCGGCTCCACGCCCCCTGAACCACGCAAGCTAATATATATATATATATATATATATATATATATATATATCTATATATATATATATATATATATATATATATATATATATATATATATATATATATATATATATATATATATAGTGAAACAAGTGCATTCACGTAGTTTGGGACCTGGCTAAGGTGTCTGTATTGTAGTGCAGACAAATGTGATATCAAGACCGTAATTGCAAGTAATAAGTTTCTTTAATAGTTCCAAAATTAAACAAACTAAACACACAGAAGTTCTTCACAGTTAATAACTAATTCAATGAACACAGTACAGTTCTTTCATCATGGATGGACTCCTTCTGGAGGTCACCCTTTACACCGGAACTCAGGTAAGTACTTGGTGGTTTTCTTCAATTTCCCTTTTCCTTTTGTTGGTTTGTTGCTGTGTCCCCTTTCCTCTCTTCCAGGTGCTGTGGAGCTTCCAGCAGATGGTGCTGTGGAGTCAGGTCCCTCTGGCTTCACTACACCCAGGTTTGTACTTACTATTGCCCCCGGTGGCCCTTTGCAGAACTGCCCGGCACAGGCAACCTTTTGTGAAGGTAAACACTGCTCTTCAAATTGAATAATTATCAACTGTACTGTAACCACAGTCAGAGTTCTGCTCGTAATTCTATATTATGTCTTTTCTACAGGGTTCCTCTCTCTATGGATATAAATCCCGTTGTGGATAGCCCCACTTAAAATGCCCCGTATGTTGTGAGCTTTTAGTTACTCTCGTCTGGTATTGAATTTGTTCTCCTTACGCTCACCACTTTATCAGGTTGAAAACTCGAACCGAGTGCAGCGTCCCGTTCTCGTTTGATATTTTGTTTGTAATCCTTAGTGCTCACCACTCTTTAATATAGCAGACTCGAGCCGAGTGCAGCGTCCCGTTCTCGTCTGCTATTTTAATTTCGCCCGTCGTATTATCGGTTGTTCCACCTGTTCCCTCTCTCCCCTCTCTCCTACCTAGCAGCCTTTTAAAGTCACCGACTTTCCCCGTCATGCACTGCCTGGTTTCCTGGTGGTTGTTGGGAAATGTAGTTTCTGGTCCTTCTATGTAGGTATTTAGTCCCTTAAAAACGTCATTCCCATCATATATATATATATATATATATATATTTACTGTTGTGACAGGGTGGCTGAGTAGTAACGTCAGGCCAGATGCAGGAAGGGAAAACACTGACCCAGGCAGTACTGCAGTTCAAAAAGAAAGACGCGGCAGTGCTGTTTATTTAAATACAAAAATAAAATAAAAAGGTTTAAATAAAAACACTGTGCTCACGAGCAAAATAAAACAGTTAAATAAAACAACTGACGTCAGGCGATGCGGAGCAGCCGGCAGCCCCAGGCAAAGCAGGACCCTCGGTGACCCCAGACGTAGCAGGACCCTTGGCGACCCCAGGCGAAGCAGGACAGGCAGCAACCCTAGGAGAAGCAGAAGAGATAGCAGCCCCAGATGATGCAGAGCAGCAGGCAGCCCCAGGTGATGCGGAGCAGCAGGCAGCCCCAGGCGATCCAGATGTGGCATCACTGAGCGGAGCGGGCGTGGCATCCCTGGGCGGTGCAAGGCAGGCATCCTCGGGTGGTGCAAGGCAGGCATCCCCGGGCGGTGCAAGGCAGGCATCCCCGGGTGATGGCGAACTGGCATCCCCAGGCGATGCATGACAGGGCAGCAGCAGTCCCTCGGGAGGTGACGGCGGCAGCAGACCCTCGGGGAGGTGACGGCGGGAGGGGAGCCCCTGGCCATGAAGGTGGAAACAGGAGCCCCTCTTCTCCCAATGGTGGTGATGGAGGCAGAGGTAGCTCCTGCTCCTCTCCTGATGGCAAAGGCGGCAGGGGCTCCTTCCCTTCTGGCTACGAAGGTGGTAGGGGCTCCTCCCCTTCTGGCTGCAAAGGCTGCAGGGGTTCCTCCCTTCTGGCTGCGAAGGCGGCAGGGGCTCCTCCCCTTCTGGCTGCAGCAGGGCAACCAGCAGGCATGCTCCATCTGCTGGTGGAGACGGGACCAGCAGGCACTCTCCCTCTGCTGGTGGCGGTGGTGGAGACAGAGGCAGCTCCTGCTGTTCTGCTCCTGCCGTTGGAGATGGGTCCAGCAGGCACTCTCCCTCTGCTGGTGGCGGTAGGCACAGCAGGTCTACCTTCTCTGCTGTGGGTGGTGGAGGCCGGACCAGCAGGCACTCTCCCTCTGCTGGTGGGAATGGGCGCAGTCGGTCCACCTTCTCTGCTGTGGGTGGTGGAGACGGGACCAGCAGGCACTCTCCCTCTACTGGTGGCAGTGGTGGAGACAGAGGCAGCCTGCTCCTGCCGTTGGAGGTGGGACCAGCAGGCACTCTCCCTCTGCTGGTGGCAGTGGTGGAGACAGAGGCAGCTCTGCTCCTGCCGTTGGAGGTGGGACCGGCAGGCACTCTCCCTCTGCTGGTGGCAGTGGTGGAGACAGAGGCAGCTCTGCTCCTGCCGTTGGAGGTGTGACCGGCAGGCACTCTCCCTCTGCTGGTGGCAGTGGTGGAGACAGAGGCAGCTCTGCTCCTGCCGTTGGAGGTGGGACCAGCAGGCACTCTCCCTCTGCTGGAGGCAGTGATGGAGACAGAGGCAGCTCTGCTCCTGCCGTTGGAGGTGGGACCAGCAGGCACTCTCCCTCTGCTGGTGGTGATGGGCGCAGCAGGTATTCCACTGGTGGGAGGGGACAGTTAGCTGGGAAATGCCCCCACTCTCCACAGATGCAGCAACAGTACTGCACGGCCATGCTGCGAAGGAGGGCCTCCCAGCCAACCTCCTCCTGTGGCTGTAGCCCCGGTTCTACCTCCTCTTCCTGAGGTGGGGAGTGGCAGTAGTAGGGCGACCTGTGCCCGACCTCGCCAATTTTAAAGCACCGCTCCTCCCCCCTCAAGCACGTTAGGCAGACCTCCCCCGGTGGCTGCGTCTGCTGTTGCCTCTGCTGCCGCTTTTGCTGTTTTCTGCAGCTCTTCCTTCCCATCCTCCTCTTCTCACTCCTCCACAAGAAATAATAAAAAATGAAAAAAAAATCGAAAAAAAACTGCAGTACCCGCGCTGGCCTGAGTCGGAGGCTGTGGTTGATCCCATGATGACATCACGTGTGACAGGGTGGCTGAGTAGTGACGTCAGGCCAGATGCAGGAAGGGAAAACACTGACACCAGGCAGTACTGCAGTTCAAAAAGAAAGACGCTGCGACACCATTTTTTAAATACAAAAATAAAATTAAAAGTTTAAACAAAAACAGGCTGGGCAGTAGCCTTCACTGATCCTATACATTTAATTGTTAAGTTTCGTTTTCTGTCTCGCTCCTTACTCTCTCGTTCCTCCTCTCAAACACCCACCTTGAGTGCAGAGAGCTGCAGGCTTTTATGCAGATGACAATCTCCCGATTAGCAACAAATTAAATACTTAATTAATTCGGGAGATGGCCACCTTCTGCACGAGGTTTTTAAATTACTGTGGATGGGGTTTCCCATCCACGCTATTAAACATTACAAAATATTCGGCTACGCCGTCACATTTATAAATAACATAACACGGCGGTTTGCCGTCATATATAAAAATTTTTTTTTTTTTAATAAATACAAATAAACAATAACACAGCTTTCACCGTCATATAAATACAATAATAAATCAGAACAATAATCATAATAATAAACTGCACAGGGGCGGAGGGGGAAACCCAGTTCTAAAAATAAATAAACAGAACACTGTACAGGGCTCCTCGCCCTGTTACAACCGTGTAACAGGAAGTTTTGGCTGGTATTAAATTCGGCAGATTTGCTACCTTGGTAGATTGATGGTTTTTGAATTGCCGTTTTTCACTTGGCACGTTCACAAAGAAATGCCACGGTTTTGCATTTCTACTTTTAATTTAAAAAACATTCAAATGTTTGCTTAATGAAGCCTATCTTCTAAAACAGTATCTCATTTACAGTAACTCATTATATCATCTACAATGTCACTGCATCAGATTCGCCATAACATATATAATAATATCAGTAACTGGAAAGGATTAGAAGCTGCAGTACACTTTAACAGGCATTTGCTAACTCTCAGTTTTAAAACGTAGCTCTGGTTCACTAACATAACACAGTGGAATAATCACAATATCATTTAGTAATTGTAGGACAGTATTGCCACTTGTGAGAACTTTAACAATAAAGCTGAGACAAAAATGCTTGAAATTTAAAACTAGTTAATAGACTAGCAAGCACTGGCAAAATCAACTCATTTTTATACTGTGCAGAACAAATTAATTTTAACATATTGTTTAGGGACATTGCGATACCTGCACGGTGGGTTAATAGCAGGATCTACAATGAATTGACAATAATAATCCAAAGCAAATCTACTTTTGTTAAGACTTTCTAACAAGTCTGGAATAAACTATTTTGGTTGTTACAGTATTTAATTAACCACTTGTTAAAAAAGAACATAAAACTGCTTAACATAAAAAAGAACAGTTGTACAGGTACCACAGCAGCAGGCTGGGATCACTCACTGTATGCCACACTGATTGGTAGAAGAATTATTTGGCTATCCAAAGATCAAAATCACAAAGCCAAAATAAATTCCCCGCCAAAATGTTCTGTTACATATTGTAAGGTCTTGCTGTAAAATAGTCCCACACAGGAGCCACACCCACTGCCCCTGCTGCTATGCTGTCTCTGACTGCGTTCAGAGCAATATAATAGCTTTTATTACTTTTTGAAAAACAAATGAATATCCAAACGAATATTTAAATTATGAGCAAATATCTGAACATGAAAATCCCGTGTTTGTCCCAGCACTAATATACTGTATGTAACACACAGTTATAGTCAAAAGTTTACATACCCCTATGGAAATTTATTATTTTTAGACATTTCTCAAACAAAGAATTTTAGGAAAAATCTTTTGTAGCAAAACTTTTGCTTTTGTGGATGAGGGAAAAAAGTTACAAGAAATAGATGACTACAATTATTTATTTCAGCAATTTTTTTTGCAAAAATCCAAAAATGCTAATTCAAAAGTATTTATACCCTGACAAGGAAAATGAAATTTATAGCTAGTTGAGGCACCTTTAGCAATAATAACCTCTTTTAAACGATTAGGATATTTGTCAATAGGCCTTTTTACATCCAACTTTTAAGCTCGGTAAAACTTATAAGAATAGGAAAATATATGTGACAAACGCCATGGAAAACGGTTTAAGTCGACTTTTTAGAGGTTTTACTCGCATGACAAGCTCGCTCACTAGAGGTGGTTTTATTTTTTACTCACATGACAAGCTCGCTCTCTAGAGGTGGTTTTATTTTTTACTCGCATGACAAGCTCGCTCGCTACAGGTGGTTTTATTTTTTACTCGCATGACAAGCTCGCTCGCTACAGGTGGTTTTATTTTTTACTCGCATGACAAGCTCGCTCGCTACAGGTGGTTTTATTTTTTACTCGCATGACAAGCTTGCTACGGGTGGTTTTATTTTTTACTCGCAGTGACATTTTATTCGACACTTGCATGGTAAACCGTAACGCACGTATTCCTGGTCCTAGCGCCCTTCTGCACCATTCCAGTGATGTCACATTGTTTAATGCAAGTGCTCTGATGATAAAAACGTGTCATGGAGCAAAGAAGAAACAATTATTTTTACAATTACTGAACGAAGGCCTGTTGTATAAAATTGATAACTTTAATTGTGCCTTACAAAATATACAAAAAGCATATGATTGTGTTACTATCATCTTACCGACAGGAACAAAAAAATCTTCTATACTTCTCTTCGTCGTATATTAATGGTCGTAACAGTTAAATATTCGAACGTTCATAAAATACACGATGGCGGTTTTACGGTTGTTGACGGTGGGGGAGCTGTTCACTTTGTCAAGACTCATACAGAAGGCAGCACGGAAAATCGATGCAATTTGAAGTTATTTATGATGGGGGATGCACTTCATATAGTATTTTATATTTTATTCATTGATTTTTGTTTAAAAAAAATCATAATGAAAAATTGCACTCACCCCGCCCCCCACCCCCAAAATAAAAGTGAGTGGACGGCGTTCACCCTAGAGTCTAACCCTGTATATATATATGTAAAAGAAATTGACCTTTATTTATTTTATGTTAGACTACTGTCTGCAAACGTCACTGTCTGTTATGCTTTTTACAGTACATACAGTATATAATTCCATTTGACCGTCCTACTTATCATCATCTTATTATCATGTGTAACTTTTCACATTAGGAAACTGTACAGCTGCAGTTTGGCGAGCTCTTTAATTTTTGCTGCTTAAATTTAATTACACAAAAACAATATGATTTTTTTTTCCTAAATACAGTATTCTTTTATGAGTGTACTCCAAACATGTAATACTTATTTAAGACAAGTGTTTAGATATCTTAAAGATAAGAACATTTTTAAGAAAATACTTGTTTTTTTTTTCAAGAATAGCAGCTTTTCTTAACTTTTTTCTTAAGTCCAAAATTAAGAAAAAAGTTTAACTTAAGAACGGCCCAGGTCGTTTGTGACCACAAACAATAATCCCAGGCAATACACAGCAATGTGTATTGCACTGTTTAAACTATGGGTTACAGTCCCGAAATAATATACACAGTATGAAACACACAATCACAAGTCCACAGTGAGTACTAACATGCAAGTGGTGAAAATACAATTTATCCGTGAACAATGGTGAAGTGTTGTCCGGTTTCGTGCTGGCCTTAAGCGACAGCTCCGGATCCTGTTAGCCGTCTAATAAATAACAAACAGTACAATTAGACAAAACAAACAAACACTAAACACTCACGGTTATTTTACTTTCGTCCTTCAGCGGTTCTCTCTTAACCATAAACAAAGGAACAGATCACCTTTTGTACTGTCAGTCACACCCCCTTGGTTAGCGAGTGCAACCATTTCTTCTGCAATCCACAGTTGCTACATCGCTTTCCTTCTGGGTCGATGACTTGATGTACCGTATTCAATTCAATTCAAACCTTTATTTAACCAGGTAAAGACATTAAGAACAAGTTCTCATTTAAAATGCCGACCTGGCCAGGAGGCAACATAAATACAACAAACAACAATATATAGACAGTTAGAGACATTACAACAATACAAAATCAATAAAAAGCACATGAAACAGGGAAAAGAGCTTCAAGTCTAAAAAAGAAAGCACCCTCTGAGATAAAACTAGGGAGTTTAAGCCTTGATTGTACCTCATTCCAATCATGAGCAGCTGCATATTGGAATGAGTTATGCCCAACAGCAGTAAAAACACGAGGGACAATTAAACTAATCAAATTGCTGAATCGAAGGTTGTAATAGGAGACAAGTCAACAATTCGCTTAAACAGAGATTTCCCGATTAGGGTTTTATAAATGAGTCTGTACTAATGACATAGCCGACGTGTTTGAAGTGAGGGCCAGCCAACCAAAGTGTAGAGATCACAGTGATGAGAGAGATAGGGAGCACCAGTGACAAATCTTATTGCAGAGTGATATAAAGCATCAAGCTTCCTAAGGGTAACATTAGAAGCAGCTTTATAAATGACATCTCCATAATCTAAAATGGGTAGTACAGACATCTGTACCAGTAAGTACAGCTGGCTGAGTGAAGCATGATTTATTTCGGTAAAGAAAGCCGAGTCTAGCTCGAACTTTCGATTGTAGTTTACCGATATGTGGTTTAAAAGTAAGTGCACTGTCTAGCCAAATACCCAGATATTTATAAACTTCCACTTGCTCAAGGTCAGCCTTACAAAAGGCACCAATTTTGCAGCCTTGCTCAAGAACTGCAGGATTGGTAACATTTGCACGTTGTGGTAATAAATATTCAGAATGATGTCCGTGGTCCATAAACTTGAAGAAATTAATAAATTCATATCCCATCCCCTCATTGACAAATAACAGCTAGAAGAACATCCATATAAGTTTGTAGTTTCCTGTCTCTTGTAGCTTCACACACATATGTAACATTAAAGAGCCTGCTATGTCCATTTTGTTTAAAGTTTTATGTAGAATCAAGAATTCTTGTTGACTGGCTGTTTGGCTATTTTACATTGAATACAGTATATATCACACCACTTTAGTTATTTCATAATGAAATCATACTGAAACACCCCACCTTTGTCTTCTTTCTGTGAGGTTCTCCATTTCCATCTGTTCAGCTCACTGAGATCCCAGGTTCCTGTGAGGGAACGCTCTTCCACAGAGGCCACTGTGCCCAAACCACTAAGCAGATCCTAGTCAGATATGTAAAACAGGTGATTCATTATACAAAACAATGAAAGCAAGGTGAAGGGTTTGCAGTTTGCAGAGTTACAACATTTCCATAAATATACATATTGCACCCACACAGTCAAAAAACCTCTCTCCAAACCAAGTTACATTTCTACTTGCCAGAAAGGTTAATGGGCCCACATGGACATTGAGTTTGGAAATCCTAGTGTTTAACTGATAAAGTAAGGATGGAAATAAGACTCACGCTGCATAGCAGTTTGATCCACTCCTGGTTTTACTAATAGTTACCTAGTAAAACCTGGAATGGGTGAAACCGCTATGTATTGGGAATCTTATTTCCATCCCTGTAGAGTTAATGTTTAAATTAGCAAGACCTCAGTGCCCCCTGTACACAATGAACCAATCTGTTCATCTAACTGTCAAATATGAACATTACCTCCAAAACTCTGAAGAGTTCAAAATACAGTGCATATATTCAGACATATACTTTTCTTCATACCTTCAGATTGATAGTTGCAGGCAGGGACAGAACAGGATCTTCTTCAACCTCATATAAATGCATGATTCTCAGCAGCACCCGATCAAAATCTGGGTCAGCTTGTTTCTGTTTTTCTGTAATCGTACAGTATTTTATTATTATTTATTTCTTAGCAGACGCCCTTATCCAGGGCGACTTACAATTGTTACAAGATATCACATTATTTTTACATACAATTACATTATTTTATTTACACATTACTTTTACATACAATTACATTATTTTATTTTTTTTACACATTATTTTTTACATACAATTACATTATATTATACATTATTTTTACATACAATTACCCATTTATACAGTTGGGTTTTTACTGGAGCAATCTAGGTAAAGTACCTTGCTCAAGGGTACAGCAGCTAGTGTCCCCCACCTGGGGTTGAACCCACGACCCTCCGGTCAAGAGTCCAGAGCCCTAACCACTACTCCACACTGCTGCCCTTTAAATAGCAACACATTACAAAAAAATGTTCCTCTTCAATATCAAACTAAAAACAAGTATGGCTAGTTTCTCAATGCTATTTACAGCAAATAATTAGCATGATTTGTTCATAAAAGAAAAAGCACCCAATAAAGTTACCAATCCAGAAAAAAAATGTAGAGACTTGTGAGTAGTAATAATTGATTTCCATGACTTAGAAAGGCTGACAGACTCCACATGGACCCTGCTTTGTCCCTCAGGCCAACTCTTCACAGAGGGCTTTTCTGGAACAGTTAAGACATGAAGCCAGTTAGAATAAATAGAAACAAACAATTGAAGTATAGTACAGTATACTCAACCTCTGAATGCATTTCTCTAAAGATGATCACAACAAGCGGTTTCTGTAAAGCATTGACATGCTGGTAAACACACACAAGAATATGCTCTTACATGCTAATAAACTCTACAGGATTTTGAAGAGGGCCAAACCAGAAATGGAGAGAATGTGACCATGCCAACTTCTACCCATTTACAAATCCTAATCCTGCACTCGAAGACTGCTGTAATTGTTCAATCAAGTTACCTGTGCTGGAATACGGTTTCCACTGTCATCGTACACCTTGGCCATTGGGAACATCACTGTAACATTGATGAATGTAGTGATATTCCAAGCCAGTGGGTTATACACTAGGATATGTTGTTGAAGGTCCTGAGAGGTGCCTGGTAAAGCAGAACACATTTAAAAATATGTATATACAGTAACAAGCATCAATATAATAAGCAGTCCTTATTTAACAGTGCTGTATGAACCGATCGTATAATGTGAGGTCACTAGCACTGTTACCCAACAAATTCCCCAAGGGTTTATGTTATACCTATAATAATTCCAGAGATAAAAGCAATGAATTGTGTCGGCAATCCAAAAAACAGCACAACCTCAAGGGAGGGAAATTAAATATCTGAAATACTTTTATTTCATTTGATGTGTTATAACTCACTATTGCTCTTGACTTCCAGGTTGCCAGGGTATGGTGAGTTTTTCCTTGATAAAAGGAATAATGCAGCCATTAACTCCTTAACGCCCATTATTCCTCGAGTCAGATGGTCTAGGTACATATTTCGAACTTTGGGCGACTCGGTTCCTGTAATACCATCATGATGTTGTACCTCACAATAAAATAAAAAAAAATGCTATTTAAGCTGTGAAAGACGCTATTCGTACTCGCCACTAGGGTGTGTTTTTTCCCCAGGTATGGATCAGAAGGACATGCTGCATTCACAGGTAAGTTGCTTTTTATTTACAAGTATTTACAAACAGGACGTTTATAGACACGCCCTGTACGGGCTACTAACTAGCTCACTTCTTCGACCCTAGCTAACTGTAGGTGATGAAGAGGAGACAGTAACACTGGTCCCGGTCACTGGCTCCCCCTCGTGGGACACTCCGGCCTCTCAGGTAAGGGAATGTTGGAGGCTCCCCTGGATGACGTATCCAGGAACACAGGTCAGGAAAGGTAAGTTGGGGAATGGTTCCCCCCTCCAGGAAAAGTAGAGCACTGGCAAGTTGGGGAAATGGCTCCCCCTCCAGGAACAGTGAAGCAGAGGTAAGTTGGGGAAATGGCTCCCCCTCCAGGAACAGTGAAGGTGAAGTACAGGTAAGTTGGGGAAATTGTCTCCCCCTCCAGGAGCAGTGAAACACAGGTATGTTGGGGAAATAGCTCCCCCTCCAGGAACAGTGAAGCACAGGTAGGTGGGGAAATGGCTCCCCCTCCAGAAACAGTGAGGCACTGGGTGATGAGTGTGGTACAAACAATACACAAAGTGCTAAACCAATACACAGTCCCCCTCTACAGTCGTGGTGTCCTTGTTTTCTTTCTCCATTCTTCACACAGCACAAACAAAAGGTTTCCACAGGTTCGCTCTGGCCCAGCAGACCTTGGCTTTTCTGCCTCACCGCAGTAAATAACGCAGGCAAACAAAATAAACACACAACATTTGAACTTGGCTGTATTTTTACAGGAAACTGATAAATAAACAAAAGCGAATGCACAAAACGGTTCTTTGAACTAAACTATACTTTTCAAAACTAACTACGGTGTCAGCAGGTACTTATTATTTGTTTATTTAGCAGACAAAACAAAGTAACAGCAGGAACTCCAGTAAACTCCGGTATGCAGCAACACAATCGGGCAGTGCTTCCCCAAACAACACACCGATTTCTCTGCTCTGCTATCTTTTATACTGCTTAACCCCGCCCCGTAGTTAACCCTGGCGCTAGGCAGTCTGGGCCATGTAGTTTTTTGTTGCAGCCCCCATTCCTTAAAGCAATATCGCCTATTTCCCTCACAAAACATAAACATTGTTGAATAATCACCCCCTCCCCTTTTGTTAGAATTTTATACCCCATATCTTTTTTAATAATTAAATAGAAAACAATACACTACACCTAATTTTATTAACTAGTCTGATTCCTCAAAATAATACATATATATTTTTGTCTAGCTTTTTTCCACGAATTTCATCAATTTTTTACGTTAGGGAAACATGTGTATTGAAATGTATTGAATGATAAAAAAATAAAAATGCAAAACACGAATTCCACATTTGGGGCAGGCTGAGCATCTATGCCTTGCAGATTTGTGAGGTTTAGGCAGCTTTTTTTTTTTTTTTTTTTTTTAAATTAAATTTAGTCGTCGCCAATTTTTTTACCCCCATTTTCTCCCCAATTTAGTATGCCCAATTATTATCTGTATCCTCGGCTCACCGCTTGCAAACCCCCCCCCCCCCCCCCCCCCCCCCGCCGACTCGGGAAACGGCGGCTGGAGCACGCGTCCTCCGAAATGTGCTCCTGCCAAGCCGTCATTTTTCGCACTGCAGATCCACAGCGATGCCACCAGACCTATAGTGCCGGAGGACAACAGAGATCTGGCGGCTCCACTGCAGAACCACAGGCGCCCTATCGGCCACAGGGGTCTCTGATGCGCGGTGAGTCATGGATTCCCCTGCCGACCTAAGCCCTCCCTACCTGGGCAGCACTCTGCCAATTGTGTGCCGCCCCCTAGGAACTCCCGGTCACGGTCAGCTGTGACATAGCCTGGATTCAAACTTGCGACCTCCAGGCTATACGGCACATCCTGAACTCCGTGCGGAGCGCCATTACTGGATGCGCCACTCGGGAGCCCCTAGGCTGCTTTAGAGCCCACTCTTTGGAGATGGGGCCGCTTGGGTACATCACTGCATACTGTGTGAACAGGGACTCTCCAGCATAGAGAAGAGAACTCGCTCTCCTTGCAACGCCTTTCAGGACATTCCGAGAGGCAAAAAATCCAGCCCACGCCTGAAAAGGCTCTGAACAATATAAAAACATAAAATTACAAATAATACTATAAATAACTGGATTCACTAAATGAGATTACAACATTATCATTTAGTTGTTGCACAACTCCTGTAAGGCAAATTAATTAACACAAATTTCTTGACTGACTTTGCCTCAGATCAACTGTGCAAACCTACCAGCAAAATCAGCAGGGCCATATGACGTCCTTATTTGAAATTAATTCAAGAAAATGCAGCAAAAGAGTTTGATTGATATGCATTAAAAAAAACTATAACACATAATGTACTCCCTACTGTACATACAAAGCTGTAATTCCATTTTTGGTAATTTAAATGTCTCTTAAAGTATTATTATTTACAATTGGGTATTTTTCTTATGATAACACTAATACGAAATGTAGCAAACCTATTGAACAAAAATGAAAAAAGCACCCACCAGTGGACTATGGTAGGAAGTCCTGGTTGTCCCTCACTTCCCAGGAGAGGTTTGCAGTGTGAACAGCCTGGAAGTATTCGCTCAGTGTTGAGTACTGCACCGTGACCCCCAACTCATCCGAGTGCCTGTTAATGTGATCCATAAGGGGGTCCATGTTTTCAAACTGAACCGAGGAATTAAAGAACTGCTTGTCACTGCTTGTGTTGGACACATGGCTCACAGGGTCAGGGATATCAAGGGTCAGTTCACAAATCTGGTTCACAGCCAGTAGGGTTCTCAGTCGGTCCAGGTCATACACAGTAAATCAATTCAAAATCCATAAAACAGTAATATCACACTCCCCAATGCCTCACCACCTTCTACTCCTCTCTCTCTTCACTTCCTGGTCTGTGTTGACCCTTTTTATATTGGTCGGCCACACCCCATGACTGTTGCGGGTGTGTCTGCCACGCCTCGGCACATTGCTCTGGCTGTTGGGGTTTGTAGTCTTTTTGGGGTGGCCATTTTGCGAATTGTAGACCCCCCTCTGGTCGCAATCCAGTGAGAGGACAGAGCCCTGTTAGCAGTTCTGCCGTCACATACTTGCCATTTATAACACGACCCCTTGGTTTGCCACAATATATATATATATATATATATATATATATATATATATATATATATATATATATATATATATATATATATAAATACATATTTTACAATATCTTACCCATGGCCAGAGAACATGGTTGGTTCTGAACCAGGCTGCTCTCTCTTTGATATTGTCTGCCATGGTCTTCGCGTATAAGTGAAGGCTGTCACTGGACACAGGCAGACTCATATTGGGATAAATGCCATCCTCAGGTGGGCTGGGAAAGAGGGCCACTCCATTCCAGTAGAACCCTGACCTAAAATAATTGGAACCACAATATTATTTAGGTATTCCCATGTAGATTTCTCAGTGTTTACAGTTTTGTTTTAAATGAAGAAATATGTAGCACACTTGTTTCTGTGTGGTCTTTTCAGGATTATTTGCATACAAATGTGTTAATGCAACACAGCGGCCGCACACCAGTTCGTAGTGACTGATGTTCAGTCAGGCAGTGTTAGAACATTAACTTAAAAACTTTTGTTACTGAAAGGCTGCTGTTTTGGCTTGAATACAATTTGGTGTTCATGAAATGTTTAGACAGTTTTTAGAAGACAATAGCTGTAACAGAGGACAGGGACCTCTTCAGGCTAGACTAGTTCTTTTGGTGAAGTTGAACAGATGCCTAAGGATAGGCTCACGGTCAGATGAGTAGACACGGGGAGACAGGTAATTCCAGAACGTGTGGGTTTATTCAGAACGTGCATCAAGTAAACAATCCGTGTTTATAATCACCAATGAGGAGATAATATTATCCGTGTTATACTAGTATCTGGGTAATGCTAGTATCTGTGGTCTGTAATAAACAAGAAACAATGATTTCTATAAACCCTGCTTGTTCCAATAAACAAGGAATTAAGTAAACTAAGGAAACGTTACGATTGGCAGAGTGAATATGCATGAGCTTACTATGCTATGTTTACAATCATTAAACTTAAATCTTACGTATAAGTACTGATATCAACTTAAACAGAAATGATGATGAAATACTTATAACTAAGATTATTACTTACATTTCGGCACTGACGCACAGATAGATGGATTATTCGTGTAAGAAAGGGCTTGCTTACTCTCAGCCGTCTATGACAATACAGAAAAACCGACTATCTAAGCTGACTCATAAGGAAACTGTCCCACTAAGATGACGTGTATAAGAGAACAATATAACATTCATGAACACTAGAGGGCAGCATTTAGCCGTAAATCAAAGACTTTCTAACAATAGCAGTTTATGTATTGGGCTCATCACTACTTGTTACTTGTTATTGACAGGAAGCTTCTTTATTTTGAATTTGCTGGAAAGGCCAACCTGCAGTTTCTGTGTATCCGTAGCAACAGAATCCCAACACAATCTAAAGAACTCCTGCTCCACAGCAATAAATTTGCGCTGTCTCCCCTTTAGTAGTTCCTCGGTCACAGTGGTGTACACATTCGCTGCATATGCCTGCATGCTTTCCTGTCAGGGGATATGATTAGTAAAAAAATACAACTGTCCAAAAGACTTTCTTGTCAATCAAAGTGAAATAGCAATAACCCTTAGCTAGGCTGACCAGATTTCCAAAGCAGAGCCCTGACACAGATTAAAAAGAGTTTTAAAACTCCAGTATACAGTTTTTTTTTTTTTTAAATATGCTAATATAGTGTGTTTATCAGTATTACTGTTTTCACATTAAACTAACAAAAAACAACCTCTGACTACAGTACAATATCAGCACTTTCCATTTCCAGTTAATGGCCATGTTTAACTACATGTTATGACCTTTTGCTATTTTTACCCTTAATTTCATTTATTGTAGTAACCTAGATGACAAATATTTTCTGGAAACATATTTAATATGATTGGCGATTGTTTACTTAATTAACGCAGAATGGCCGGGAAGCCTATTGTTGTTGTAAGGATTTTTATTATTATTATTTATTTTTTCCTTCCACCCAAATTACAAATGCCTATAACTTTTAAACGGCTGCACTCATGAGCAGTAAATAGTACAGCTGTGAAAAATGTTGTACATAGTGCGCTCATGTCCACGATTGATTCTACTTAAGGAAAAATTGATGGGTCACATGGTGTGGAAGCTATGTTGGATTTTGCGAAAAACGCTTAAACGACATCTCCTCATGAACCCTTTGGCTGATTGACGTGATTCTTGGGTATACGTTATCTTTGTAGTGTCCTCTAAAAAAGTTATTCAGGAAAAGTTCCTACATGAACAAACATGGCTGCCATGAGCTAATCAGTATGGGTGACATGCCAGTTTTGCCCATATTTCACCCTGAAATGATACATTCCCACCACTAGGGACAGCTGTTGCCATGGAAACGTGAGTACAGTCTTGGAAAAAAATATTTTTTAAAGCAGCCATTTTTTCCTGGTGTCTAGCAGATCAGTTTCACTAACTACCTAAATTACCTATATGGTAACAATATCCTGGGAGACAGCCAGCATGGTTTTAGGAAAGGGAGATCATGTCTAACTAACCTACTTGACTTTTTTGAGGATGCAACATTGAAAATGGATAACTGCAAAGCATACGACATGGTCTATTTAGATTTCCAGAAAGCTTTTGACAAAGTCCCGCATAAAAGATGAATTCTCAAACTGAACGCAGTAGGGATTCCTTGAAATGCATGCACATGGATTAGGGAGTGGTTAACAGGTAGAAAACAGAAAGTATTGATTAGAGGAGAAACCTCGAAATGGAGTGAGGTAACCAGTGGTGCACCACAGGGATCAGTATTAGGTCCTCTGCTATTCCTAATCTACATTAATGATTTAGACTCTGGTATAGTAAGCAAACTCGTTAAATTTGCAGACGACACAAAATAGGAGGAGTGGCAAAACTGTTGAAGCAGCAAAGGTCATTCAAAATGATCTAGACAGCATTCAAAATTGGGCAGACACATGGCAAATGAAATTTAATAGAGAAAAGTGTAAAGTATTGCATGCGGGCAATAAAAATGTTCATTATAAATATCATATGGGAGATAGTGAAATTGAAGAAGGGAACTATGAAAAAGACCTAGGAGTTTATGTTGACTCAGAAATGTCTTCATCTAGACAATGTGGGGAAGCTATAAAAAAGGCTAAGATGCTTGGATATATTGTGAGAAGTGTTGAATTTAAATCAAGGGAAGTAATGTTAAAACTCTACAATGCATTAGTAAGACCTCACCTAGAATATTGTGTTCAGTTCTGGTCACCTCGTTACAAAAAGGATATTGCTGCTCTAGAAAGAGTGCAAAGAAGAGCAACCAGAATTATCCCGGGTTTAAAAGGCATGTCGTATGCAGACAGGCTAAAAGAATTTAATCTATTCAGTCTTGAACAAAGAAGACTACGCGGCGATCTGATTCAAACATTCAAAATCCTAAAAGGTATAGACAATGTCAACCCGGGGGACTTCTTTGACTTGAAAAAAGAAAAAAGGACCAGGGGTCATAAATGGAGATTAGATAAAGGGGCATTCAGAACAGAAAATAGGAGGCACTTTTTTACACAGAGAATTGTGAGGGTCTGGAACCAACTCCCCAGTAATGTTGTTGAAGCTGACACCCTGGGATCCTTCAAGAAGCTGCTTGATGAGATTCTGGGATCAATAAGCTACTAACAACCAAACGAGCGAGATGGGCTGAATGGCCTCCTCTCGTTTGTAAACTTTCTTATGTTCTTATGTTCTTTACATTCAAATCCATGATTTATTCTTACATGATGTAATGGTGTTCTATATATTGTGACATCATTTTTACTTCTATCTTTGAATCTGTATTAATTCTAATTAACACTACTTTATATAAACATATTTTCATTATATCATGCAATGCTGGCTCTGAGGATCAGTCTAGATTTGGTCTCCCCAGCGCATCAGCATGCACAACTTTTGAATGAATTTTGTTTATTTATTTAAATGTTATATATTTATTGAAGTTAATTAGTTCATTCTTTTCTGTTGAGTCCTGCTGGCATAATCGTGTTCAGTCTATTTATCCATTTACTTTCTTTTATTCTTCTATATGTCGCATTGTCTAATTTGAGCTGTTCTAATACTACAAACTTTACATCATTTATGTCATGTCCCTGACTGGTGAAGTGCTGTACTATTGGTTCATTCATTTTTTTATTTCTAATTAATGAAAGGTGGTTCGGAATTCTTTTATATAAAGTAGTTCCAGTCTCTCCAACATATTTGATTTCATCACATTTTTCACAGGCTATTCCATAAACAACATTGCTATTTTTACAGTAGGTATTAGTTTTTAGTGGATATGTGGTGTTCTTATGTTTAATTATATTTTTACTTTTGTCTATGTATTTACACACTTTACACCTACTAGTGCACATGTTCGTAGAACCTATTTTGTCAATTATTCTTTTATGTTTACTGTGAACTAAAATATCACCTAAATTAGCTTCTCTTTTGAATGCTACAACTGGGGCCTTAAGAAATACTTTTTTTAATTTTTCTGAATTATGTAGAATCCGCAAGCGTTTCCAAACTATTTTAGAAATATTGGGCAAAAGTTTAGAGTAAGTCATTATTAATGGGACTCTTTTGACCTTTTTATCTCTATTTTTATAATCTAGTAGATCATCTCTTTTTAGTTTATACACTTTTCTTAACTCTGTCTCTATAATTCTTTCTTTGTATCCTCTTTTTTTAAGATTTGTTTTTAATACATTTCTTTGTTTTACATAGTCACTTTCTTTTGAGCATATTCTTCGTATTCTTATTCCTAGACCCTTTGGGATTGCCCTTTTAGTGTGTATCGGATGTGCAGAGGACATGTGTAAATACTGGTGCATGTCAGTAGGTTTACAGAAGAGGTCAGTCTCAATTGAACCTTCTTCAAGTTTTACTATGGTATCTAAAAATTCTATTTCTTTCCTTGTCCATCGAAGGTCCACCTTAATATTACTGTGTATTTCATTTGCCATTTTATGAAACTGGAAAAGAGATTCTTCTCCATGTGTCCAAACCCCAAAAACATCATCTACAAACCGAATGTATTCTAAAGGTTCTCTTTCCGATTTTCTAAATCATTGTTCTTCCCATTTCCTCATGTATGTACTGGCAAAATGCATTCCTAATTTAGATCCTATTGCTGTACCATTGTTTTGTTTGTAATTCTTATCAACAAATGTAAAATAACTGTTTTCTAAAACTATGTTGATCATGTTCAGTACCTCTGCTGTAGGTATTGATTTATCTAGTCTATTATCTAGTGCTTTTTGACAAGCTTCTTTACGAGGGACACTTGGGTACAAGGATTTTACATCCATGCAAAATAAAATTCTATTCTCTGGAAGGTTGTGTTTTATTGATTCAAGTCTTTTTAAAAAATATATATATTTCTGAAGAGAAATCTCAACTTTCATTTCTGTGTGAATGTACATATTCTTCATTATAGTCACAAATTTGATTACATTTCAGTTATACTGTCCGGGATTCCAATCATTTCCAATCAGTCCTAATCAATAGACAAGTAAGATGCAGAAGCTTGAGATTATGCATGGATACTAAAGGGAACGTGTCTTGTGGGATGCAATGCCCAGTTTGTATTAAAAAAAACGTATATGACACATGAGTGTACTAAAAGAGTCTTTATTAAGCACAACTGAACAAAATTACACAAACGTTTAGTAACGCGAGTTAACAAAAAATATGCTTGAGTTACACAATACTTAGTCAGAAAGGAGATCCTTAACGTTACATTAACTCCAAATAAACTGTACACGAATAACAGAAAGAGGGACGTTTGATTCTTGTTTTTAAAATGTCTTTACTTAACTTCATATTATTATAATTACACTTGTTCTACACACAAAACATTGAATGTGCTAATGGAACAGCGGATTAGTATACAACTGAACAGAATCTTAATAATGGGATTAATAACTTGGAGAAACAAATCAGATATGGTGTTACCTGAACCCTGTAAGGTGACTCATTCTTTTTCATTGACCGGAACGCCTTAGCCCTAACGCTACATCCATTCTCCTGCCTCTTAACTGTATTTAGAAAACAATTAACACTTGCTTATACCAAACCAATAAACGTGAAACAATACAGAGGCTTGATATCAACATCAATATTAATTAAAGTAAACATTCTCTAACTAAAACTGAGAGATCTAAACATATTTTACGAATCTAGTATAGGCTAGTAGCTTATTCACTTTCCGATCACAAATACGCTTGCTAATTTACCTTCTACTTCATGAATATAATTAGTATTAGTATATATTTATATTTGATTTGTTTGTAAATGTGTTTATTTTTGCTTTTTAATACGCCCGTTGTTGGTATTGTACGCAAGTGGTGTAAATAAATACTGCGCGCCTGTGCGGCGTGTTCAAACCGCATCTCTGTCTCCGTGCCTCCATTTCGGCTCTCGTCTGCCTGCTTCAGCTGCGGTAACAACCCAAATCCATCACAAGTAGCTTTAGAAGTTTGATTTTAATAAAACAATTATTTATTAAATACCTACACAATTGCTTTTGTTTACAGCTAGACTACTGTAGTAGAATTTATTTATAAGTTTATTTCTATTATTATTTATTTCTTAGGAGACGTCCTTATCCAGGGCGACTTACAATTTTTACAAGATATCACATTATACATTATTTCACATTATACATATTCTAAGATACTTGTATGTAAAATGTATTGTCTAAGAATATAAGTAAACAAAGACAGAAATGCAGTTTTTCTATGTATCTCAGGATTTATTAAAAAAAAACAAAAAAAACACGCAAATGATAAATGTACCGATTTCATGAATTGTATTAAGAAATTCTGTTAATTCATATCTACAATTACAGATTTGTTTTCACTCTCCCGGTTTTATTATTGTTGTCAGATACAGTTTTGTAAGTTATTTTTAAATTTCGCCATTTGTCAAATACTACTGAACTTACAAAACTGTATCCAACCGCCCAGATATTTAATGTAATAATTTAATTCACCTCCACTTGTTTCCTGCAGGTGGCCAGAGAAGGGGGGATACACAGGCATACACAGAACTGTAAACATACCGACACACACACTGTAAGTGTGATCACTTCCAGAAACAAATTCTGGAAGTGATCACACAATACCTATAGAGTTTAGTAAGACTGTCTCTCAAATCTCGCGTTTCTCTCCCTCCTCTTTGTTTTATATGCACGATGACTGACTTGTGAATACTTTTTAGCTAAAGCATTTAATTGTAATAATTTCTTAAAACCCACAACTAATTTGGTATTATATACTGCCCCTGCTACACGTTACATAAAAGCAGTTCAGTAATACTACTTTCATATTGGAATATTACCTTCAGCTCTTTCTTAAACCTGCTTTAACCCTGTATTAAATACTGCCCCTGGTAAACTTTAGCTCAGTGTGTTGTTCATGTATGATTTTTACACATAGTAGTTTTGAAATACTCACTATTTATATAAAGTGCTTATGTTTTATTATTTAATGTACGATGTGTGTTGATATGAATTGGTTTTGATTTGTTGTGGAGTGAATATAATTGCAAGTTTTGTATGTTTGTAATTTATGAGATGTGACTTTTGTTGTTTTACAAAAACTGGTGTATTTATATGAGCACTATAGGTAATGCAAATAGTGGAATGTGTAATGCATAAATAGATTTATATAGTGTGGTTAAGAAGTTCTGGTCTGAATAATTGAAGAATACACAGACTGATAGTTAAGTGCTGTATTTATAGTAGTTAGATGTCTCTTTCATTGTAGATGTGATTTTTAATAACTTAAAACTTTGAACTTTTTCTGGTCTTGTCCCTCCCTTTTTCTCTAAAGTGTTGAGTAGCTCACTGCTTCAGCCATAACCTCATACCTATTGAACCTTATCTTTTTACCTGTAGTATCCCACTATTTGAGCAAAAAACGAAATATCACTATACTTTCATTAACCAGCAGGTAAACAAAAAAGTATTGTAACGACAGGCGCCGCCCACTTCTCCTAGCAGGGACTTTCCAGGATCCCTGGGCTGGGGAGATTCCCCACAGCTGCCAGGCAGGGACTTTCCAGGATCCCTGGGCTGGGGAGATTCCCCACAGCTGCCAGGCAGGGACTTTCCAGGATCCCTGGGCTGGGGAGATTCCCCACAGCTGCCAGGCAGGGACTTTCCAGGATCCCTGGGCTGGGGAGTTTCCCCACAGCTGCCAGGCAGGGACTTTCCAGGATCCCTGGGCTGGGGAGATTCCCCACAGCTGCCAGGCAGGGACTTTCCAGGATCCCTGGGCTGGGGAGATTCCCCACAGCTGCCAGGCAGGGACTTTCCAGGATCCCTGGGCTGGGGAGTTTCCCCACAGCTGCCAGGCAGGGACTTTCCAGGATCCCTGGGCTGGGGAGTTTCCCCACAGCTGCCAGGCAGGGACTTTCCAGGATCCCTGGGCTGGGGAGATTCCCCACAGCTGCCAGGCAGGGACTTTCCAGGATCCCTGGGCTGGGGAGATTCCCCACAGCTGCCAGGCAGGGACTTTCCAGGATCCCTGGGCTGGGGAGATTCCCCACAGCTGCCAGGCAGGGACTTTCCAGGATCCCTGGGCTGGGGAGATTCCCCACAGCTGCCAGGCAGGGACTTTCCAGGATCCCTGGGCTGGGGAGATTCCCCACAGCTGCCAGGCAGGGACTTTCCAGGATCCCTGGGCTGGGGAGATTCCCCACAGCTGCCAGGCAGGGACTTTCCAGGATCCCTGGGCTGGGGAGTTTCCCCACAGCTGCCAGGCAGGGACTTTCCAGGATCCCTGGGCTGGGGAGATTCCCCACAGCTGCCAGGCAGGGACTTTCCAGGATCCCTGGGCTGGGGAGTTTCCCCACAGCTGCCAGGCAGGGACTTTCCAGGATCCCTGGGCTGGGGAGATTCCCCCTCACCAACTGTCAGGCAGGGTATTTCCAGCCATGTGCAGATTGGCTGGGGCAGGCGCTGCCTCCCTCCAGCTCCCCTATAAAAGGGGCTGTGAGCAGGACCTCGGGGTCATCGCCACAGTATGCTTGGTCTTTAACTAAGGGGTGGTACAAGGTTGCCCTCTTGTGGTGAAATGTAGATGTGTCTTTGGTGAAAAAAGACTGCTTTGGAAAATCTCACCACAAGAGGCTGCTTATGACCATGAAAACTCGTAATTCCATATAAAAATGACATTGCCTTACCCTGCAGCATATACCGCTTAATACTATTATCACATCTAACAGTAAATCACATAATGGTAAAAAAAAAATACTGTGGCCACTTTATTTTTTTAAGAATGTAAAATTGATATTTATGATTATTTGCCATTCGTTCGTAACATTACTGTGATCTCGACCTGTACAGAAATTTGACAGCTGGGTTATTTAAAATATGCAGCTGAAAGTTCCATAGCACGCAATGCACTCAACGAATCACAAGTAGTTATTAAAATGAATACTAAATCAACATTTATAAAATACTAACCGTTATCCTACAAAAAACGCACACGATAAAATGATGCTTCGTATGATTTCCATTTTTACAAGTCTCAAACCATATCTTGTTCTGCTGTAAACGCCTGGAAGCCTTAAAGTTGCCTGCAACTTCTAGTTATTAGTGGGGCTTGTGAAGCAAGAGTCCCCACTTTAAATCTTTGACATACTACTACTTCTTCGGCACGCTACTTCTCTTACACCGTTTAAGCATCTAGTTATATAAGGGGCATTTGAGTATTTAAACAAGTAAATCTTAAACCCCCCGCATCGCTTCCCTTCAATTAAATGAGACATATATATATATATATATATATATATATATATATATATATATATATATATATATATATATATATATATATATGTAGTTCAAAAATGCCAAAGTCGTTTATTAAAATACAAAGGAAAAAAATGAATAAAAAAGCTCAACAGGTATCATACAATTCAAACAAAACAACAATGACAGTAATATCAGTTAGATTGATGTATTAAGGCAACTTGAGACAATAATTCAAATAGTTACACAAGCAGTGCTAGCCACTCAAAAGAGACAACTAGGTTGGTGTAACATGCAAAATATCCAATATCAAATAATAATTAATCGTTTGTTTACGACACCAACAGCTCAGCTATAACTAAAGTGCAGAAGGCCAATCACTTAGTTATTAATACTCTTCAAGATCCAAACCTAGTAGGAGAAAGCAACTTCAATGTGCAAAACAAAATGCAATAATTGTACATAGATCAATTTATTTCTTTATGTATAGCAGCAAAGTCTAATGCAAAATAGCAAGGTGCAATATTTATACACTAATCAATAGTCTTATTTAAATATGTATAGCAGCAAAGTCAAAGTGCCATGAGTGCATAGTAGAATTAGCTGCCTAATGGGTGGGCTAGATATTCAAATGCACATTTATCCTAGTGCAACGAAACCCCAGAGTCCAATCACTGCTTAATGATATTAACCAGTTAATGCAGACACGTAACAGTCGGTGTAGTAAAGCAACACAGAAAATCATTAGCGTCAGTATAAAGACTAAACTAGTTATCTAACATTCACATGGGGTCAATGTGAAGTGAGCAGCAGCTTCAAGTATATGTCTCAAAAAAACAAACCACAATCAAAAGAAAACAAAAATAACAACAATATAAATCCCAAAACACAATCAGTGACAACAAAAATAAATCTCTTTAAAGTGAAAACGCAATAAGCGAAAACAAAGCCTTGCATTAATTGTTGGTGGTTCTGTCAAGTGAATATTGGTATTCTGGGAGTTCCTTTTAACATACATGATATTAAGGCTACTGGTCTGTATATATTCAGGTACATTCAATTGACATTGAGCAATAGTTCAAATAATGTTTGTCCTGTAAACATTTTTCAAATACTGGTGAATACCAGAACTAACTACAGAGAATAAGATGCCCCAGGCCTGGTATCATGGTCCAGTTGTGTTCCACAAATTATTGTGGAATTATTGATTTGAGAATCCTTGTCATCTTTTTCCCACTTTGTTCCTAGTTGTAAGGCTTTCCATTTGTCTATTTTAGTTTTTATAAAGGCCTTTATTCAGTAGTCAAAATCTGTTTGTTACAACAACAACAAAAATGCATTTAAAAATTGCATAAGCTTTTTATTTTGTGCAAATGAATGCTTTTCATCTTCTCTTGCTTTCATGGTGAGGATAATAGTGTCCTTTAGTTGCATATCTTGAAAGGAATGCACTCTATTTATCTATCATGGTGTGAATCTGAATTGCCAATGAAACTATTAAAATAATTAATATGTTAAAATGGTGGCTGGGGGAAGTGTCAGTTGTGCTTCTTTGAGATAATGTAATAGGGTCATTCCATACCAACTCAACCAGAGCCGTTGCCCGACCATCTCTGATTTTGCTAAAAGAACATTCACCTGCCGGTTTTCTGGCCCGCTGAGTTCAGAATTGCTAATCAATATTTATTATTTATTTACTTTTTTTAAATTTCCCCTTCGAGCTATGACCTGGCAAAGGTCAACCTAAAGTGAAAAAGTGACCCTGACCAGAAAAATCACCTCTGGGCTCAACTGAGACGTTACCATCATGTGAGTCGTAATGAATAGGACTTTGGAGAAAAAAATACCAGGCGCACCTAACTCACTTTTGGCAAGCTGTCAGACGATGGGTAAGTGACAAGCTTTATTCAAACTTCAGCCCTTCTCTTTACCCTATAGGTGATGCGGGTCCTAAAATATTATTGCAGTAAGCACCTTTGGGACCACTTTTCCAAATTTTGTGAGACACTTTTGGTTTCAAGTCCCCCCACTGGTCATTAACCCCCTCTGAAATTTTAAATTTTAGGCCGAAATAACTCACGTGGGGGTGCCCCAAAAACTCACCCAAAGATATTTTTGGACATATGTTGAGGAGATCTACAACAATCAAGCAACACATTTTGGTATCCACGTACTTTGGATTTTTGAAATTGCATTTGTCATGCATTCAAGCATTGTCCTAACCAAACTAGCATTATTCTTCACATTTTGCATTGTCTGGGGTTAGCGCTAGAGTAAAAAGTGACAGGGCGTGCTTCCAGCATCACTAGCTTGGAGCTGAGGGGTTATGAACTTGCATGTGGAATAGATTTCTTTGCTACAGTTGAAACTACCAAAACCTCAATTAGTTGCGTTTTAAAAAATACAAACTGATAGGAAACACAAAAAATAGATTACCGTGGTAAACTTAAGGAACTTGACGGGTTAGCAACTTCCGACATCACTAGAATTTCACGTCTACTACTGGAATCGAACTAAAAATCTCAGTTCTTATGACAAGTATGTAGCATCAGAGGGGGTCATAATATCATTCTGTGTATGAAAGTAACAGAATTGAAATATACAGAGAGGAATCTTAAACCATTCTCTGTGTCTGCTTGGTTTCTGGTCACAAACTCCCCCACTGACAAAGAATGCTTTTAAAAAGAGTCATAAATTAATTGCTGAAAAAATGGCTTATCTTCACAATCGCTGAATGACAATTTCGGCGTCGCAAGCCAGACAGTTCTGGGTGCTTTGACACCACACAGGGTGGAAGTCAGGACAACAAAACCAGCCGCGCGACTTTCAGAAACGAGAGGAGTTTGCCCATGCTGGAGTTTGCCCATGCTGGAGTTTGCCCCACAGAAGGAACAGCGCTCCAGGCAAGAGAAAGAAGTGAGCTCCGTCCTCTAGACGTGGCTTGGAGTTCGGAGGAACGAAATGGAAACTAAACTGCTCTGAAGAAAGTTTCTGAATCATGGGAGCATAAGTGCTCGAATTCACGGAAGGCAAGGAAGAACCAATGTTCTGAAGAGTGGCTAAAATCAGCTTTGAAGAGAGCCATAGGTCTTTGCCTTACGAGAGACTGAAACAGTAAACGGAAGCATAGCCAGCAGCTGGATAACATGACAGCAGGTCATGTACTATCTGTACAGAAGAATTGCAACAAGAACACTTCTACACACTACATAACTCTTCAATTTGCTAAGCATTATCTGAACTGAGTTACGTCTGATCAATGGAACTATTTCCAGTTGGAAAACTGCCAACAATAACTATAATGCTGCAAGACTTGGAGATCAACAAGTTGATCTCCATTTGAAAAGAACTATTTGCTTATTGCGAGCCTACACAATACAATGCATACAGCACAGATTGACTTCTTTATATGGAAATCGATAAGTATTCATCATATCTAATATTAAATACTTTATGACTCGAGAAAGTAACTGTAGTAAATGGTATCAAGTTAGTAGATAAACTGTTCTAGGAATAGAATATAACTTCCTGTTTTCGAGTGTGTAAGAAATGTATCTTGTTTGTTGGAATGAGCAACTCAAAGGAGTTGTCTCGTAAATGCACAGAATTTGATCATTGCCCCATTTCTGAATTAATTTGAATATATAATCAACTGAGGTTGATAACATATTATTAGTTTGGTACATCACGTCCTAAACTAAGTTAACACGGAAAAACAAATTTGCTAAATTTGGTACTGGAATGTTGGATTCCGTTCTGAATGGGAAGTTGAATTAATTCTCGTGCATATTGACATGATCAATTACTAAGAGAAACGGGTATTGGAAATACTAATGCAAAGTAGACAATTTGTGTGATAAGCCAACTGTACACTTGACACATATCTCTAACCAATAGCCTTTCCTTTCTGTAATATTAGATTAGTTGTGCACCCCTTTTTTTCTTAAATAAACTGTTTTAGATTTCATATTGTGTGAATGTCGGTTATTGTCTAAGGGAATCAGAGTTCTACATGATCCCATCAAACTATTATGGTATGTCTCAGTTAATAACATTTGGACATTCTTAAACAGGGTGCCTAGAGACTAATTTATATTTAAATAAACTGTATGCCTAATTAACTATAAGTATATAACTATGCAAAAAGGAAAGGATTTTAAACATTTTAAAAGTTGCATGCAGAATGTGGTTGATTAACAACTGCTATAGAAACCACACATCACAAAGTTCAGTAATCATCAAATTTAAAATGATTGCATGCGTGAACTGGAACATGGAGCAAGATTTTCTGCGCAATGTTCTTCCATTCATAGATCCTCGGGGAAGGGTCACTTGAAGGTGTTCGGTCTGGCAGGATGCATAACCTTCACTTGTGCTCCATCATCAGAGACGTTCTCAACTTCTCCAGGGAACAGTTTATTATCATACAACACCTTCATCCAGTCACCAACCTGTAGATGCAGCTGAGCTGGACCCTCCTGGACAAATGCACCCCTCAACTGTAACCACATGGAATTCCGTACTTTGACTGGTAAATGAGACCTTTATCTTGCCTGGGGTATCGGGTACAAAGTGGTGTGCTTCCCTGGAGCCGGTGATGGCTTCATCATACCTTGCATTAAAGAGAGGGCGATTCTCTTCAATCTGTTCTTGAGAGACGAACATGACCTGCACACTTGTTACGTGTCCTTTCTAACATTCATACAGCTGGTTAGGGGCAAGAATGATGTTGACTTGAAGACTAGCTCATGCTGCTCTTGCCTTAATAATAATAATAATAATAATAATAATAATAATAATAATAATAATAATAATAATAATAATAACAACTTTAATTTGATATAGCACCCTTCACACCAAGGTATAGTACCTCCCACACCATCACTTCACCATCCCACAGATTTTTTCAGTGTGATGTGGCAAAGTAATGCCATTCTGCGGTGATACTGAAGTCTTGCTGATGAAAGCTAAGGTTGGCAAAGTTTTTGCGATTCTTGTATTGCCTAGCAGCTCCGTCACTGAAGTATATGTTTCAAGTCAGGGACCTCCCTTTTGATCAAAGGAAATACCTCCTTCTGAAATGCATACACTGTCGACATGGAGTGTTGCAAATCATTACTCATCACTGCAACACTTGTGTGCTTAAGTTCACCATCCCGACAGAAGTAGAACACAAATGGATGGAGTGCTGCCTGAGAACTGTCCCAATGAAATCCTTGGGCAGTGTCTTGGATCACAAAACTATAATTTTCTGCAAAATCGAGCAGACAGATGGCATGGTCCTCTTTCAGATCATCTATCAGGCACCTCAAGAAGTTGCTTTGACTCATGGCGACGAAGTGATGCTTCCGCAGGCTCAGAAGTTCCTGAACCAGGATTCTATTGAAATCCCCGACCTTCTCTGTCAAAGTTAGCAGGTTGGAGTGATCAACGTACACTGTACTTTCCGGATCATCAAAGTATTCTTCTAGGGGTTGATGACCGGGACATGCTTCATAAGTGCCTGTCATACAAACTTCTTCCTCAAGGGAGCACACAGTCTTACCAAGCAAGCTTTTGTAGTTCTCCTGAGCACCACACGCCTTTAACATCAACTTTACGTTCTGATGGTACATACAGATGCACACGGAGTGAGTCCCAGAAGCTCCAGGCTGTATGCACCACTTAGACCACAGAGCTGAAAATGACGATCCAATCTTCTTGTCGGAGTATCGCTCTTGGAAGGTACGATGGGCCTCGCGAAGGTCAACAAGCATTCAGTGCTTCGGCTTCTTCACTTTCTCTCCATTCATATGCACGGTTACCACCTGTTTTGCCCCTGGACATATGTAACTCACTTCTTACTCTTCGTCAAAGTCCAACCACGTTTAGGGTCAGGCTTCGCCATCAAACCCTATTCCTTTTTTAGCTTACGTGCCAGCTTGACTTGATGAAAAGACACAGTTTCTGGGACAGTGACAAAATATGGACCTGTAGTTCCTTCAAAGTAGTTGAAGAAAAGGCGTCTGAGGTTCTGAAGCAAGTAATCACCGTCTGGCACACTTGGATCATACGCCGGATTGGATGTACTAGTCGAGGGGATTTCTCCAACACCCACAACAGGAACTTTCCGTTTCACTGGAGACTGTCCGATGCCGATGAAGTCGAGCTTTGTTCGTGAGATGTGCTTTGTACTTGCCCAGGATGCTCCTGCTTGCTTTCCTTAAATGTGAACACTGCAGCGCCACACAGTGTTCAAAACCACATGGCAATCACGCTGCATTTTCAAGATGGCCGAAGGCATGCATATGCAAACGGTGAAGTAAACAGGGACATTTTTTTTTTTTTTTTTTTTTGAAAAACCGTGAATTTTCCATAGTTTTTTCAACACCAGACCTCATAGCCGAAGGACATTTTGAGATTGGAAACCACATACGGTATGGTAAGCATGCCATAAAGATCATGAAATGGTTAACCCCTCAACCACCTAAAGTTTGCCAAGAGTATCTATTTTTTGTGTTTTCTATCAGTTTGTAGTTTTTAAAACTAATTGAGGTTTTGGTAGTTTCAAATGTGTCACTATAACAAAGAAATCCAAGTTCCACTTGCTTCCACAAGTTCTTAATCCCTCAGCTCCAAACTAGTGCCACTGGAAGCACACCCTGCCATGGACATGGTCGGGCAATAAAATGCCCCTTTTCTGGTTGAGTTGGCGTGGAATGACCCAATATATATTTTGTATTTTTAAATCATCAATGTAACTCTTTTTTTAAAATGTTAACTTGATCTACAGTTGGTTATATTAAATTGTGATGTTAAAATGATCTAATCAGAGGTGTTGCATTTCATAATGTTTTAACATTTGAGCCTGTGGTCATAGGCATAATTTACACAGGGCACATGACCCCCTCACTTTTTCAATGATGGGGGAAATGTCCTTTCCCCCATTGCAGGAGTACTAAAACTTTTATTTCACGATAATGTATTGGTATAATCACTCGTCAGTATAGAAGTCAGTGGGAAGAAACCTGGGATCGGATCAAGGATCACTGGAGCCGGATCAAGAGATGGTGTTTTACTACGAGGATCTGGATCAGGCTCCACTGATCCGTAATGTTAATCCGATCCTGGAGCAGCACACACCTTAATCAGGGAAACTGACCAATGAGAAGTGAACATACGTGGTGTGTAGTTTAAAGACTCCGTCTGACAAATTTGTATACAGCCTGAGATCACAGTAATGTTGGGGAAAAATGGCAAACAGATGGACATCTTTTAAGTGGATGGAAGCTGAAAATACTTTTTAAAAACACCCTTTTCTTATACCAATACACTACTAGTATTGTTTTAATAAGAAAATTGTATTTATCTTTAGTATTTAAATTGAGGGGAAACCTCAATGTTTCTAGAAATATATTTTAAGGGCAATTCTCATCCCTCTCATTATGCCACACTTGGTCTAGCGTTCAACGCTGCCTCGGGACGGTTGTATTAAAGGAATCCAATCCTGGATCCAGGCTCTGATCTGAGTGGAGCTTCAGTGCTCTTTGAAGACTAAAGTCATGCCTTCGTAATTCCATGACTCAGAAGCGACTGAATAATGTTTGCCACACTCATCACTCATGACAACATTGCGCCAACAATGTATTGTTCTGAATGATTGCAGGAATGTCTTTGGATCTTTTAATTGGATATACAAGGGATACAGTGTTTTGTAATACTTGTTTGTAACATATTTTATTATTTCAGATAGAATAATCTTCATGCATGTCCCAGCTACAGAAACTGTCGTCGTCCCCCCTCCCCCCACACACTTTTGAAACCAATTACGCCACTGCCTGTGGTGATCATGTCAGATCAGCAGGCGTTTCCTGTAAAATGTTATCAGCAAAGAAAAAAATATATATATATATATATATATATATATATATATATATATATATATATATATATATATATATATATATTTTTGGCATCCTGAACAAAAAACATGTTGGTAAATGTATTCATTCAGGCCTCTGTGGTGGTTCTTCTACAAAGAGTATATATCATTGTCATTCTATCTTTGTAGCAGTTCTTTTTTTAGGCTGTGGGTTTTTAAATTGCCAGCAGAGGGCAGTACAGGATGCATTTCGGTAGGGATTTTATTAACGTGTTTTACACGGTTTCTTCTCAAATCCACTTTCCCCTGATGAAGGGGTCCTGTGTAGTCTTGCAGCTCCTGTTTTCATGATTTAAACTACACCAAGTACTAGCTGACAAAACCCAGTAGAACTGTTCTGGTGTATAAATGTGCAACCTGAGATGTCCAGAGCTATTTCAATCTTCAGACTAAAGCAGAAAGTACTGAACTGTAATGGATGGAAGTGGCTCTCTTATTGCATCTCATGCCTGTAGTTTATACAGAGTCCACGTTAGATGCACGACGTGTCTAGGGTAGTCTCCATATGTTCAAGATACTGTGACATACAAATGTGTGAATAAATTAAAATACTTTCCTTTTGGCTGGTTATAACAAGACATTTGCTGGTTGAGTCTTGGTGTTTCAGTATTTATTATTATTATTATTATTATTATTATTATTCATTTCTTAGCAGACGCCCTTATCCAGGGCGACTTACAATTGTTACAAGATATCACATTATACATTATTTCACATTATACAGTTATCACATTATTTTTTTTACATACAATTGCCCATTTATACAGTTGGGTTTTTACTGGAGCAATCTAGGTAAAGTACCTTGCTCAAGGGTACAACAGCAGTGTCCCCACTGGGGATTGAACCCACAACCCTCCGGTCAAGAGTCCAGAGCCCTAACCACTACTCCACACTGCTGTCCGATAGATAGATAGATATATATATATATATATAAAAACTATATAATAAATATATATTGAAAATATATTGAAAACTGATTGCACAATGGTTTACGCAGGCCTGTATTTTTATTTTACATCTACATTGAAATTCTAATTTCAGTTTGTATTTCATTTAGGATATGTAAATACATGGCACAGGGATATTTAGCTATGACATTCAAACTCCATTGGCATATGTGCCACACAAATCCATGTTGGGCCAGGTTACATGCACTTGTAGAAGGGATGATCCTTGTGGGGTACTCACAGACAAAAAGCAGGTCAACATGATATGACCAAAGGGACTTAAAGAAAGGGATAATCATTCAACTTTGATAAATCAATTGGCATATGAGCTTAAAGGACAGAACAAAAACGGGGATGCAAATAATATGAGTGACTACCTGAACTTCAGCTTCCTATATTTTATTGCGTATACCTAGGCTAACCTATACAGACATGTAAGCATGTCAATTTTACATTGTAAATAAGATGAGAATGACACACATAATTCTTACTTTAATACGATTAAGTAAATGTAGATTGTGTGAAGCTATACCCCTATCAAAATGTACCACGGTTCTATAGTGTAGCTATACTATTATTATTATGGTCGTACTGCATTATTATGTGTGGTCCAGTGGTTAAAGAAAAGGGCTTGTAACCAGAAGATCTCCGGTTCAAATCCCACCTCAGCCACTGACTCATTGTGTGACCCTGAGCAAGTCACTTAACCTCCTTGTGCTCCGTCTTTCGGGTGAGACGTAGTTGTAAGTGACTCTGCAGCTGATGCATAGTTCACACACCCTAGTCTCTGTAAGTCGCCTTGGATAAACAAATAACAATTGTAACAAAGGGAATTGTACATTGATGGTGTAGGATACATGTATTATACAATACAATTGTACTTTCACATATACCATCATACCTTGTTCCAAAATCCAGTGGTATGTTTTTATAGGGTTCCGTTCCAACAGTATTGTTGCAATAGAAACAGATAATTGAACAGTTTCCAAAGAAGCAGAGGGCAGTATATTAAATCAGAGAGTATCAAGCGATATTTTTAAAATACGCTAACATCAAGACCATTCCCAACAATGCTTGCAGATTGTCTTATTTTTTTTTACATACACTGTTGACTAAGCTTGAAAAATGAATTCCCCCACAACACCCTTACTGTGGCATATTATGAACACTAGAAATTATAGGGCTGGTTTCCTTTTCGTTGCTTTGCACTTGCCCTTCAGAGTCAGGCTCTAATCGTTTCAATGATTCCCTGCTACACAGTGTTGCACCACATAAGCATTTGGCTGGTTACGGCACCCTGAGATTTGTGGCTGACTTGGCCGCATCAATGGCACACAAATGGTTCACTGCAAGGCCGAGCACTCTGGGCTGCTGCTCTACTATCACTCCCTTGCCCATTGACTTGGGTGGCTAGTAGAGGCTTGCTGCATAACCATGGCCTTGAGTCACCCTACCTTTTCAGTTGCTTCTGGGAAGTGGCTAGCTCTTGGACCAGTGTACTGAGGCTCTAAACAGCCTCCCTCATCCCTCCAGTGGCTGCTGCTTCCAGTTGGGGTAAAACATTACTTTGAATGTCACTTGGGGTGGCCTGCTGCTGCATTCTTCTCCCTTGCCAGCTTGCACAGTTCCCCTTGCAGCTGTCTGAAAGTGAGGTAGTGAGGCTGCAGTGGAGCAAACTGGTCACGCACATCTTTCTCCCTTATGCCCCGCATCAACTTTTGAATGAGTTTATAGTCCCTGTCCTGCAGTGACCCCCCATTTATCTTTTCCTCAATGCTTCTCAGAAGGGCATCTAACTCTATGACATAAATAGAAGCCGACTCTTCGGGACACTTAGGCGTCTTTCATAGAAATCAGCCATCATGTCTAGAGACAGGTGGCAATGGCTGTATTCAGCCCTCAATTCCTCAAAAGCTCGAGAAGCTGTCTGCTCTGCTGGCGGAAGGTTCAATACAAGCTACCAGGTTAGTGCAGTGCAGAGCGGATACAAAAACACAGACAGACAATGATTTCCAGGTGCAAGGGTGTTTATTGATTTATTAGACAATGTCCAGAGCCTTATGGCAAACACCTGTAAATAATAAATGATGGAAGTGATACAACAGTGTGTATCACTTTGTTTGTAATCCTCGGGTTTGACCCAAAACCAATAACAAAAGTCTAAGTTCTTTCCTCACCAACACATAACACAGAACACAAACACAGTGTTTATTTAGTGCGTGAAACTAGTGCTTGTGGTGAAAAGACCATACGTTGTAAAAACAGGGAAGTGCTGGTGTCCGGGTTTGTTGCTGGCCTGCGGCTGCAGCTCCGGATAGTGTTAGTAGTCATTAGAAACAAAACAAACAGTTTTTACTAGACTAAACAAACAAACACAACACTCACGGTTCTTATCACAGCGGTCTCCTTCTAGGTTGTTCTAACTATTTACAAAGGAACAGATCACTTACACTACGACCCCTATTTATACCCTCGCTCATGACCCCTAGGTGAACGAGCGCATCCGCTCCTCCAATCCTCGGATGCCACGCCATTTCCCGTCTGAGTCATTGAGTTTGGGTACCGTAGCTCCATCCCCTTCCTAAATGACGGACTTCCACCTACCCGAAGGAATAAGTTGAGATGCCATTTAGTTAAGAGTACTCTGTTCCTTTTACGCAGTGCCCTCACAGGTCGGGAGGGAGATCTAATACCACAAATCATTCGATCTCTGTCACACTCCTCCACTCAGATAACGTACAAGTGTGGCAAAATGTAGGGACTCTGGAACATGTGTAGCACTTAACAGGTACTGCATGTCTTTGATCCAGTCCTCTATGTCAACCCTACAGCCTTTGCTGTTGCTAAACAATGGCATACCTCGCACTTGGTGCAATGCTGGCACATAGGTAGGAGCTTTTGCGCCCAATAGTCTTGCAATCCTGAAGAAAAAGAGGTATTTGCTTCTGCTCTTCCTGGTCCTGCCATGCTTCTGTGTTATTGGTAAAATTCTATTTTATTATTATTGGGTTTTTTTTTATTTATTTTTTAGGGACCTCTGTTTACACTACTTTTAACAGCTGCCTATCTGAGTCACGGCACCAGAGTAAAAAAAAAAAAATGTAACCCTCATTTACTGAACTCTAACATGCAATGTCACCATGAAGCCACATGAGCGGTTTGAAAATAACAGACTAGGCAGCCAGGTTGTAAGAGTAATAAACAAATGTATTTGTACTCTCCGTTGTGTGTTGTGTGAACTTATGCATTTGCTTCACCCAGATCACTTATATATATTCAGACAGAGAAGGAAGTCAGCTCAATGTAGTATGTTTTTGCCTTCGGTTCACAAAATAGGAGAGAATACAGCATTCGGGACATCAGCACATTGTTGCACAGCTGGAATCTATTTTACGAACTGCTTCCCAGTAAGTTCATGCAAATTACATTGGCGTTAACGTCACCAAGACTGCATTAATGTTAGTAAAAGTGAAATCAAATCAAAAGTGCAGGGTTATATTCTAAAAATAAAACAAATTACAATGCAAGTAAATAAATCAAAATGCAATTATTACAGTGATTGTCACCCTGTGACACAAATCCTGAATCATGACTCAAATTACTCCTTTCACATTTGCTTTTGTAACCAGATGAAATGCACCAGACAGTAGAGAATACAATTGGATGCAATTACATTAAAATAGCATAAGTCTAAAAGCACACCAGTTTTGCAGTTGTTATGCCATGAGGAAAATACAGTAATTGTCTCCTAACCTATCCACCAAGAACACCAGGTGTCTGCTGCATTCAGTATCTGGTGTGCACGAGATATTTGTTTTCACGATGGCCCTTTAGGGGTTCTGTAGAACTGCTCCTTCTTGTAAACTAGTTTTTTTTTTTCTTACTAGTTTTCCACTGTTACAAATACTTTAAAAGTGCATGCGCTTCAAAATAGGGCCTCTTTTACAACAACGATAGCAACACTATATAATACTGCCTGTGTGATTTATGATTTTTCCATCACCAAAAAGTAAGTCCCTTCCTCTGCAGGTGCTGTTACATGCTATGCCTCCCAATTCCCTACAGATAATATTAAACTCTTATGATGCTGATAAGTTGTAATATTTGCATAGGTTGCATAAATGGCGATGGGCAGAATCACAAGTCAAGATGATAGTGATGATTACTCACTGATTAACTGGAATCTGTTTGTTTTAACCTCTTTGATGCAGCAGGGGGCAGGCTTAGTCTTTCATACTTTCACTGCAGTAAACAAGTTATTTTTAGCATGTTTGCCCCATGTGCTGCTCAACAACAACACAAATATTTGACAAATGAACTTTAATCAATTATATGAAAAATAAATGTCAAAGTAGATTATCCTAAATATCTGTCTTACTTTAGTCTCATTTGGGTGTTATTTAACCATGTCTTCTGGGGTATCAGTTGCTTATCATCAGCCTGATAATAGACCTAATTAGTGTGATGTAGTATATGAACAAAGAAGGTGTAGATGAAAGTAGCTTCCATAAAAATAATTAATACAAACTGTGAAACATTGATTTGTACACTGAAAGTAAGACTTTTTGCATAAAACATTGTACTGTTTACCAAGTTGCACTTTTGCAGATTACCAGCTTTATTATTTATCATGCATATCCCCAGCAGTGGATAAGGTGGAGGCCGGCATACGTACAAATATATGAATGTCACTACTAGAGTCTTGCATGTATCCCTGTGACAAAACTTAGTAAGTGCCTTAATTTAAGTTATAAAAGGTGTCATAATCTCTGGGTATATGTTTGCTGTTTGTCTGTCCATCTGTCTGTCCGTTCGTATGTCTGTCTTTGTTTTACACGATTGGATTGCACCTGCATTGTTATTGTTATTTTTTCCATTTTTTCTTTTTTTTTATAGATCCAAAAAAGATTATTATCACTAAATTTATAAACACAGCGCAGGTAGAATAAGCAGTAAGTAATGTGCTTGTTGTCATATTCTAGGCCCGATGAAGCATGTTAGTCACTCCAACCTGAAGCGTTTGCCTGTACTACTGTACCTAGATATACCCTAGTTGGTTACCTCATAACTGGATGAAAAAAAAGTGCAGAAATGAAATGAACTTGGTACCTTTTAGAAGGTCGACTCACTATGTTTCAGATGTTAGCTTCCACGTGCCTCAGAGAACTCATTCCAAATGAATACCTCAGAAGAAACATTTCAGTAACCTCCAATTTACTACAGTGTCATTTGACCCTGTTTTTTAATTGAGCTTTATGACTTTTCATGAGTAATGTACTATAATTGCTGGCAACAGAAGCTTGTGCCTCTGTCCAGAGCTGTATGTTGTTTTTAAAGATCACATGGAGTGCTTGTCAGTAGCAGCTCCTGACTTTAATAAGTGGAGAGGCTATATATATATATATATATATATATATATATATATATATATATATATCTATATATATATATATATATATATATATATATATATATATATATATATATATGTTGTAGCGGCGGGCTATAAAAACGGGGCTAATCACATAGTTAGACACCTTGCATTGTGTAGTATAGTGGGCATAGTGTCAACTGTGTACAGCTGGGATTGGGGGGAAGTATAGTTGTCAGGAATTGGGGGGTTAGCATGCTAATTAGGGAAAACTTTAGTTGGCCAATGATCAAGCCTGGTTGGGCTATATTAGGGGGCTCAGTGCCGATGTTGGGTTGTTCTGTTCTGTTTTGTTGACTTGGGGATTACATTGATAAAGAGCAATAAACTGTACCTTTGGGTGCGTTTCAACCTCAATAAACAGTGTCTGCCTGCTTATTTCACCGCCGTCGCTGCTGAATTAACTTCCTGCTTGGAACCCAACATCGGCACTGAGCCCCCTAATATAGCCCAACCAGGTAAACTAAAGTAGAAGGAATCTATGAAAAAGACCTAGGAGTTTATATTGACTCAGAAATGTCTTCATCTAGACCAGGGGTGTCAAACTCAGTTCCTGGAGGGCCGCAGTGTCTTCTGGCTTTCATTCCACCCGAGCTCTCAATTACTTAACTAAACCCTTAAGTGAACTAATAATTTGCTTAATTGGACCTTTTTTATTTGTTTTCAGCTCTTAAACAGTTGCAGATTTCAAGTTAGCTTTAACATTTTATAAGTAACTTGAACTCTGCAACTTTTAGGAGCTGAGAACAATCAATTAAGGTTATAGTTAAGTAATTGAGAGCTCAGCTGGAATATAAAATATATACAAATATCTTGATTTGCTGTAAACCCGTCATACCCATGATTTTTGCTCATATTTTGTACACATATTTTGTATGCATTCTAGATCATTTTTATAATAGCAAGAAAACCTGAAACAGAAACATTATAATTATCTTAACTTGCACTTTGCTGATCAGAAAAAAATATATATATTTTTTATTTATTTTTAAGGATGACCAAGATGAAAGTGAAAATAAAGTCTTGTAAACAAAAAGGGTCTTATAAGAATGTTGCTAGAGGTAAGAAAATGTTTAATGGTTTTTAGTGGAAGGGGTGGGGGGGGGGGGGGTCCTACATAATTTTTTTTATACAGCATGTCTACTGTAACATATGCAATGCCTCCGAGCCAGCTGTCAGAAAAATAATACCCTCCCACCATACTCCAGGGAGAGCAGCAGTACCAATAATTCATTTATTATGTCAAGTAATAAATTAACAAGGCTCCCTTGAACCGATTGAGTTGGTGAATTATTGCTGCAATACATAACCTTTTAATCTGTGTTAAGGTAAAAAAAAAATCATTTTCCCCAGGCCTTTATAGAGTTGTGGGAAAACCCACAGTATATATGCTTGTATCTTGCAGGACATCCTTGAACAACGACCTAGTGTATTTCCACCCCAATAAATCAGACAGCAATCCTCTAAATACTTTTTAGGCACTAAAATGTTCACAATTGAATTCTAAAAAAATATATTATTTGTACATGTATATTACAGGCAAATTGTATTTAAGGATTTCGACTTACGTGACCCTCATCATGCACCCCATGTAAGCACACACATTTTACTGCAAATATCTTTCTAAGCTTTTAGGTGCTACAAAAATAATTTATTTGTGCAAAATGTCTCTTCTAGTTCTTACAATCTTTTATCGATAGTTTATATTGAAAATATTTTAATTGCAATTTATTAAATGCTATTTTATGTCTGGTAAATTAGGCATACATTTACTACTCATAATGCATAAACACGCACCTCCCAGCATGCAGTTCACATTTTTGGTGGGTTACTGCGTATGCAGCACTTTGAGGTGTGTGTCATACTTGTTGAGTTGCAGTGTACCCTGGAAGTAGAACAAGCAACAGGAGCATGCAGTAGCTGAGGGATACATGACACATCCATCTGGCATGTGATGAAGAGCGTGCCAGGCAGGAGGCAAGCTCCATGCTTGAATAACGCAGGGAAATTACATATTCATTTCCAACCCAGCCTTTTTTTTATGCACCCGCTTTGTGACTGAATCTCAACCCTCTGAGAGTAAAACAATCCTTCCTCTTTAAGAGAGCAGCCAGCTAGTGATTAGAGGTTTAATGTGAACGTATCAAAGATGCCAATGTCCAAAACTGACTAATATGAAACTGCTAGCTGCTAGGGTTAAGGGACAGTTAAACCTGTGTAAAATATTTGTACAAAATTCTGCCTGATAATTACACTCAGTAATCATGCTCAATACATTTCCAACCTGTATGACTAGTAGAGCCTGCCTACTATAAAAGCAGGATCGGCCGCATACCATATAATTATAGAAACAAAACCGAAAACTTTTTAGAATTCTAATCACCACTCCTTTGTGGCTTTTCATTATGGGCAGTGTGTGAGGAAAAGAAGCTCCCCAAATATTTAAGTGATAGAAGAATAAACCTGCTTTATATATAATATTACAGTTAATAGTCTTGTTAAGTTTTACATTTAGCATATTTAGTGTACTTGCTCTTTGCTTTCACAATGCTTTACTACACTTTGCTATGCTTCTACCATAATACAGTAAACCTTTATAAGGATCAGTTCTTCATTTAGTCAGAACTCTTATCACACATACCAAACACACCGCTCTTCCTCTTTCTAAACTGTTCTGAGAAATTGTTCTGAGAAACTGAGAAATTCTGGTAAGAGGTGTATTCATGCCTTTGAAATAAGATTGTTCTGTTGCAAGAAACAGTGCAGCTTGTAGTATGGTGCCACTATGCTCAGGCCAGTGAGATGAAGCCAGTTTTCAAATGCGTTTGTAGAAACAATATTGGGGGGGGGGGGGGGCTTTGGCATGCATGTACAGGCATCTTTCAGGATGTTTTCTATGTGGTATAATTAACATGAATACACTGTGACCGTGAGAGAGGATGGAGTCGTAGATCCCACCCACGACATTATTATTACATACAAAAAATAAATAAATAATATGCTATAAATCTAATTGTAAACTGTGGTATGAATGTATCAGACTCAGTCTGGGGAACAGAACTCGTTATGAGTCCGACGATGACACGGCTCTTCAGTCTATTTTTAAATCTGCAGTGTAGAAAGATGGTGTAAAACACTCCTCAGCCTGCTATTAATAAAACCCTTCCAACATGGACATCGTTTTAACATGGCCAGGCTATCTAACTGGCCTCATCTGAGTTCAGGAGTAATAATTAATCTTGCACACCTTTTTGAAAAGCAAACACCCACATCAATGTGAAGCAAGGTACCTCAGTTCAAATGATATTTCACAACTGAAGGATCTGGTTAGATTTCGTTATTATTAAATTAGAAATGGCTGTTTAATATGCTATGTGTTGAATAGGCATTACATCCTTGAATATGCCGGTGGCAGGGTGGAAGGCCAGCCGGTGGCAGGGTGTGTGTGGGGAATACTGGGTGGCAGGGAGGGGGTTCAATTCCTGGAATAGCGGCCCTGGAGACTCAGAGACAGAACTGTAGCTTTATTTAAAACAAAAAGAGAAAGAATGAAAATGGAGCAAGGAAGCCAAATGGAGGCAGCGCTTCCATGGTGCCTCACCTGTGCAGAGCCTGGGCGCTATACCCAGGGCCGTTGAGAGCCGTCATGGGCCCCGGGGAAGGGTTGATATGTGCCCCCCCACCCCCCCACAATGAACAAGTAAACCGGCTCACACGGGACTACATTCATCCGACTGTAGTATACTCATCAGCCCAGGGAAGAGCATTATGACGTGTTGTGACAAGGTACCCCCACCCCTGTGTGTATTTTGTGTTTTATGTGGTGTGGTATTGTTTATATGTATGTACGTAGCGGTGTACGGAGCGCGGGTTATGTAGCACTGTGGCAAAGTGGTTGCTGATTATGTACAGGTGCAGAGGTGATGCAGTACAGGAATAAACAGACAGAGATTTGTAATCCGGTATGGAAAATAGATGTTTTATTTTTGTTATAAGAACATAAGAACATAAGAAAGTTTACAAACGAGAGGAGGCCATTCAGCCCATCTTGCTCGTTTGGTTGTTAGTACCTTATTGATCCCAGAATCTCATCAAGCAGCTTCTTGAAGGATCCCAGGGTGTCAGCTTCAACAACATTACTGGGGAGTTGGTTCCAGACCCTCACAATTCTCTGTGTAAAAAAGTGCCTCCTATTTTCTGTTTTGAATGCCCCTTTATCTAATCTCCATTTGTGACCCCTGGTCCTTGTTTCTTTTTACAGGTCAAAAAAGTCCCCTGGGTCGACATTGTCTTTACCTTTTAGGATTTTGAATGCTTGAATTAGATCACTGTGTAGTCTTCTTTGTTCAAGACTGAATAGATTCAATTCTTTTAGCCTTTTAAACCCGGCAGCAATATCCTTTTTGTAACGAGGTGACCAGAACTGAACATAATATTCTAGGTGAGATCTTACTAATGCATTATAAAGTTTTAACATTACTTCCCTTGATTTAAATTCAACACTTCTCATAATATATCCGAGCATCTTGTTGGCCTTTTTTATAGCTTCCCCACATTGTCTAGATGAAGACATTTCTGTGTCAACATAAACTCCTAGGTCTTTTTCATAGATTCCTTCTTCAATTTCAGTATCTCCCATATGATATTTATAATGCACATCCAAAAATTTTCAGGGGGTTGAGCCTGTAACTCCTCCCCTTCTGGCTCCTGGGGCTGAACCAGCAGGCATTTTCCCTCTGCTGGTGGCTTGGGTCCCAGGGCTGTGGAAGCCCCGACTTGCCTCCCTTTGGGCTGTGGACGCACCGACTCCTCCCTGTTGGGCTGTGGACGCCCCGACTCCTCCCTGTTGGGCTGTGGACGCCCCGACTCCTCCCTGTTGGGCTGTGGACGCCCCGACTCCTCCCTATTGGGCTGTGGACGCCCCGCCTCCTCCCTGTTGGGCTGTGGACGCCCCGACTCCTCCCTGTTGGGCTGTGGACGCCCCGACTCCTCCCTGTTGGGCTGTGGATGCCCCGACTCCTCCCTGTTGGGCTGTGGACGCCCCGACTCCTCCCTGTTGGGCTGTGGACGTTCGGGCTCCCCCCACTCAGGCGTAGGACGTTCGGGCTCCTCCCACTCAGGCGTAGGACGTTCGGGCTCCTCCCACTCAGGCGTAGGACGTTCGGGCTCCTCCCACTTAGGCATAGGACATTCGGGCTCCTCCCACTCAGGTGTAGGACATTCGGGCTCCTTCCGCTTGGGCTCCTCCCATTTGGGCTGTGGATGCTCAGGCTCCTCCCATTTGGGCTGTGGAGGCAAAACCAGCAGGCATTCACCCTCTGCTGGTGGAGATGGGGACAGCAGGTACTCACCCTCTGCTGGTGGAGATGGGGACAGCAGGTACTCACCCTCTGCTGGTGGAGATGGGGACAGCAGGTACTCCTCTGCTGGTGGTCCTGCTACCTGGGCTGCTGTTCCATTTATGGTTGCCTCCAGGTAGTTGAGGACAAACTCCACACCCTCCTCCAAGGTGTTTGGGGTGTGTTCCTGCTGATATGCCTCCCATCTCTAACTGTCCATCATCCACAGGACCCAGACGACTATGGGCAGAGACTGGGCCTCCAGCCCAGCATTCTCCAGGAACCAGCCCCGCAGTTTGATGGCGTCTTCTGCCATTGATTTTTTTTTTTGTTTTGTTTTTTCCCCCAAAACAATATTTGTAATCTTTTTTTTTTTTTTTTTTTTTTTTTTAATCCAGACCCCTCCTGGTCTGACGCTTGGAGGCGCGGCTATCCCACTTCTGACACCACGTGTCACAAAGACGGCCAGAGTGGGTGGCGTCAGACCAGAAAAGGAATACACAGAGACGGGGGTGATGATGAGCTGAGTGCAATGGCTGCACTCAGCGTTTATTAACAAATAAAAAGGTTTTAAACGGTACACAAAACAGGACACGGCACTTGCGCCAAAATAAAGAGACAGACAAAACGGACTAACACTAAACAAACGGTGCACGGAGACAAACAAACACGGTGAGAACAAACAACTATTATATTTACTTCTAATGATTTTAACTCTCCTCTCTCTCACCCGTTCTCCTCTTCCGAACACCCAACCCTGAGTGCAAGAAACGTGCGTCTATTTATACTGTTTGTGCTGGGATTCAATTACTAATTAATTATTCACTTGAATCCCAGCACGTGAATTCATTACGTGCAACCCCGTGCCACACATTATATTTTAAATGCACGTGCGTGATGTGCAATCCCGTGCCTAAATACAAATATACACTTTTTAAATACACGTGAAACACAGACCCGTTTATATCCCGTGTACCAATGACTATACACCAACATTTACACACGCAACATACAACACATAACACACAATTGCACACAGGGGCGGGGCACATTGCCACAGGAGCATGACGGGCGAAATTGAAATGGTGGAGGGGAGGCATGCCTTGATTTAGTCTTTTCAAAAAATGAAGACAGAATAACTAAAACAGAGGTCAGAGAGCCATTGGCCAACTCAGACCACAACATGGTCTCATCTGAAGTGATTTTTAAAACCCAAAAAGTAATGACTAAAGCTAAGGTTTACAATTTTAGAAAAGCAAACTATGAAGGTATGAAACAGAGACCAACAGAAGTAGATTGGAGTAAAATAGAGAAAACATCCACAGAAAAAGGATGGCTGTTTTTTAAAAAAGTAATACTAGAGGCGCAAAACAATTACATCCCAAAAGACGAATCTAAATCTAAAACAAAATGGCCAAAATGGTTTAATAGATCAATTAAAAAAAATATTCAGCGGAAAAATGCACTTTACAGAGCGTTTAAACGGAACCAAAAACAAAGTACACAGAAAGAGTACTTGGAACTGCAAACACAAGTCAAAAAGGAAGTTTGAAAGGCCAAGAGAGAGATAGAAATGAACATTGCTAGGGGCTAAAACCAATTCCAAAATACTTTTCCAATATTATAACAACAAGAGAACATTCAAAGAGGAGGTTAAATGTCTGAGATACAAATGGCAAAATCATAGACAAATATATTAAATGGTTACTTTTCACAGGTTTTTACAAGGAGGATACGGACAACATACCCCACATGTCGACCTGTTCCTACCCAGTTTTAAATAACTTTAGCATAACAGAGGCAGAAGTGTTAAAGGGACTAGGAGCTCTTAAAATGAACAAGTCCCCTGGGCCGGATGAGATCCTCCCAATAGTACTCAAAGAAATTAAAGAAGTTATTTACAAACTGCTAAACAAGATCATGCAACAGTCTCTTGACACAGGGGTTGTACCGACAGACTGGTAAATTGCAAACGTAATACCGAGCCACAAAAAGGGAGACAAAACCAAACCAGGTAACTACAGACCAATAAGTCTGACTTCTATTATATGTAAACTTATGGAAACTATAATAAGATCCAAAATGGAAAATTACCTATATGGTAACAGTATCCTGGGAGACAGTCAGCATGGTTTTAGGAAAGGGAGATCATAAGAACATAAGAAAGTTTACAAACGACAGGAGGCCATTCAGCCCATCTTGCTCGTTTGGTTGTTAATAGCTTATTGATCCCAGAATCTCATCAAGCAGTTTCTTGAAGGATCCTAGGGTGTCCGCTTCAATAACATTACTCAGGAGTTGGTTCCAGACCCTCACAATTCTCTGTGTAAAAAAGTGCCTCCTATTTTCTGTTCTGAATGCCCCTTTATCTAATTTCCATTTGTGACCCCTGGTCCTTGTTTCTTTTTTCAGGTCAAAGAAGTCCCCTAGGTCGACATTGTCTATACCTTTTAGGCAACCAGGGACCGAGGCAGATAGGTAAGTTCCTGCTTCAAGTAATTTTAAACTAACTACATTTGGTAACATTGTAAGGTGGTGTTTGAATTAGCTGAGTTAGTGTGTGATTAGTACCAGGTGAGTGGTTAAATTGATTAGAAGTTGATTTGCTATTTGATTGGTTTCCACACAGTTTAGTTGGATCTTTTGCCATGCAGTTGTAACATTTAATCAAGCAGCCTATTTCGGCGCCAGCAAGAAGCCCCAGCAAACTGAAGAGCCTCAACAAAAGAGCCGGGAGTCTAGCTGTGGGAGTCCAGCAAGGGGAGGCCTGCACTGAGACGCTGTTCGATTAGATCCGAACCTAACAGCACTCTGGAAGAAGCCATCTGCTAGTCAGGTCTGTACCCTCCACCCCACTGCTCCTACTGTGCCTTTTGTCTTGCCTGTCCTGCTATGACTGTCTCTCACATCCCTGTTCTGTCCCCTTGTCCTCGTCCTCTGCCCTCTCACCGCTGCTGCTCCTCCAACCCCTCTAACCTTATCCTTCTGCCTCTCCCCCCCTCTCGCACACTCTCTGGTGCACTCTGGAACTGTCACTCTTCTGCTAACAAAGCTGATTTCATCTCTGCCTTTGCCTCCAACCTCTCTTTTGATTTCCTTGCTCTCACTGAAACCTGGCTGTCCCCTGATAACACTGTAACTCCTGCTGCCCTGTCCTCTCTCTACGTCCTGTCCCATACCCCACGTCTCACTGGACGGGGAGGTGGGACTGGTCTTCTCCTCTCTCCCTCCTTACTCTTTTCTGTCCCCTCCGATCTCTCCTCACTCTCTGTCAATACCTTTGAATTTCATGCAGTCCAACTAACCTCTCCCTGTCAACTCCTGCTCATTGTACTGTATCGCCCCCCTGGGCCTCTCGCTCACTTTCTGGATGAACGCGACTATCTACTCTCCTCCCTCCCCTCTCTGTCTACCCCAACTGTCCTGTTAGGTGACTTCAACATCCATCTCTCCAACCCCAGCCACTCTGCTGGATTCCTCCCTCTCCTTCACTCCTTCGACTTCTGTCTCTCTCCATCCCCTCCTACCCACAAAGCTGGCCGTCAACTGGACCTCACCTTCTCCAGGGCCTGCTGCCCCTCCACCCTCTCTGTCACCCCCCTGGACCTCTCTGATCACTATTTCATCTCTTTTTCTCTGTCTCTCCCCCCTCTCCCTGCTCCTCCTACCCCCACTGTCACCTCTCTCCGTAACCTCCGCTCTCTCTCCCCCTCTGTCCTTGCCTCCACTGCTCTCTCTCACCTCCCTCCTATCGACTCCTTTTCACAACTCTCCGTAGACTCTGCTACCTCCACCCTCTTCTCCTCACTCACCTCCTCTGCTCGGCAAGAATCACACTGCGATCTGCTGAAAAGAAATGGAAGAGAACCAAACTCCCTGCTGCCCTAGACCTTTACCGCACTCTCCTCTCCTCCTTCTCCTCTACTCTCTCCTCTGCTAAATGTGCTTATTTCCAATCTGTAATCCAAGCCTCCACTAACAACCCACGTAAACTATTCTCTACCTTCTCCTCCCTCCTAAACCCTCCCCCCCCTCCTCCTCCCTCCTCTATCTCCCCTGATGACTTTGCCTCCTTCTTCTCTTCTAGAAATCTCAGATATCCGCAAACTCTTTAACACCTCTCCCTCCCCCTCCCCCGCATCCCCTCCTGCTCCAACCCCTACACCCACTACATCCCCTACTAACTCGCCCTCCTTCTCCACCTTCTTGCCCCTCTCAGACTCTGACCTCTCCTCCCTGCTCCAGGGTCACAAACCCACCACGTGTGCCTTGGACCCCCTCCCCACTCACCTCTTTCAAGCTGCTGCTCCTGCTCTACTCCCCTTCATCTCCTCCCTCCTCAACACCTCTCTACTTTCTGGTATCTTTCCCTCTGCCTTCAAAAAAGCCTCTATCACTCCCCTCCTCAAAAAACCTACCCTCGACCCCACCTCCCTCCAGAGCTACCGTCCTGTCTCCCTCCTACCCTTCCTCTCCAAAACCCTCGAGCGGACTGTACACCGCCAGCGCTCTGCTTTCCTGTCCAACCACTCTCTGCTTGACCCTCTCCAATCTGGCTTCTGCTCACTCCACTGAAACCGCCCTCCTGTCTGTCACCAACTCACTTAAGTGTGCCCGAGCTGCCTCTCTCTCCTCTGTCCTAATTCTCCTCGACCTCTCTGCTGCCTTTGACACTGTTGATCACTCTATTCTACTATCATCTCTTGCTGACCTGGGGATCTCTGGCACTGCTCTGGCCTGGTTCTACTCCTACCTCTCCAACCGCACTTACCAGGTAACCTGGCGTGGAGCAACCTCCACACCTCACCCTCTCTTAACTGGAGTCCCCCAAGGGTCAGTCTTGGGTCCTCTCCTGTTCTCTCTCTACACCCGCTCCCTGGGCCCCCTCATCGCATCCTATGGTTTCTTGTACCATTTCTATGCTGATGATGCTCAGATTTTCCTTTCCTTCCCCACCTCTGACTCCACCATCTCCTCCCGTATCTCTACCTGTCTGTCTGCTATTTCCTCCTGGATGCACTCGCATCACCTCAAACTCAACCTCTCTAAATCTGACCTCCTTTTCTTTCCCTCCTCCTCCCCCTCCTCTGATCTCTCTATCTCTGTTCCTCTGGAATCTACCACACTCTCTCCCTCTTTCTCCGCTAAGAACCTCGGAGTCACCCTGGACCCCTCAATCTCTTATTCCCAGCACATCTCCACTCTGGCACGCACTTGCCGATTCTTCCTGAGCAACATCCGAAGAATCTGACCCTTCCTCACCAACTACGCAACCCAGCTCCTGGTCCAGGCCTTGGTACTCTCCCGCCTAGACTACTGCAACTCCCTCCTGGCTGGCCTCCCTGCGTCCGCCACCCGTCCGCTCCAGCTCATCCAGAACTCCGCTGCCCGCCTGGTGTTCTCTCTGCCTCGCTTCTCCCATGCAACTCCACTACTCCGCTCACTCCACTGGCTACCGATCACCGCTCGCATCCAGTTCAAGATTCTTGTACTAGCCTACAGATGCCTTGACCAGACTGCACCCAGCTACCTCCAGACCCTCATCTCTCCCTACACCCCCACTCGACCTCTCCGCTCCGCCTGCACTAGAAGACTGGCTCTACCTCCTCTACGCTCCCCTGCCTCCAGAGCCCGCTCCTTCTCCACCCTCGCTCCGCAGTGGTGGAATGACCTACCTACAGATGTCAGGACTGCCCAGTCCCTGACCACATTCCGGCGCCTCCTTAAGACTCACCTCTTCAGACAGCACCTGTAGAACTCCTCTGTTTTTCCCCTGGGACACAATCACCCTTCCTTAAATGCGCTTTATTTGCTCTTATCTGCCCCCTATTTTACTACATTTAATCCTGTACTTCAGAGTACTGTAATCTGCCAAGTGTTTAATCTGTAGTATTTTGTATTTAATCATATCTTGATGTAACTATCACTGTCACTGTTATCTGCTGTATTATTGAATTGTATTTTGTCACACTTGTACTTGCTTGAACCAAAGTCATTGTATTTATCTTGCTCTTATTGTATTATTACTTGTACTGTAACACTTGAAATGTATTTGCTTACGATTGTAAGTCGCCCTGGATAAGGGCATCTGCTAAGAAATAAATAATAATAATAATAATAATAATAATTTTGAATGTTTGAATCAGATCGCCGTGTAGTCTTCTTTGTTCAAGTCTGAATAGATTCAATTATTTTAGCCTGTCTGCATACGACATGCCTTTTAAACCCGGGATAATTCTGGTTGCTCTTCTTTGCACTCTTTCTAGAGCAGCAATATCCTTTTTGTAACGAGGTGACCAGAACTGAACACAATATTCTAGGTGAGGTCTTACTAATGCATTGTAAAGTTTTGTAAAGAATCTATGAAAAAGACCTAGGAGTTTATGTTGACTCAGAAATGTCTTCATCTAGACAATGTGGGGAAGCTATAAAAAAGGCCAACAAGATGCTCAGATATATTGTGAAAAGTGTTGAATTTAAATCAAGGGAAGTAATGTTAAAACTTTACAATGCATTAGCAAGACCTCATCTAGAATATTGTGTTCATCGCTGCTGGAGTATGCAGTACCACCACCACTGCAAGAGTGTCCTGTGCTGAGTGCAGCATTACCACTGCCAGTGCCACCATCACTGCTGGAGTATGCAGTGCCACCACCACTGCAAGAGTGTCCTGTGCTGAGGGCAGCATTACCACTTCCAGCGCCACCACCACTGCCGGAGTGTCCTGAGCTGAGGGCAGCATGGCTTCTGCCAGCACCAGCGGCACGTCCAGAGTGCCCAGCTCTTGTGCCACTGCCGGAGTGTCTCGTACTGAGGGCAGTATACCGCTGCCAGTGCCACCGCCACTTCCAGAGTGCACTGCCTTTGCTAGAGGATCCAGCCTGTGCAATGTCAGAATTTCCGCTGACGCTATTGCCACTGTTAGCATTGCCGCTGCCAGTATTGCCAAGGGCAGCATTTCTGCTGCCAGGATTGCCCAGCCTGGCATTTGTCAGCATTTCTGCTGACAGCATTGCTGCCAGTGCCGCCGGGTTTCGCCCAGTCGTCTTTTTCAAATTCTGGGCCAATCTAGATTCTCCCGATTGGACGCAGGCGAGTGCCGAAAAAAAGTGGTAATGTACAGGGCATATATGTGCGTATTTTTCTTCATGATGAATCGAGATAAGTAAGTCGCAAATCCTGAAACATATTATTATTATTGTTAGTAGTCGTAGTAGTAGTATTTATTTCTTAGCAGACGCCCTTATCCAGGGCGACTTATAGTTGTTATAAAATATCACAATACAAAGTTTCACATTAAAAAAGATCACATTACAGAATATAACATTACAGATAAGAGCAGTTATAAAGTAAAATCAGTAGAAAATAAGATCAAATTCAAATGAGTGAAATAAAGAATACAGTAAATAATAATATTTAAGAGCGAATTCGCAGTGTCCTGACAGGAACATTTGGTGGTACCTTTGTAAGGACAGTCCAGATGGTGGTCAGGGACTGAGCAGTCCTAATATCCATGGGTAGGTCGTTCCACCACTGAATAGTGATGGAACATGAGTCTAAAAGCACACCAGTTTTGCATAGTTGTTATGCCGTGTAGAAAATATGGTGATTGTCTCCACCAAGAACACCAGATGTCTGCTGCAGTCTGCAAGATATTAAGTCGTGCACACGAGATAGTACCTGGTGCACATGAGATAGTATCTGGTGCTCACGAGATAGTGTCTGATGCTCACGAGATAGTACCTGGTGCACATGAGATAGTATCTGGTGCTCATGAGATAGTATCTGGTGCTCACGAGATAGTATCTGGTGCTCACGAGATAGTATCTGGTGCTCACGAGATAGTACCTGGTGCACATGAGATAGTATCTGGTGCTCACGAGATAGTACCTGGTGCACATGAGATAGTATCTGGTGCTCATGAGATAGTATCTGGTGCTCACGAGATAGTATCTGGTGCTCACGAGATAGTATCTGGTGCTCACAAGATAGTATCAGCAAAGGAAAGAAGGTACAATTTAAGTGTACTGTCGAGTTACTATTCATATTTTGACACACACACACAAAAAAAAAAAAAACGCTCAAGCATTTTGGAAAGTAACCGAAAACACTAATTTCATACAGTATATCAAAAATGAAAGCCCTAAAAAAAAGATTTACATAAAACTCGAAAATAGCTAAAAATAAGCACTGAAAAATACAATTAATAAAACCCGAAAAACAGAAGCCCTAGAAATAAAACATTTAGGTGGTTGTATTACTTATCCGTGTCCACCAGAGGGACTCTATGTCAAGTGCACCACTGCTAACACTTTGTTTAGTTTAGAATGCCTATACAGACTGCACTATCTGTTCTTATATGTCAAACGGGTTTCTAGAAAGCATTAGACTGTTTTTGTGGCTATCTATTTGGGTCAGTGGGCAGCCTGCAAAAAGACCACTTACTCACATGCTCAAAATTCCAACACAGAAATATATACAGAACAATTTGACACCATATTGGCACCCAACAATACTCAATAATAACAATAATAATGTTTAGGGTGAAGTTTCCTTACACCCCCCTCCTGTAATTCTTGGGTCATAGAGATCAACTTTTCATGATACTGATATTTCTCGTTTTGTTTTTACAGCTGTGGCAGAGATATGAGTGTTTCTGAACCTTCTGAAAATGTCAACAGCTGTTGGTGAGCTAGAGTTGTGAATGGAATACAGTGCACTGATTTCTTAGTTACTGTGGGTCCGTCTGCTATTTTAAACCCCAGCACTCTTGACTGTATTTTTCATGAACCAGAAAACCAGTTGTGAACTACAGTGAAACCTCTCTATTAAGGTCAGTCAAAGGACAAAATGGCCCTGAATATCAAAAGTGCCTCTTGACAATCCGAAACTCACTGTCTCCATCTGTTTCAACCCGACTCTTATCATGAACGTTATTTCCATCTTAAAACGAAACTCTTCTCTGCTGTTTTCTGACAGGCCGAATGGGTGCAATTTACATAAAAGTGGCGGAATAACTATTTGGTATTTAAATGACATAATTATATATGCACTATCTGTTCTTATATGTCAAACGGGTTTCTAGAAAGCATTAGACTGTTTTTGTGGCTATCTATTTGGGTCAGTGGGCAGCCTGCAAAAAGACCACTTACTCACATGCTCAAAATTCCAACACAGAAATATATACAGAACAATTTGACACCATATTGGCACCCAACAATACTCAATAATAACAATAATAATGTTTAGGGTGAAGTTTCCTTACACCCCCCTCCTGTAATTCTTGGGTCATAGAGATCAACTTTTCATGATACTGATATTTCTCGGGAACAGGGAACCAGGGAGAGAGGCAGATAGATAAGTTCCTGCTTTTGTAATTGTAACTACTACATTTGGTGACATTGTAAGGTGGTGTTTGAATTGGCTGAGTTTGTGTGTGATTAGTACCAGGTGAGTGGCTAAATTGATTAGCAGTTGATTTTGCTATTTGATTGGTTTCCACACAGTTTAGTTGGTTCTTTTGCCAAGCAGGGGTAACAACATTTATTCAAGCAGCTTATTTTAGCGCCAGCACGAAGCGCCAGCCAACAGAAGAGCCTCAACAAAAGAGCCGGGAGTCTAGCTGTGGGAGTCCAGCGAGGGGAGGCCTGCGCTGAGACGCTGTTCGACTAGATCCGAACCTACCAGCGCTCTGGAAGAAGCCATCTACTAGTCAGGTCTGTATCCTCCACCCCACTGCTCCTACTGTGCCTTTTGTCTTGCTTGTCCTGCTATGACTGTCTCTCACATCCCTGTTCTGTCCTCCCGTCCTCGTCCTCTGCCCTCCCTCCGCTGTTGCTCCTCCAACCCCTCTAACCTCATTTCTCTGCCTCTCCCCCCCTCCCGCACACTCTCTGGTGCACTCTGGAACTGTCACTCTTCTGCTAACAAAGCTGATTTCATCTCTGCCTTTGCCTCCCACCTCTCGCTCGATTTCCTTGCTCTCACTGAAACCTGGCTGTCCCCTGATAACACTGTTACTCCTGCTGCCCTGTCCTCTCTCTACGTCCTGTCCCATACCCCGCGTCTCACCGGACGGGGAGGTGGGACGGGTCTTCTCCTCTCTCCCTCCTTACTCTTTTCTGTCCCCTCTGATCTCACCTCCCTCTCTGTCACTACCTTTGAATTTCATGCAGTCCAACTAACCTCTCCCTGTCAACTCCTGCTCATTGTTTTGTACCGCCCCCCTGGGCCTCTCACTCACTTTCTGGATGAACTCGACTATCTACTCTCCTCCCTCCCCTCTCTGTCTACCCCGACTGTCCTGTTGGGTGACTTCAACATCCATCTCTCCAACCCCAGCCACTCTGCTGGATTCCTCCCTCTCCTTCACTCCTTCGACTTCTGTCTCTCTCCGTCCCCTCCTACCCACAAAGCTGGCCGTCAACTGGACCTCACCTTCTCCAGGGCCTGCTGCCCCTCCAACCTCTCTGTCACCCCCCTGGACCTCTCTGATCACTATTTCATCTCTTTTTCTCTGTCTCTCCCCCCTCTCCCTGCTCCTCCTACCCCCACTGTCACCTCTCGCCGTAACCTCCGCTCTCTCTCCCCCTCTGTCCTTGCCTCCACTGCTCTCTCTCACCTCCCTCCTATCGACTCCTTTTCACAACTCTCCGTAGACTCTGCTACCTCCACCCTCTTCTCCTCACTCACCTCCTCCCTCGACTCCCTCTGTCCCCTCACCTCCCGACCTGCTCGCCCCTCCCCTCCCCATCCCTGGCTCTCCTCTGTGCTCCGCTCGGCAAGAATCACACTGCGATCTGCTGAAAAGAAATGGAAGAGAACCAAACTCCCTGCTGCCCTAGACCTTTACCGCACTCTTCTCTCCTCCTTCTCCTCTACTCTCTCCTCTGCTAAATGTGCTTATTTCCAATCTGTATTCCAAGCCTCCACTAACAACCCACGTAAACTATTCTCTACCTTCTCCTCCCTCCTAAACCCTCCCCCCCCTCCTCCTCCCTCCTCTATCTCCCCTGACGACTTTGCCTCCTTCTTCTCTTCTAAAATCTCAGATATCCGCAAACTCTTTAACACATCTCCCTCCCCCGCACCCCCTCCTGCTCCAACCCCTACACCCACTACATCCCCTACTAACTCGCCCTCCCTCTCCACCTTCTTGCCCCTCTCAGACTCTGACCTCTCCTCCCTGCTCCAGGGTCACAAACCCACCACGTGTGCCTTGGACCCCCTCCCCACTCACCTCTTTCAAGCTGCTGCTCCTGCTCTACTCCCCTTCATCTCCTCCCTCCTCAACACCTCTCTACTTTCTGGCATCTTCCCCTCTGCCTTCAAAAAAGCCTCTATCACTCCCCTCCTCAAAAAACCTACCCTCGACCCCACCTCCCTCCAGAGCTACCGTCCTGTCTCCCTCCTACCCTTCCTCTCCAAAACCCTCGAGCGGACTGTACACCGCCAGCTCTCTGCTTTCCTGTCCAACCACTCTCTGCTTGACCCTCTCCAATCTGGCTTCCGCTCTGCTCACTCCACTGAAACCGCCCTTCTGTCTGTCACCAACTCACTTAAGTGTGCCCGAGCTGCCTCTCTCTCCTCTGTCCTAATTCTCCTCGACCTCTCTGCTGCCTTTGACACTGTTGATCACTCTATTCCTCTATCATCTCTTGCTGACCTGGGGATCTCTGGCACTGCTCTGGCCTGGTTCTCCTCCTACCTCTCCAACCGCACTTACCAGGTAACCTGGCGTGGAGCAACCTCCACACCTCACCCTCTCTTGACTGGAGTCCCCCAAGGGTCAGTCTTGGGTCCTCTCCTGTTCTCTCTCTACACCCGCTCCCTGGGCCCCCTCATCGCATCCTATGGTTTCTCATACCATTTCTATGCTGATGATGCTCAGATTTTCCTCTCCTTCCCCACCTCTGACTCCACCATCTCCTCCCGTATCTCTACCTGTCTGTCTGCTATTTCCTCCTGGATGCACTCGCATCACCTCAAACTCAACCTCTCTAAATCTGACCTCCTTTTCTTTCCCTCCTCCTCCCCCTCCTCTGATCTCTCTATCTCTGTTCCTCTGGAATCTACCACACTCTCTCCCTCTTCCTCAGCTAAGAACCTTGGAGTCACCCTGGACCCCTGCCTCTCTTATTCCCAGCACATCTCCACTCTGGCACGCACTTGCAGATTCTTCCTGAGCAACATCCGAAGAATCCGACCCTTCCTCACCAACTATGCTACCCAGCTCCTGGTCCAGGCCCTGGTACTCTCCCGCCTAGACTACTGCAACTCCCTCCTGGCTGGCCTCCCTGCGTCCGCCACCCGTCCGCTCCAGCTCATCCAGAACTCTGCTGCTCGCCTGGTGTTCTCTCTACCTCGCTTCGCCCACGCTACTCCACTACTCCGCTCGCTCCACTGGCTCCCGATCACCGCTCGCATCCAGTTCAAGACTCTTGTACTAGCCTACAGATGCCTTGATCAGACTGCACCCAGCTACCTCCAGACCCTCATCTCTCCCTACACCCCCACTCGACCTCTCCGCTCCGCCTGCACTAGAAGACTGGCTCTACCTCCGCTACGCTCCCCTGCCTCCCGAGCCCGCTCCTTCTCCACCCTTGCTCCGCAGTGGTGGAACGACCTTCCTACAGATGTCAGGACTGCCCAGTCCCTGACCACATTCCGGCGCCTCCTTAAGACTCACCTCTTCAAACAGCACCTGTAGAACTCCTCTGTTGTACACTATCACCCTTCATTTAAATATGCTTTATTTTGCTCTTATCTGCCCCCTATTTTACTGCATTTAATCTTGTACCTTAGAATATTGTAATCTGCCAAGTGTTTGATCTGTAGTATTTTGTACTTAATCATATCCTGATGTAACTATCACTACTTAATCATATCCTGATGTAACTTTCACTATTATCTGCTGTATTATTGAATTGTGGTTTGTCACACTTGAGAATTATTGTATTTCTTGTTCTTATTGTCTGACTTATATTGTAACACTTGAATGTATTTGTATTTGCTTGCGATTGTAAGTCGCCCTGGATAAGGGCGTCTGCTAAGAAATAAATAATAATAAATAATAATAATATGATAATTTTGCAAATGACAGTTTTTATGGGATTTTGAGATTTCAGTCAATGGTCAGGAAGGTTTGAAATTTAGTAAAGGCAGAGTAAAACAATACAGGCGTGTGTTTCAGGAGATATGGTGAAAGAAGAGAAGATTTAATAGAACACTAAATAGCAACATATAATTGTACAATCTAGTTTTGTTTAATTATAAATATGGTTTGATGGGATTTGGTTTGGATTTTTAAAAAAATAAAAAGTTGTTTAAATTTTATAATTGGAAAGTGTTGGATACGGCATGGCTGAGAGGTTAAACTTACCTCCCTGCCTAATTGAAAGGAATGGGCAGCAGGTGGCCAGGTGCCAATTAAAGAATTGACTATCAATTAACTCTGATCACCTACCTTTAAAAAGTGGCTAGAAAGACAACTGTGGTTCTTATTTGTGCTGTGCTGTGCTGTGCTGTGCTGTGCTGTGCAGTTACCAGTAGAAAGCCTCATCTCTGCATGTTTAACCAGGGTGACTGAACTAAAACTGAAGAACCCTCACCACTGTGTGTGGAACCAGGGTAAGCTACGAACGATCACTGCGTGTGCAGCCGGGATCGTAGATTTAGGGGTTTTTACTCCCTCCATGGCTTATTTAGTTCATGGTAGGAAGAGGGTTCCTAGTGTGGGGCCTCCCTGTATAGCGAGAGCAGCAACCTGCCCTGTATCCATTGCCTTTCACACTAGGGCTACTATTGCTGGTACCCTAGTGGCGGCAAACAACCACTGCAACCACTTTTACTTAATAAAACCTGGAAGCCTGTGCAGGGATTGCAACATCAAACCCTCTGTGTCTCTCTTGTTCTCTCAGCGGATACACACACACGTAAGAGTACACCCATGTTACAGCACCAAATAAAAAAAATAAAAAAAAACTAATCATGCATAACATTGATGCATTAGGGGTGGGTATTGGGACTGAGGATCTGTATTGCAATATATTGCCATACTGAAGATATTTTGCCATGCTGATGTTGATTTTTTTGCTACCAAAACAAATCTACATACTGTATATAAACTGTGTTTTTTGTCATTTTTATGGAATTTAAAGTTTTAGAATGCAATATGACAAATTAAACTCTCATATGGACCCTCTGAAGTATGTGCATGTGCTTCCAATTTGAATAAAACATTCCAGGTTTGAAAGCTATTTAAGATTCTCTAAAAACATGGATTTTAAATATAATTTTAAAATTACTACCATTATAAATAATATATTTATTTTCATTTTATATTAAACATGTTTTTCAAAAGTGCATCCTATGACTGTGGCCATAAACACGGGTTTAAAGCGTAGAGACCCAGGGTTTGGAATAAATGACTGACTTAAGATTTAATATATATTACAAAATCATAAATATTATTATTATTATTTATTTCTTAGCAGACACCCTTATCCAGGGCGACTTACAATCGCAAGCAAATACAAATACATTCAAGTGTTACAATACAAGTCATACAATAAGAGCAAGAAATACAATATATTGTGATGTACTTTGATCCTTTCAGCCGGAGACTGTGCTGTTCTTTCCAACAGGTGTCTGTCACTTTAATTACACACAAAACAAGGGTAGTGCTCTTTAAACGCCGTGGCGTACGTTTATTTAGCAAACTGATATTTCAAACAAAACAAAAACACAAAACAAAACCTAGCCCTTCTTCAGGCGCTAACTAAACTGATTAACAGTAGTGCTAACTAATGCAGGGCAGGGTAAGCCTGTTCCCCTGTTTAAACTAATTCCAAGAATCACCTAATACAAATCACCGTCCAGAACTTCGTTGTCAAAAATACCCGTACCTTTGTTTCGTTAACAGAAAATCTTTTGTCCAACACGCTTTTTCACTCTTCAGCCTTTTCCCTTTCACCACTTCAACCCTTCTCCCTGAACACACAAACTGAAACCCTTTTTAACCCCGACCTGATCACTTCCATCTGATCAGCATTTGCCCATTAATTATACAATAAAGCACTTGTTACATTTGTTTCAACAAAGTGTGTGGCTACCCCCCATGGTCCTAAAGCCTCCAAATTACTGTTTGGTACATACACATCATCACAATATATATATTTTTTTCAAGTGTGACAAACCACAATTCAATAATACAGCAGATAATAGTGAAAGTTACATCAGGATATGATTAAATAATGATAGTTACATCAGGATATGATTAAGTACAAAATACTACAGGTTAAACACTTGGCAGATTACAATATTCTGAAGTACAGGATTAAATGCAGTAAAATAGGGGGCAGATAAGAGCAAAATAAAGCATATTTAAATGAAGGGTGATAGTGTCCCAGGATACAACAGAGGAGTTCTACAGGTGCTGTTTGAAGAGGTGAGTCTTAAGGAGGCGCCGGAATGTGGTCAGGGACTGGGCAGTCCTGACATCTGTAGGAAGGTCGTTCCACCACTGCGGAGCAAGGGTGGAGAAGGAGCGGGCTCGGGAGGCAGGGGAGCGTAGCGGAGGTAGAGCCAGTCTTCTAGTGCAGGCGTAGCGGAGAGGTCAAGTGGGGGTGTAGGGAGAGATGAGGGTCTGGAGGTAGCTGGGTGCAGTCTGGTCAAGGCATCTGTAGGCGAGTACAAGAGTCTTGAACTGGATGCGAGCGGTGATCGGGAGCCAGTGGAGTGAGCGGAGTAGTGGAGTAGCGTGGGCGAAGCGAGGTAGAGAGAACACCAGGCGGGCAGCAGAGTTCTGGATGAGCTGGAGCGGACGGGTGGCGGACGCAGGGAGGCCAGCCAGGAGGGAGTTGCAGTAGTCTAGGCGGGAGAGTACCAGGGCCTGGACCAGGAGCTGGGTAGCATAGTTGGTGAGGAAGGGTTGGATTCTTCGGATGTTGCTCAGGAAGAATCGGCAAGTGCGTGTGTGATAGGGTACACCTCGTCCCTGTATTATTATTTGTATATTTCATATTATTATTATTATTATATTTGTATTTGACGGTAGGAAAGCCGTGTTTTTTTTTATTGTTCGTTTTGTTTATTAATTTAAAAAACCTGTGTGAATGTGGCTGGAGCCTCAATAAGGTAATTGTTTTATTGATAATTAATTAAGGCTCCAGCCACAGCTTAAAAGAACGAGCTCCAGGGTAATGGGGAGAGATTTTCCTTTGAGTTAGAGACGGGAGGACGGTTTAGAACGAGATCATACATCCGAAGCAACTGCTACCGCTGTACCACTCGGTATTTGTTTCTTTATGTATTTTTGGCCATCGAGCCCTTTTGTTTGTTATAGTGTTTTGTTCATTGTTTGATTTATTATTAAAACCCGAGCGCAAACGCGTCTCGTTTCCCCTACCTTTGTTTTTTGTATTGCTTCTTCCTGGTCTGGGACGTCAACTGCAACCGCTCTGTCACATATGGTGTCCTGCGTGGGATAAACGCCTCCAGGAGCCGGACCAGGAATACAAAGGGCGTTTTTTTTATTATTTTTTTCGAAAATTGTTTTTTTTGTGGAAAAGTAAATAAAAAAAAAAAAAAAAAAAAAAAAAAAAAAATGGAAGGCTGGAACTGGAGAGACGGCTGCAGTGAGCTGGAGGATCTCCTCGGCAGGTTGGAGGACCAAGGTTGGTGCCTTGCCTGCGGGGTGTATGGGCACACGGTGGCTGTCTGCCCCTTCCAGGAAGAGGAGGAGGAACCAGCCCAAAGGAGGAAGGTGAGCAGAAGGAGGCAGAGAGGGGGAAAAGTAAGGAGGAAGCAGAGGGAGCCAAGGTGGTGCACCATGTGCATTGCTTATGGGCATGAGGACGAGGACTGCCCAGAGCAGGAGCCAGGGGAGGAGGAGCCCGAACGTCCTGCGCCTGAGTGGGAGGAGCCCGAACGTCCTGCGCCTGAGTGGGAGGAGCCCGAACGTCCTGCGCCTGAGTGGGAGGAGCCCGAACGTCCTGCGCCTGAGTGGGAGGAGCCCGAACGTCCTGCGCCTGAGTGGGAGGAGCCCGAACGTCCTGCGCCTGAGTGGGAGGAGCCCGAACGTCCTGCGCCTGAGTGGGAGGAGCCCGAACGTCCTGCGCCTGAGTGGGAGGAGCCTGAACGTCCTGCGCCTGAGTGGGAGGAGCCCGAACGTCCACGTCCCAAGAGGGAGGAGTCGGTGCGTCCACGTCCCAAGAGGGAGGAGTCGGTGCGTCCACGTCCCAAAAGGGAGGAGTCAGTGCGTCCACGGCCCGAGAGGGAGGAGTCGGTGCGTCCACGGCCCGAGAGGGAGGAGTCGGTGCGTCCACGGCCCGAGAGGGAGGAGTCGGTGCGTCCTGTGTCCGGAGGGGAGGAGCTGAAGGCCCAAACCCCTATTTTTTTTTGGGAGGGACGAGGGCGTGAAGCTCAGGCTCCACAGCAGCCGCTGTTTTTGCTGCTGAAGGGAGCCCAGCGGAGACGCCCGCCACCAGCCCTAACCCCGCTGGCGAAGGAGCCAGCAGTGCCACCGGAGGGAGAGGAGCAGGAGCTGCCTCTGCCTCCACCACCACCACCACCCGAGGGAGAGGAGCAGGAGCTGCCTCTGCCTCCACCACCCGAGGGAGAGGAGCAGGAGCTGCCTCCACCGCCACCACCCGAGGGAGAGGAGCAGGAGCTGCCTCTGCCTCCACCGCCACCACCCGAGGGAGAGGAGCAGGAGCTGCCTCTGCCTCCACCGCCACCACCCGAGGGAGAGGAGCAGGAGCTGCCTCTGCCTCCACCGCCACCACCCGAGGGAGAGGAGCAGGAGCTGCCTCTGCCTCCACCGCCACCACCCGAGGGAGAGGAGCAGGAGCTGCCTCTGCCTCCACCGCCACCACCCGAGGGAGAGGAGCAGGAGCTGCCTCTGCCTCCACCGTCACCACCCGAGGGAGAGGAGCAGGAGCTGCCTCTGCCTCCACCACCCGAGGGAGAGGAGCAGGAGCTGCCTCTGCCTCCACCGCCACCACCCGAGGGAGAGGAGCAGGAGCTGCCTCTGCCTCCACCACCCGAGGGAGAGGAGCAGGAGCTGCCTCTGCCTCCACCACCACCACCCGAGGGAGAGGAGCAGGAGCTGCCTCTGCCTCCCGAGGGTCCGCTGCTGCTGCCTTCGCCGGGGGTCGCCAGGGATCCTGCTTCGCCGGGGGTCGCCAGGGATCCTGCTTCGCCTGGGGTCGCCAGGGATCCTGCTTCGCCTGGGGTCGTTGAGGGTCCTGCTTCGCCTGGGGTTGCTATACTGTGGCCGGAGCCCCACGGAGGGGAGCTGCCGGCCATGAAGAAGGGGGGGGAGGTCAGGAGACCAGTTCCCCTCGCAGCAGTTTCGCTGCCGGAGATCGTGTGGTCAGAGCCCCACGGAGGGGAAATGCCGGCCATGAAGAAGGGGGGGGAGGTCAGGAGACCAGCTTCCCCAGCCGCACGTTTGCGGCAGGATAGTGTGTGGCGGGAGCCCTGGAAGAGGGAGCTGCCGGCCACGAAGAGTTGGGGGGTGCCGGACCTCCCACCATGGCCACCCCCATGGACACTGTGCTTCCCCCTCTTCCGGGACGTTGAGACTGAGGGGGGAGGTGGCCATTGAGGCCATGTGTGCTACGCACAAGGGGGGGCGTGTGTGATAGGGTACACCTCGTCCCTGTATTATTATTTGTATATTTCATATTATTATTATTATATTTGTATTTGACGGTAGGAAAGCCGTGTTTTTTTTTATTGTTCGTTTTGTTTATTAATTTAAAAAACCTGTGTGAATGTGGCTGGAGCCTCAATAAGGTAATTGTTTTATTGATAATTAATTAAGGCTCCAGCCACAGCTTAAAAGAACGAGCTCCAGGGTAATGGGGAGAGATTTTCCTTTGAGTTAGAGACGGGAGGACGGTTTAGAACGAGATCATACATCCGAAGCAACTGCTACCGCTGTACCACTCGGTATTTGTTTCTTTATGTATTTTTGGCCATCGAGCCCTTTTGTTTGTTATAGTGTTTTGTTCATTGTTTGATTTATTATTAAAACCCGAGCGCAAACGCGTCTCGTTTCCCCTACCTTTGTTTTTTGTATTGCTTCTTCCTGGTCTGGGACGTCAACTGCAACCGCTCTGTCACAGCGTGCCAGAGTGGAGATGTGCTGGGAATAAGAGAGGCAGGAGTCCAGGGTGACTCCAAGGTTCTTAGCGGAGGAAGAGGGAGAGAGTGTGGTAGATTCCAGAGGAACAGAGATGGAGAGATCAGAGGAGGGGGAGGAGGAGGGAAAGAAAAGGAGGTCAGATTTAGAGAGGTTGAGTTTCATCCAGGAGGAAATAGCAGACAGACAGGTAGAGATACGGGAGGAGATGGTGGAGTCAGAGGTGGGGAAGGAGAGGAAAATCTGAGCATCATCAGCATAGAAATGGTATGAGAAACCATAGGATGCGATGAGGGGGCCCAGGGAGCGGGTGTAGAGAGAGAACAGGAGAGGACCCAAGACTGACCCTTGGGGGACTCCAGTTAAGAGAGGGTGAGGTGTGGAGGTTGCTCCTCGCCAGGTTACCTGGTAAGTGCGGTTGGAGAGGTAGGAGGAGAACCAGGCCAGAGCAGTGCCAGAGATCCCCGGTCAGCAAGAGATGATAGTAGAATAGAGTGATCAATAGTGTCAAAGTCAGCAGAGAGGTCGAGGAGAATTAGGACAGAGGAGAGAGAGGCAGCTCGGGCACACTTAAGTGAGTTGGTGACAGACAGGAGGGCGGTTTCAGTGGAGTGAGCAGAGCGGAAGCCAGATTGGAGAGGGTCAAGCAGAGAGTGGTTGGACAGGAAAGCAGAGAGCTGGCGGTGTACAGTCCGCTCGAGGGTTTTGGAGAGGAAGGGTAGGAGGGAGACAGGACGGTAGCTCTGGAGGGAGGTGGGGTCGAGGGTAGGTTTTTTGAGGAGGGGAGTGATAGAGGCTTTTTTGAAGGCAGAGGGAAAGATGCCAGAAAGTAGAGAGGTGTTGAGGAGTGAGGAGATGAAGGGGAGTAGAGCAGGAGCAGCAGCTTGAAAGAGGTGAGTGGGGAGGGGGTCCAAGGCACACGTGGTGGGTTTGTGACCCTGGAGCAGGGAGGAGAGGTCAGAGTCTGAGAGGGGCAAGAAGGTGGAGAAGGAGGGTGAGTTAGTAGGGGATGTAGTGGGTGTAGGGGTTGGAGCAGGAGGGGGTGCGGGGGAGGGAGAGGTGTTAAAGAGTTTGCGGATATCTGAGATTTTAGAAGAGAAGAAGGAGGCAAAGTCGTCAGGGGAGATAGAGGAGGGAGGAGGAGGGGGGGAGGGTTTAGGAGGGAGGAGAAGGTAGAGAATAGTTTACGTGGATTGTTAGTGGAGGCTTCGATTACAGATTGGAAATAAGCACATTTAGCAGAGGAGAGAGTAGAGGAGAAGGAGGATAGGAGAGTGCGGTAAAGGTCTAGGGCAGCAGTGAGTTTGGTTCTCTTCCATTTCTTTTCAGCAGATCGCAGTGTGATTCTTGCCGAGCGGAGCACAGAGGAGAGCTAGCGATGGGGAGGGGAGGGGCGAGCAGGTCGGGAGGTGAGGGGACAGAGGGAGTCGAGGGAGGAGGTGAGTGAGGAGAAGAGGGTGGAGGTAGCAGAGTCTACGGAGAGTTGTGAAAAGGAGTCGATAGGAGGGAGGTGAGAGAGAGCAGTGGAGGCAAGGACAGAGGGGGAGAGAGAGCGGAGGTTACGGCGAGAGGTGACAGTGGGGGTAGGAGGAGCAGGGAGAGGGGGGAGAGACAGAGAAAAAGAGATGAAATAGTGATCAGAGAGGTCCAGGGGGGTGACAGAGAGGGTGGAGGGGCAGCAGGCCCTGGAGAAGGTGAGGTCCAGTTGACGGCCAGCTTTGTGGGTAGGAGGGGATGGAGAGAGACAGAAGTCGAAGGAGTGAAGGAGAGGGTTGGAGAGATGGATGTTGAAGTCACCTAACAGGACAGTTGGGGTAGACAGAGAGGGGAGTGAGGAGAGTAGATAGTCGCGTTCATCCAGAAAGTGAGCGAGAGGCCCAGGGGGGCGATACAGTACAATGAGCAGGAGTTGACAGGGAGAGGTTAGTTGGACTGCATGAAATTCAAAGGTATTGACAAAGAGTGAGGAGAGATCGGAGGGGACAGAAAAGAGTAAGGAGGGAGAGAGGAGAAGACCCGTCCCACCTCCCCGTCCAGTGAGACGCGGGGTATGGGACAGGACGTAGAGAGAGGACAGGGCAGCAGGAGTAACAGTGTTATCAGGGGACAGCCAGGTTTCAGTAAGAGCAAGGAAATCGAGCGAGAGGTGGGAGGCAAAGGCAGAGATGAAAGCAGCTTTGTTAGCAGAAGAGTGACAGTTCCAGAGTGCACCAGAGAGTGTGCGGGAGGGGGGGAGAGGCAGAGAAATGAGGTTAGAGGGGTTGGAGGAGCAGCAGCGGAGGGAGGGCAGAGGACGAGGACGGGGGGACAGAACAGGGATGTGAGAGACAGTCATAGCAGGACAAGCAAGACAAAAGGCACAGTAGGAGCAGTGGGGTGGAGGATACAGACCTGACTAGTAGATGGCTTCTTCCAGAGCGCTGTTAGGTTCGGAACTATTCGACCAGCGTCTCAGTGCAGGCCTCCCCTTGCTGGACTCCCACAGCTAGACTCCCGGCTCTTTTGTTGAGGCTCTTCAGTTTGCTGGGGCTTCTTGCTGGCGCCAAAATAAGCTGCTTGATTAAATGTTACACCTGCTTGGCAAAAGAACCAACTAAACTGTGTGGAAACCAATCAAATAGCAAAATCAACTGCTAATCAATTTAGCCACTCACCTGGTACTAATCACACACTAACTCAGCCAATTCAAACACCACCTTACAATGTCACCAAATGTAGTTCGTTACAATTACTAAAAGCAGGAACTTATCTATCTGCCTTTGTCCCTGGTTACCTGTAGACATAAATAAGTGCTACACATTTATTGAAAATAAAACAAAAATACTGGTAAGTAATGTTATAAACTATGTATTTATGTATCTGCTTTGCTTGTTTATTTCTTACAACTTTGTTTATTTCTCACGACTTTACTAGATTATCCCGGGTTTAAAAGGCATGTCGTATGCAGACAGGCTAAAAGAATTGAATCTATTCAGTCTTGAACAAAGAAGACTACGTGGTGATCTGATTCAAGCATTCAAAATCCAAAAAGGTATAGAAAAAGTCGACCCAGGGGAATTTTTTGACCTGAAAAAAGAAACAAGGACCAGGGGTCACAAATGGAGATTAGATAAAGGGGCATTCAGAACAGAAAATAGGAGGCACTTTTTTTACACAGAGAATTGTGAGGGTATGGAACCAACGCCCCAGTAATGTTATTGAAGCTGACACCCTGGGATCCTTCAAGAAGCTGCTTGATGAGATTCTGGGATCAATAAGCTACTAACAACCAAACAAGCAAGATGGGCTGACTGGCCTCCTCTCGTTTGTCAACTTTCTTATGTTCTTATGTTCTAATTTACAGTACCAGAACCACTGGGTTTTTTTTTTTGTTTTTTTTATCTGATGAGATCTAATGAGGCAGGTCCAGGAAAAAAAGATATTCAGAATATTGTGTAAAATTACATTGTCCAGAACTGTCTGCAGATAGTATTTAAAAATCAATCTAAAAATAATTACAATTGCACTGATACGGTTCTTAAATTGGTGATGAATAAAAAATAACTGAGTGTTTGTGTAATTTGTAATTTTATTGGATGCATATCCCCAGGAAAAATACAGGGATGGGAAGAGGACGTGATATACTATACAGGGCATCGTGGTGACTGAAGTTCTGCGCTGCCTGGAGATGACCTCATAATCAAAATGAACAGAACAAAACATGCATGACAAAAATAACCAAACCACCAAAGACAACATTTACCCGCTAGATGCTTTCAAAACAAGCCAAATTTGTCTGGAAAACCACCAATCTGGCAGCACTGATCAAGGGGGAGTAGCCTAAAAGTCACATGCGAGATGCATGCATTACCTATTAGATGTTACCTCAAGTTCAACGTACAAATAAAATGTGAATTTGTATAATTTGTTTTAGAAAAATCTATATTTTAATTGGTGTTCTGGTAATTAGATGTAGGAGTACACCGCAGTATATAAGGGTGTTGGTACCGGCAGCATATTTTACTTCAGCCTTGCATAAACAACATACCACAATGTTTGATGCTGTGCAGCCATCCTTTTTAGATTGTTTTATTAGGAAATGATTCAACACATGTGACTTTGCTTTGAAGGATTCTTTTGTGTTAGCAGGAGTAAAACAAAACAGGGGTGTGTTTCAGGAGATATGGTGAGAGAAGATTTAATAGAACACAATAATAAACCAAGTACATCAGGACAAAGAGAAAAAAAAGGAAAGTTAGAGAGCTCCTATTTGTAGCCTAATCTTTTAATGTATACTGTATTAAATTATAGTTCCGGTTATGAAGGATATTTTATGTCCTTTCTATATGTGTTTATTTATTCATTTCTGTATTTATTTTTCATTTTGGCATAGCAGCTACATTATCCCTTTCATCCTCTAAAACTGCAGCAATCTCTAGCAATGCATTAGGCTCCATCACCAAAGCAGTCAGAGTCACTGCACCCACATCAGACCCTTTTTCAGACAGAGCCTGTTTGAAATAGGTTCCCATCTCCATTAGGACTCTTTGAAACAGGCCGAACCACTTTAGATGGAAAATACTCAATCCGACCACATCAGCCCTGTAGATTTTTGCACAGGGGGTATGTTAATTAGGTACCCACTTCATTTGCATAACATTCCTCATACTGTCGGAATTGGGGTTTTGTGACTGCTCTCATCCTTCCTGGCCATTTTAGATCCCGCCACAAAAGTCCCCCCCCCCGACGGTCGGAAAAGCTTTGATATTCAAGGTCAATGTGACACAATGTGCATTTGCTCTCTTGTCTGTTGCACATTGCCGGTAAACGTGCCTGTGGTAGGGCTGAGGCCTGCCCTTGTATAATCTAGTTTTGTTTAATTATAAATATGGTTTGGTGGGATTTGGTTTGGATTTTAAAAAAAATAAAAAGGTGTTTAGATTGTATAATTGGAAAGTGTTGGATACAGCATGGCTGAGAGGTTAAACTTACCTCCCTGCCTAATTGAAAGGAATGGGCAGCAGGTGGCCAGGTGCCAATTAAAGAATTGACTATCAATTACCTCTGATCACCTACCTTTAAAAAGTGGCTAGAAAGACAACTGTGGTTCTTATTTGTTTGTTGTTTGTGCTGGGCTGGGCTGGGCTGGGCTGGGCTGGGCTGGGCTGGGCTGTGCTGTGCAGTGCAGTGCAGTGCAGTGCAGTGCTGTTACCAGTAGAAAGCCTCATCTCTGCATGTTTAACCAGGGTGACTGAACTAAAACTGAAGAACCCTCACCACTGTGTGTGGAACCAGGGTAAGCTACGAACGATCACTGCGTGTGCAACCGGGATCGTAGATTTAGGTCAGGGGTTTAATTTAGGGGTTTTTACTCCCTCCATGGCTTATTTAGTTCATGGTAGGAAGAGGGTTCCTAGTGTGGGGCCTCCCTGTATAGCGAGAGCAGCAACCTGCCCTGTATCCATTGCCTTTCACACTAGGGCTACTATTGCAGGTACCCTAGTGGCGGCAAACAACCACTGCAACCACTTTTACTTAATAAAACCTGGACACCTGTGCAGGGATTGCAACATCATACCCTCTGTGTCTCTCTTGTTCTCTCAGCGGATACACACACGTAAGAGTACACCCATGTTACAGCACCAAATTAAAAAAAAAAAAAAAACTAATCATGCACAACATTGATGCATTAGGGGTGGGTATTGGGACTGAGGATCTGTATTGCAATATATTGCCATACTGAAGATATTTTGCCGTGCTGATGTTGATTTTTTTGCTACCAAAACAAATCTACATACTGTATATAAACTGTGGTTTTAGTCATTTTTATGGAATTTAAAGTTTTAGAATGCAATGTGACAAATTAAACTCTCATATGGATCCTCTGCATGTGCTCCCAATTTGAAAAAAAACAGTCCAAGTTTGAAAGCTATTTAAAATTCTCTATAAACATTGATTTTAAATATAATTTTAAAATTATTACCATTATAAATAATATATTTATTTTAATTTTATATTAAACAAGTTTTTCAAAAGTGCATCCTATGACTGTGGCCATAAACACGGGTTTAAAGCTGCTTTATTTATCGGTCAGTGTAGAGACCCAGGGTTTGGAATTAATGACTGACTTTTAAGATTTAATATATATTACAAAATCATAAATAAGTGCTACACATTTATTGAAAATAAAATAAAAAATACTGGTAAGTAATGTTATAAACTATTTATTTATGTATCTACTTTGCTTGTTTATTTCTCACAACTTTGTTTATTTCTCACGACCTTACTAGATTATCCCGGGTTTAAAAGGCATGTCGTATGCAGACAGGCTAAAAGAATTGAATCTATTCAGTCTTGAACAAAGAAGACTACGTGGTGATCTGATTCAAGCATTCAAAATCCTAAAAGGTATAGAAAAAGTCGACCCAGGGGACTTTTTTGACCTGAAAAAAGAAACAAGGACCAGGGGTCACAAATGGAGATTAGATAAAGGGGCATACAGAACAGAAAATAGGAGGCACTTCTTTTACACAGAGAATTGTGAGGGTATGGAACCAACTCCCCAGTAATGTTATTGAAGCTGACACCCTGGGATCCTTCAAGAAGCTGCTTGATGATATTCTGGGATCAATAAGCTACTAACAACCAAACGAGCAAGATGGGCTGACTGGCCTCCTCTCGTTTGTCAACTTTCTTATGTTCTTATGTTCTAACTTACAGTACCAGAACCACTGGGTTTTTTTTTTTGTTTTTTTTATCTGATGAGATCTAATGAGGCAGGTCCAGGAAAAAAAGATATTCAGAATATTGTGTAAAATTACATTGTCCAGAACTGTCTGCAGATAGTCTTTAAAAATCAATCTAAAAATAATTACAATTGCACTGATACGGTTCTTAAATTGGTGACGAATAAAAAATAACTGAGTGTTTGTGTAATTTGTAATTTTATTGGATGCATATCCCCAGGAAAAATACAGGGATGGGAAGAGGACGTGATATACTATACAGGGCATCGTGGTGACTGAAGTTCTGCGCTGCCTGGAGATGACCTCATAATCAAAATGAACAGAACAAAATATGCATGACAAAAATAACCAAACCACCAAAGACAACATTTACCCGCTAGATGCTTTCAAAACAAGCCAAATTTGTCTGGAAAACCACCAATCTGGCAGCACTGATCAAGGTGGAGTAGCCTAAAAGTCACATGCGAGATGCATGCATTACCTATTAGATGTTACCTCAAGTTCAACGTACAAATAAAATGTGAATTTGTATAATTTGTTTTAAAAAAATCTATATTTTAATTGGTGTTGTGGTAATTATATGTAGGACTACACCGCAGTATATAAGGGTGTTGGTACCAGCAGCATATTTTACTTCAGCCTTGTATAAACAACGTACCTCAATGTTTGATGCGATGCAGCCATCCTTTTTAGATTGTTTTATTAGGACATGATTCCACACATGTGACTTTGCTTTGAAGGATTCTTTTGTGTTAGCACTGATAACATTACGAGTTCTCGCGGGAAGTCATTATCTCGCGAGATAATAGACAACATTTTCCAGTAGACGTTTCCCTGAATGAGTTTAACCAAAAATACCGGTATTGTTGTTCAAATACCGGTTATTGTATTGCCTGATAAATATCGCAATATACCGGTATATCAGTATTATCGCGCACCCCTACGATGCATTCCATGCACCCCTCTTCATCATCCTCATAATATGTACATTGCTGCACGTTACTCTAAAATGACAGTAAGAATTTTTTTTTTTTTTTTTTTTTTTATCTTGTTTGTCTGACTGACACATTGAATTGAAAGGTCAGTGATTGGTCTTGATTGTTGAACTGGTACCTTAACCACCGTGTAGAAAAAAAGAAAGAGAAGCAATGCTTTCAATTTAAAATGTATTTGCTGTGTTTATTAGTAAAAAGTTGGACGAGCTGTCATTTTTAAAGCTTATTGTAATGACCAATACAAACAATGCTTCTAGAAAGAGAACAGTATTGATGAAAACTCTACTGTGATTACATCAGGTTACAGTTATTTTTTACTACTGTAGTCGTGGCAGGCACAGGTTAAAGCAGCAATTAGGATGATAAACTCCTCGAAGTCCACTTCAGAATCTCCATTCTGATCCAAGTTCTTCATCAGGTTATCAACCTCATCCTGGTTCTTAGCACTCTGCAATAGGAGGGATAATTTAAGTAGTTAGTACAGGTAATACACACCTTTAAACAAGTGCAAAAGAAAATAATTGTTATGAAATTAAGAGGAAATAATAAAAAGCTATTTGTGTAATTCTGGCTATTTTACATAAGAACATAAGAAAGTTTACAAACGAGAGGAGGCCATTCAGCCCATCTTGCTCGTTTGGTTGTTAGTAGCTTATTGATCCCAGAATCTCATCAAGCAGCTTCTTGAAGGATCCCAGGGTGTCAGCTTCAACAACATTACTGGGGAGTTGGTTCCAGACCCTCACAATTCTCTGTGTAAAAAAGTGCCTCCTATTTTCTGTTCTGAATGCCCCTTTATCTAATCTCCATTTGTGACCCCTGGTCCTTGTTTCTTTTTTCAGGTCAAAAAAGTCCCCTGGGTCGACTTTGTCTATACCTTTTAGGATTTTGAATGCTTGAATCAGATCACCGCGTAGTCTTCTTTGTTCAAGACTGAATAGATTCAATTCTTTTAGCCTGTCTGCATACGACATGCCTTTTAAACCCGGGATAATTCTGGTTGCTCTTCTTTGCACTCTTTCTAGAGCAGCAATATCCTTTTTGTAATGTGACCACAACTGAACACAATATTCTAGGTGAGGTCTTACTAATGCATTGTTACTTCCCTTGATTTAAATTCAACACTTCTCACAATATATCCGAGCATCTTGTTGGCCTTTTTTATAGCTTCCCCACATTGTCTAGGTGAAGACATTTCTGAGTCAACATAAACTCCTAGTTCTTTTTCAAAGATTCCTTCTTCAATTTCAGTATCTCCCATATGATATTTATAATGAACATTTTTATTGCCTGAGTGCAGTACTTTACACTTTTCTCTATTAAATGTAATTTGCCATGTATCTGCCCAGTTCTGAATGCTGTCTAGATCATTTTGAATGACCTTTGCTGCTGCAACAGTGTTTGCCACTCCTACTATTTTTGTGTCATCTGCAAATTTAACGAGTTTGCTTACTATACCAGAATCTAAATCATGAATGTAGATTAGGAATAGCAGAGGACCTAATACTGATCCCTGTGGTACTCCACTGGTTACCTCGCTCCATTTTGAGGTTTCTCCTCTAATCAGTACTTTTTGTTTTCTACATGTTAACAACTCCCTAATCCATGTGCATGCATTTCCTTGAATCCCTACTGCGTTCAGTTTGAGAATTAATCTTTTATGCGGAACTTTGTCAAAAGCTTTCTGGAAATCCTAAATAAACCATGTCGTATGCTTTGCAATTATCCGTTGTCGATGTTGCATCCTCAAAAAAATAAAGCAGGTTAGATAGACATGATCTCCCTTTCCTAAGACCATGCTGACCGTCCTCCAGGATATTGTTACCATATAGGTCATTTTCCATTTTGGATTTTATTATAGTTTCCATAAGTTTACATATAATAGAAGTCAGGCTTAATGGTCTGTAGTTACCTGGTTTTACAACATAAAATACAAAGAAGCAGTATACAGTATTTGTCTGTTTAATTTGACAGATTTTATTATACTGTGTGTTATTTCTCTTGAATATTACTCTTTAAAAACTGAAATACCAGGAAGATCTTTTTGAACTGGTTTCCCCTCCAACCCTTCCTAATGAATTCACTGTGTATTCTTCACAAATTCATCCCCTCTGACTCACCCACCAGGGGATTGTGACAAGTGTTCATGTGTGCACAAATCCATGCCTTATACATCATTTGTGACAATGGAACATGGAATGAATACCACAAATTAAATCCACATGAATTAACAGGGCCGAATTCAACATGAATTTCTTCAGAACCTCAGAGGAAGTGCATCAGATATTCAGGTGTTATTTCTGTGGTATCCATTAAGAATCATTCCTGTGGTATACATCAAGAAACTTTCATGCACTGCACTAGACACCACCTACAGAAGTGGTCATAAACTAACATCTATCTATCTATCTATCTATCTATCTATCTATCTATCTATCTATCTATCTATCTATCTATCTATCTATCATCTATCTATATATAATTATCATTTTTGACTGTTTATTTGGGTTGAATTTGCATAATGTTTGATCTACTTATTATTGGTACCATTCCTTGTCTTGTTATTAACCTGGTATTTTTTAAGTTTATTTTGGATGTATCATCCATTCAGCTAGGTATGAAGAGCAGTTTAAAAGTACATGTAGTTGCTGCACGTCTACCTAAAACTGAATGAGAAATGAATGGTAATTAACAAACAAAAATGCTTTATCTTACCTTGAGAAAAGCTGGAAACTCAGTTTCCATAAGTGTCTTGAGCTCTGATTTGTTAAGAGACCCCTTGTTGCCGTCTGCACCCGAGTACTTGTCAAAGGTTTTCATGATGATTGCCATTGCGGTTTCCAGCTGAGACATCTTTGCAGTTTTTTTTTCTGTATTGCTGACCTGATATTCAAATAATGCAGCAAACAGACTGTTAATGGAGATGGTGCAGAGAAATGGGGGGACCTATATACACCTACCGGCAGCAAAAACAAACACTTTGGTCTCTGGTTTCAGTATTTACTTTGTCAATAGCCTGTGCTATTGTCCTGACAACTGGCCTTTGTGAATAAAAGGGCATGCTTGCCCTGTGTCACTAAGGAGTGGTCTCACAGATACTTTTCTTCTCTTTAGCCATTCAAAACCATATGTATTTTCAGTTGGCCCATCTTACTATTTACTTTTGATTACTACATTTTATAATGGAAGGGTTGTTTGCATGAACCTGTTAAGAATCTTAGGTAAATATAGTTGGAACATATTGATTACTGACATGGAGACTGTAATTTTTTTTTTTTTTTACAAATCATTTCATATGCTGAAAAGCGCATTCCCAATCTCACTGTATCTATGAATGGAAGCTGGCCCCTCCCTTTTAGATAGGCCTAGAATGGCCAGCACTGGTCTGTCCTAGTCAGAGCCAGGTACCAGATCAGAACTACGTTGACTTTAAAACCGATCCACAAAAAGGGAGACAAAACCGAACCAGGTAACTACAGACCAATAAGCCTGACTTCAATTTATACAAAATGTCTGAAAAACAGCTTTTGACATTGCATACAGTAGCTGATGCAGAAACCAAACAGTTTCTCAGTTATATGTGCGTAATGCATTGTGTCCTATTTCCTATTCATATTGTGTGGTCAAAGTGTTGTAGTTTAGAATTATTCAACAAGATGTGTTGCTGCATTGAGGGGAAGTTCAATTTTATGTGGTGTGAGACTTTAAGGCTATGTTCTCACATCAGGGTTTATTTCCTGCTGACTCAACTCAGTTTCTGGGGTCTTTAGCTGAAACAGAAGTCGATGGTAAAATGCGAGAAAAATGACATAACTCATAAAATGATTTCATTTAACAGAACCACTCTTCCTAACAGTAAGGTTCTTTATCACCTCCTTTTACACATTGCTTTCCATGGTGACCAATATCTATCTATCTATATCAATGTCAATCTCCCCACATCTGTATTAAAATAAACACACTCTCATTCTTGCTATAAGAAAAGAGCATAGCTGGATATTGTTAGAATTACCAGGTGGAAAAGCAAGAAGCGGGAAAACTGTGGTAAACTGACCCTCATGATAGGGTTCAAATACAGCCCATTACAGTTGATGCCACCTACTTAACTGAAACATTATGATTCAATTTTCAATAGAGGACTATCAAATGTGTACAGAAACTGCAATTAAGATAAGAAACTGCAGTTAAATATTTCTTAAACTTTGTGTTAACTATGAAGTATAGGCACTTGTTCCCTGACTCACAGATTGGTTAAACAAAGTATTAAAAGTGTTAATGGACTGAATCATATTAGCTCCACCTTGTGTATAAATATCAGTTGGTTAACCAGGGGGTGTGTTAGTAGTGTGTTGAATGGGTATGTATCTTACCATTACTTTCTTTTGTATCCATGCATTTGTAACTGGGGAAGGGGGTATAGCTTTGGTAGTCTGACCACGCCAGCTCAATGAAAAGCACTACAATATAAAGTGCCTTGCATAAGTATTCACCCCCCTTGGACTTTTCCACATTTTGTAGTGTTACAACCTGGAATTAAAATGGATTTAATTGGGATTTTTACCATTTGATTTACACAACATACGTAACACTTTGAAGGTGCAAAATATTTTTTATTGTGACACAAAAGTTAATTAAACAAAAAAAAGACATTTGTTGGTTGCATAAGTATTCACCCCCCTGAGTCAATACTTGGTAGAAGCACCTTTGGCAGCAATTACAGCTGTGAGTCTTTTTGGGTAAGTCTCTACCAGCTTTGCACATCTGGATCCTGCAATTTTTGCCCATTCTTCTTAGCAAAATTGCTCAAGCTCTGTCAAGTTGGATGGGGACCATTGGTGAACAGCAATTTTCAAGTCTTGCCACAGATTCTCAATCGGATTGAGGTCTGGGCTTTGACTGGGCCCTTCTAAGACATTCAGGTTCTTGTTTTTAAACCACTCCAGTGTAGCTTTGGCTGTGTGTTTAGGGTCATTGTCCTGCTGGAAGGTGAACCTCTGCCCCAGTCCTAGGTCTCTTGCAGACTGAAACAGGTTTTCCTCTAGAATTTCCCTGTATTTGGCTCCATCTTGCCCTCAATCCTGACCAGTTTCCCAGTCCCAGCCGATGAAAAGCATCCCCATAACATGATGCTGCCACCACCATGCTTCACCGTGGGGATGGTGTTCTCAGGGTGATGAGCAGTGTTGGCTTTGAGCCACACATAGCGTTTTGCGCTAAAGCCAAAAAGTTCAATTTTGGTTTCATCAGATCAGAGAACCTTTTTCCACATGTTTGCTGTGTCTCCCACATGCCTTTTGGCAAAATCCAAACATGATTTGATATGGGTTTTTTTTCAGCAATGGCTTTCTTCTCGCCACTCTTCCATAAAGCCCAGCTTTGTGGAGCGTCCGGGTTATAGTTGTCCATGGACGGTTTCTCCCATCTCAGTTGTGGATCTCTCCAGCTCCTTCAGAGTTACCATTGGCCACTTGGTTGCTTCTCTGACTAATGCCCTCCTTACCTGGTCACTGAGTTTTGGTGGACTCTAGGCAGAGTCACGGTTGTGCCATATTCTTTCCATTTTTTAATAATGGATTTAACGGTGCTCCGGGGGATGTTCAATAGACAGCTGTACAATACACAGTTTTTAAAGAAAATTAAAAGCTACACTGTTGTGTATTGTTGTGCTGTGTTTGTTACTGTTCATGATGGGTGTGTGTGTGGGTGTCGTGTGGTGTGGATTGTTGGTGTTGCCGTAGGTGAGTGGGCGTGCTGGTTTACGGCAGTGAGATACGATGCTGGAGTTAGAAAAACACACGATAAAGCGTCGTGTTAGTTTACTGTACACGTTGTTCGAGTCGTTTGTTTTTACAATACAACATTGGCGACAAGGATGGCTGAAGTTTCGCTTTCACCCCCGCCGGTCTTCCTGGCTCTACTTGGCGAGCCGCCTGTTCCCTGGACTCGCTGGCTTTCGTCTTTCCAGACGTACCTGCTTGCTCTCGGTCTGGCTGATGTGAGCGATGCCCGCAGCACGTCTTTTCAACTTTGGGACCGGCTGACACATACGCTGAAGCTGTCGCTGCACTCCAGGGGCATTTTGCCGCCACACAGAGCGTCCTCCTCCGGCGTTTCAACTTCAGACAGTGGGGCCAGCGGCCAGATGAGTCCATTCTCCAATATACAGCTGCATTGCGTGAATTGGCGCTACCATGTAAATTTGGAGCACTGTATGACGAAATGATTCGGGACTTACTTTTTGAGAAAACCTCCAGTGCGCAAGTGCGTGAGAGACTGTTACTCGAATCTGATGAGTTAACTTTGGCTAAAGCCATTCAATTAGCGTGCCAAGTAGAGTCTGCTGTTGCCTGTGCTGCTAAAATTACTGGGGCTCACTCTGTTGCTACAACTACTGAACTTACAGTGCAGAAAGTTCAGCCTGCCTTACTGTAACAGGACACAGAACCTGGTCTCCCTGTCCAACAAGCACAGCAACTTCCTGTTCGTTTTAGGCAGCATTGTGGAAAGTGTGGGTCCAACAGGCATGAGTCCAGAGCCCCTGACTGCCCAGCATTGGGGAAAACCTGCAGAAACTGTAATAAATTGAACCACTTTGCCAGGTGGTGTCGGTCCACCCCAGCAGCAGCACCAGTACCAGCTACAATCCACACTGTGCTCTCCAACCCTACTGGCTTTAAGACTTGTGCCGTATACCTCAGGGATGTCTGCCTTCCCCTGCTCTTGGACACTGGGGCCAAGGTGTCTCTGCTTAATTTCGACACCTACAAACAGTTTTTCTCGCACCTGCCCCTTCAGCGCCCCTCCACCGCTCTGAGTGGCTATGGACATACTAGAATCGAAGTCCTGGGCTCCCTCCAGCTGCCAGTGCGCTATGGCACCAGGGCTCTGCCGGCCTTCCCATTCCACGTCACACGCAAGGGGGCCAACCTCCTGGGTCTTGACCTCTTCATGGGGCTCGGTTTCTTATTGACCGACAACTACTGGTTGCCTCCCCCCAGCAACGCCAGTGGCCGGCGCTGTTTGATGGCTTGGGCTGCCTCTCAGCCTTCACTCACCAACCCAAGGTCGACCCTGCGGTGACCCCAGTGATCCAGCCACTGCGCCGCATTCCCCTCGCCCTGCGGGATCAAGTGTCGGCTGAGCTGAAGGCCCTACTGGATTCTGGGATTATTGAGCCCATCAGCGCTTCACCCTGGATATCAAACCTGGTGATAGCAAAGAAGAAGTCGGGGGGGCTCCGCATCTGTGTGGATCTGAGAGCTGTGAACATGGCCATCATCCCAGACAAATACCCGCTTCCAACAGTGGAGGAGCTCACCACCCACTTTTACGGTTCCACAGTTTTCAGTAAACTGGACTTACGCCAAGGCTACCTCCAGGTTCCCTTACACCCTAGCAGCAGGGACCTCACTGCTTTTCTTACACATGCTGGTGTTTTCCGCTACACCCGCATGCCCTTCGGTCTGAGCTCGGCACCCAGCTGCTTTCAAAAGATCATGTCCTCCGTCTTCACCGGCGTCCCGGGCGTGTCTCTCTATCTTGACGACATTGTGGTGCACGGCCCCAACGCCTCTACCCATGATGAGCGCCTCTGCCAGGTGTTCCGCATGCTGGCCAAGCACAACCTCACGCTCTACGAGGAGAAGTGCGTCTTTTCCGTGCCGGAAATCGAATTTGTGGGGTTCCGGCTGTCGGCACACAGCATCTTCCCATTGCAGTCTAATGTGGACGCGATCCACCGCATTCCGGAGCCCACATCGGCTGCACAGCTCGCCTCCTTCCTGGGAATGACTGCGTACTACCTCCGCTTCCTGCCGCAGTACTCAGCCACAACATCGCCCCTGCATCAGCTGCTTAAGAAGGAGGCTCCCTGGACCTGGACTGTGGACTGCCGGGAGGTTGTGCGCCTGCTGAAGCGCCAGCTCACCACTGCACCCATCCTGGCACACTTTGACCTCGCAAGCCCAACCTTGGTCACCTGTGACGCCTCTGCCTCGGCGCTGGGTGCTGTCCTCTCTCAACTCCAGGATGGGGCAGAGATGCCTATTGCTTTCACCTCTCGAGCATTGAGCCCTACCGAACAGAAGTACTCGGTTGGGGAGCGTGAGGCGCTGGCGTGTGTCTGGGCATGTGAACGCTGGCACATGTACCTCTATGGCCGGGCATTCACGCTCCGCATGGACCACCAGGCTCTCACAGTCTTGATGTCCACCTCAGGCACAGGACACAGACCGCTCCGGCTGTACATGTGGGCAGGTCGTCTGCAACAGTACAACTTCAAGCTCCAGTTCACCCCGGGCCGTGACAACGTGGTAGCAGACCTTCTCTCCAGAGCCGTCATCGCTCCTGACCCTGCCGGCCAGCTGGCAGACACGGAAGATGACCTGATTCAGCTGTTGCACACTCCTCTCCAGGCTGTAGTTTCCCGCCTTGAGCTCCAGCAGGCATCGGCGGAGGACCCCCTATTCCGTGCCCTGCGCTCCTACATCACAGGTGGCTGGCCTACCCGGGTGCCTGACGAGCTAGCACCATTCGCCCGGGTCAAGGAGGAGCTGTCGTGCTGGAATGACACTTGTGTGGGCCAGGGTCACTGCACAGTAGTGCCGAGTGCTCTGCGGGCACGAGTGCTGGCTATGGCACACGAGGGACACCTGGGCATCGTCAGATTGAAGCAGCGATGTCGGGACCTCGTTTGGTGGCCTGGTTTTGACCACGATGTTGAGGTGATGGTCAGGGACTGTACTGTCTGCCTGCTCAGCGGGAAAACCGGACAGCCGGAAGTCTTCCCAGTGGGCTCAGTCACCTCCCAAACCATAATCAACAACTTAGACACCGTCATCGCCTGCTGGGGGCTGCCTCGGGCCATTACCACTGATAATGGGCCACAGTTCGTCTCTGCCGAGTTCTCCACTTTCCTCAAGAATAAGGGGATCAAGCACATCCGCACAGCTGTCTACCACCCACAGGCCAACGGGGGGGTCGAGCGGTTTAATCAAACCCTCAAGAACGGTATCCGAGCGCATCTGGACCAAGGCTGCACATTCCAAACAGCTCTTCTTCAGACCCTCCTGCATTACAGAGCGACCCAGCATACTACCACAGAGGTTTCGCCAGCGCTTCTAATGTTGGGGCAAGAGCTACAATTGCCATTGGATAGGCTGCGCCCATCCCAGGCTCGCCATCATGCACCCCCTTCTCACACCAGGGTCCGTCAGACCTGTGTTTGGTTGTGCTGTGTTTGTTACTGTTCATGATGGGTGTGTGTGTGTGGGTGTCGTGCGGTGTGGATTGTTGGTGTTGCCGTAGGTGAGTGGGCGTGCTGGTTTACGGCAGTGAGATACGATGCTGGAGTTAGAAAAACACACAATAAAGCGTCCTGTTAGTTTACTGTAACACATTGTTCGAGTCGTTTGTTTTTACAATACAACATACACGATGCACCGTTTAAACAAATAAAAAAAAACACATTGGGCACCAATTCATAAAAGTACTTGCCGACTGCTGTAATAAAACACATTTTGTTTAAAACTAACAAAAGTCATCCATATTGCTATTCATAAAATGATCTGAGCAAACGGGCGACTGTCGCAAAACACTTTATGAATGGGTATACAGTCGTTTAAGAACAAAAATCTGCCTCTTTTTGATGACATCATCAGTATTATTAATGTTCCATCGGTAGCTGTTGCAAAAAGAAAAACAGAATCCACCGACAGTGCCATAATTTAGAAAAAAAATGTATTTTGGTTTTGTTTGGCAACGCTGGTAAACACATTTCCACACGCACACATAAGATTCCCATTCTTAACTGCAGGACCAAAAAAAAAAAAAAAACACCTAAACAAAAAGCACTATAGGAGGACATTTGAATAATACTCATGAACTCCTGTTTTCTCATTTCGACAGGCGTTAACCCTTTATGAATAGACCCCATTCTCGCTAATCACGCAAGTCTTTGTCTGGGCAGCTCAGTTTAAAAGTCCTTCAAGGATTCAAGTGGTGCACAAAGTGAGGACTAGTCTGCAACGTCTTTGTACAGTGACAGCACAGCAACATTCACTTCACTGGGGGCAAGCAACCTTAAGAGCAGGTAGGCAGACAAACACTGCATTAGCGTCGGAGAATGACTTGATTTGAGGGGCTAGACTTGTTTCCCTTTTACCAATTCATGTGGAATTGTAGCTAATAGCCGCACCTGCCATATCATCATTTAAAACATGCAAAGAAATGTAAACAACCAAAAAGAAAGTGCTCAAAAAGAAACGTGCTGCAGATATTCATACAAATAATTCAAACAAACTAAAAATCTAATTGTGAAATAAATCTCAGCTCGAACAAACAAGTGAATACAAAATCAAACAAATAATAAATCAGTGAAAGTCATACAAAAAACACCCATGTTACACATTAGTGATTCATTCCATGGAATTTAGTAGGTAAAAGGGCACTTGCATATAATGCACCCACATCTAAAAACCTGTTGCTTGAACTTTGGAATGCAACAAATGGAACTTCGCCATTGTTCTGAAGAAAAATGTAATATCAATGCAAAAAGCTATGACAGTGCTAAGACTAAGCTCTTTTGATTTTAATGATATTGCCCAAATGGACACACTATTTGTAATGTTCTGAGAAGCCGGATCTTGTACTGCAAAGTATTCATGGTAAAGTCCAAATAGTCTTGTTATTAACTTCTTTAACAACAGTCTAGAGCGGTTCACTTTCTTCATAGTGTAACGCCCTGTGGGAGCTTGCAGACTCCGCGAGGAAGAGACATCCCAGCAGTGGGGTGACTCCCGGAGAGCTGCACTATTGGTGAAGGGATAATCAAACGATGGGGAACCAGCCAACCGGGGTCGACTGGGGCAGGGCCTACGAAGTGATAAAGGGGGATCCACGTTGTCACGGGGGGGGGGGGTTGTTGGACGACAGATAATGGAGACAGCATGACTAGAATTAGTTTGACGGAAGATAAATCGTGAGGTTAGAGGGTGTAAAATAAATTGTCAGCTCCAAGCTTGCCTGAGGAAGCCACAGACAGCAAGAGGGTTTCCACGGAATCAAAGGATAGAGACAGAACCAGACCGGCGGACAACAGTGAGAGGTATTGAGGCCGCGGAGGAGTGCTTTAGGGAGAGAGAGAGTGTGTTCACCAAATGTCCGCCCCCGACCCCACCTGACTACTTTCCTGTCACCTCCTTACTTCTAAATAAATACAGGTTTTACCAGCCCTGAAATTCATTTGTGCCCTTGAGTGATTCCATCACCTCACTAGGACCGAAAACGCTACAATATGAACAATAACAATTATTCTTATATCGTAAGTAGGATGTGATAGTGTATTTACAATGCAATTACTATTACAGTGTAGTTAAGAGGCACCATATCTTTATATGAATTTGTTATGTTTTTTCTTAACCTCAGCTACCCTGAACCCTCTCTCAATGCACTGGGACCTCCTACATTAACACTATTGTTTATTTAGCAGACGCCTTTATCCAAGGCAACTTACAGAGACTAGGTTCAGCTGCAGAGTCACTTACAATTACGTCTCACCCGAAAGACAGAGCACAAGGAGGTGAAGTGACTTGCTCAGGGTCACACAATGAGTCGAAGTGACTTGCTCAGGGTCACACAATGAGTCAGTGGCTGAGGTGGGATTTGAACCGGGGACCTCCTGGTTGCAAGCCCTTTTCTTTAACCACTGGACCACACAGCCTCCATGGCTTGTCTCCCTCTGGGTGTTGTCTATTGCTGCAAGCTTGTCATAATGTACAAAGAGCTGGCTGCAGTCATGTACCAGATAAATGCTGTGCACAGCTAATCATTTTAGTAATCAGGGCTGTGTTGTAGCCCCTACTCATTTAATCTACAATTCTTATGCTTATGAAACGTATTACATTGAAGGGGGTGAGTTCACATTACATAATTACAACAAAGTTATCTTGCTTGACATCAGAAACCTGGCAATTGTGGGTCCAAAGTGTGCAAAAGACATGTCAGACCGAGCTCCTGTGTACTACAACTGAATACTATTTCCCGAAATGTTAAACTAGTCCATTAAATATTGTAGTGATCTCGGTTAATGCAGACAGGCACATCACACAGGGCGAAGCAATCCACACACAGGCAGAGGGCGGGCGTGAACCCGGGACCTCTCGCACTAAAGCATAGCGCCGATACCGCTGTACAAAAGAGCCATCTCAATATTGCTGTATTGCTTGTTGTATTGCTTTATTGTAGGGAGAAGATGTTTTTATTGCAAGATTATTTTATTATAGTATTATATATTATGACAGAGAGCGAAGGTATTTGAGCTGTAAATCTCCCTCCCGACCAGAAAAGGCACTGTGTAAGGTTGGTGGTATGTTTCCCCCTAGAATGGCGGACTCGACGGTAGGCGGAAACCGGAAGTCGGCCATCTTTGGGGGAGCCTGTGTCTGCATGTACACGGAACAACTCTATTGCAATCAGCTGTGGAACCGGCAGAGATTGGATAAACCAGGGCACCGGGCTGATCGCAGGGAGGAGTTCTGGTAGCACAAAGGGGACGCAGATATGTGATTACGGCCCTTACACTGAAACGTAACATATGGCCAGAGTCTTGTTTTTGTTATGTGTTTTGTTTGTATATTGTAGAGGAGGAGTGAGAGACCAGAAGCTGCAGCCACGGAGCCAGCATACACTCCTGAGCACATCCTCCACAGCACAGCACAGCACAGCACATTCTTCACAGCACAGCACAGCACAGCACAGCACATCCTTCACAGCACAGCACAGCACAGCACGGCACAGCACATCCTTCACAGCACAGCACGGCACAGCACATCCTTCACAGCACATCCTTCACAGCACGGCACAGCACATCCATTACAGCACAGCACGGCACAGCACATCCTTCACAGCACAGCACATCCTTCACAGCACAGCACGGCGCAGCACATCCTTCACAGCACAGCACATCCTTCACAGCACAGCACGGCACGTCCTTCACAGCACATCCTTCACAGCACGGCACAGCACATCCATCACAGCACAGCACAGCACATCCTCCACAGCACCTTGCCCTTGCCATTCATGAAAGATTTCGCTACTCGAGCCGTTCCCCTGACAGAATTGACAAAAGGAACAAAGTCAAACAAAATTGTCTGGAACTCGGAAACGGAAAGGGCATTTAAAGATTTAAAAACAGCCATTTGTAAGGAGCCAGTGTTGATCAGCCCAGATTTTAATAAACCCTTCATTTTGCAGACTGATGCTTCCGCTGTAGGTTTAGGGGCTGTGTTGTCACAAGAAAGGAATGGAAAGGAACACACAGTCTTGTTTTTAAGCAGGAAGTTGTTGCCCAGGGAAGTCAAATATGCCACTGTAGAGAATGAGTGTATGGCCATTAAGTGGGCAGTAGAGGCTCTGCGCTATTACTTATGGGGTAGAAAATTTACTTTAGTAACGGACCATGCACCCCTAAAATGGCTCTACCACAACAAAGACGGGAATGCAAGGGTGACCTGTTGGTTCTTTTCTTTGCAACCGTATTGTTTTGAGCTCAAGTACAGAAAGGGCAAAGAGCACATTAATGCAGATTTTTTTTCAAGGTACCCACAAACAGAGATTAGTTTGTTTGCACAACAGGGTGAGGTTAAACTGTGAGGTTGGGTACAGGACGGAATCTACATGTCCAAGCAGCGTTTAAGAGTCCTCGGACCTTGGTTGGAAAATTATACTTGTTAATTTTGCAGGTCTGCCTGGTTGGTATGCTCGATCCCACGGGATTGTGCAAAAGGGGGGGTAGTGTGAGGAATTGGTTAAAAAACCAAACAGAATGAGGAAGGACCACATAAACTAACTGGATGGTGATCAAACAAATTAAAAATATGGAATGGTTGGTGTGCAAAGACCATACATTGGGCATTAGGACCCAGTAGAGGTTATTAGAGTCAGGACTAATTGCAGGTGAAGTCAATTACATGGGGTAATTGACAATGGTTAAAAAGGTGTGCGTGTTTGTGTTACACTGAGTGTGATGGTAGGAGTTGGGTTGGAGAGTGGGAGAGTGAATGAGGAAAAATATTATTATTATTGTGAGAGCTGGTCAACGACGTATAGGATTACGATTTGGTTTTGGAGACAAGGTAACAGGCTTAGCCTGCCCCGTCATTAGTTAGGGAACCATCTGTTTAGTTAGGACACGAGACTGGGTTAGGTTTTGTTTCCTTTATTTTCTTTTCAGTGTTTAAAAATAATAAACACATGCTACAGTGTTTTCTTGCATCTGGTTGTCAAGTGTCTGTTTGAGGAAAACCTGTGACAAGAAGCAAATCATCACAATATACAGTACTGTGCAAAAGTTTTAGGCAGGTGTGAAAAAATGCTGTAAAGTAAGAATGCTTTCAAAAGTAGACATGTTAATAGATTATATTTATCAATTAACTAAATGCAAAGTAAGTGAACAGAAGAAAAATCTAAATCAAATCCATATTTATTGTGACCACCCTTTTCCTTCAAAACAGCATAAATTCTTCTAGGTACACTTGCACAAAGTCAGGGATTTTGTAGGCATATAGTCAGGTGTATGATTAAACAATTATACCAAACAGGTGCTAATGATCATCAATTCAATATGTAGGTTGAAACACAATCATTAACTGAAACAGAAACAGCTGTGTAAGAGGAATAAAACTGGGTGAGGAACAGCCAAACTCAGCTAACAAGGTGAGGTTGCTGAAGACAGTTTACTGTCAAAGGTCATACACCATGGCAAGACTGAGCACAGCAACAAGACACAAGGTAGTTATACTGCATCAGCAAGGTCTCTCCCAGGCAGAAATTTCAAGGCAGACAGGGGTTTCCAGATGTGCTGTCCAAGCTCTTTAGAAGAAGCACAAAGAAACGGGCAACGTTGAGGACCGTAGACGCAGTGGTCGGCCAAGGAAACTTACTGCAGCAGATGAAAGACACATCATGCCTACTTCCCTTCACAATCGGAAGATGTCCAGCAGTGCCATCAGCTCAGAATTGGCAGAAAACAGTGGGACCCTGGTACACCCATCTACTGTCCGGAGAAGTCTGGTCAGAAGTGGCCTTCATGGAAGACTTGCAGCCAACAAGCCATACCTCCGACGTGGAAACAAGGCCAAGCGACTCAACTATGCACGAAAACACAGGAACTGGGGTGCAGAAAAATGGCAGCAGGTGCTCTGGACTGATGAGTCAAAATTTGAAATATTTGGCTGTAGCAGAAGGCAGTTTGTTTGCCGAAGGGCTGGAGAGCGGTACACAAATGAGTTTCTGCAGGCAACAGTGAAGCATGGTGGAGGTTCCTTGCAAGTTTGGGGCTGCATTTCTGCAAATGGAGTTGGGGATATGGTCAGAATTAATGGTCTCCTCAATGCTGAGAAGTACAAGCAGATACTTATCCTTCATGCAATACCATCAGGGAGGCATCTGATTGGCCCCAAATTTATTCTGCAGCATGACAACGACCCCAAACATACAGCGAAAGTCATTAAGAACTATCTTCAGCGTAAAGAAGAACAAGGAGTCCTGGAAGTGATGGTATGGCCCCCACAGAGCCCTGATCTCAACATCATCGAGTCTGTCTGGGATTACATGAAGAGAGAGAAGCAACTGAGGCTGCCTAAATCCACAGAAGAACTGTGGTTAGTTCTCCAAGATGTTTGGGCCAACCTACCTGCTGAGTTCCTTCAAAATTAACATGTCTATTTTTGAAAGCATTCTTACTTTACAGCATTTTTTCACACCTGCCTAAAACTTTTGCACAGTACTGTATACATACAGTATATACAGTGCCTTGCGAAAGTATTCGGCCCCCTTGAACTTTGCGACCTTTTGCCACATTTCAGGCTTCAAACATAAAGATATGAAACTGTAATTTTTTGTGAAGAATCAACAACAAGTGGGACACAATCATGAAGTGGAACGAAATTTATTGGATATTTCAAACTTTTTTAACAAATAAAAAACTGAAAAATTGGGCGTGAAAAATTATTCAGCCCCTTTACTTTCAGTGCAGCAAACTCTCTCCAGAAGTTCAGTGAGGATCTCTGAATGATCCAATGTTGACCTAAATGACTAATGATGATAAATAGAATCCACCTGTGTGTAATCAAGTCTCCGTATAAATGCACCTGCACTGTGATAGTCTCAGAGGTCCGTTTAAAGCGCAGAGAGCATCATGAAGAACAAGGAACACACCAGGCAGGTCCGAGATACTGTTGTGGAGAAGTTTAAAGCCGGATTTGGATACAAAAAGATTTCCCAAGCTTTAAACATCCCAAGGAGCACTGTGCAAGCGATAATATTGAAATGGAAGGAGTATCAGACCACTGCAAATCTACCAAGACCTGGCCGTCCCTCTAAACTTTCAGCTCATACAAGGAGAAGACTGATCAGAGATGCAGCCAAGAGGCCCATGATCACTCTGGATGAACTGCAGAGATCTACAGCTGAGGTGGGAGACTCTGTCCATAGGACAACAATCAGTCGTATACTGCACAAATCTGGCCTTTATGGAAGAGTGGCAAGAAGAAAGCCATTTCTTAAAGATATCCATAAAAAGTGTTGTTTACAGTTTGCCACAAGCCACCTGGGAGACACACCAAACATGTGGAAGAAGGTGCTCTGGTCAGATGAAACCAAAATCGAACTTTTTGGCAACAATGCAAAACTTTATGTTTGGCGTAAAAGCAACACAGCTCATCACCCTGAACACACCATCCCCACTGTCAAACATGGTGGTGGCAGCATCATGGTTTGGGCCTGCTTTTCTTCAGCAGGGACAGGGAAGATGGTTAAAATTGATGGGAAGATGGATGGAGCCAAATACAGGACCATTCTGGAAGAAAACCTGATGGAGTCTGCAAAAGACCTGAGACTGGGACGGAGATTTGTCTTCCAACAAGACAATGATCCAAAACATAAAGCAAAATCTACAATGGAATGGTTCACAAATAAACATATCCAGGTGTTAGAATGGCCAAGTCAAAGTCCAGACCTGAATCCAATCGAGAATCTGTGGAAAGAACTGAAAACTGCTGTTCACAAATGCTCTTCATCCAACCTCACTGAGCTCGAGCTGTTTTGCAAGGCGGAATGGGCAAAAATTTCAGTCTCTCGATGTGCAAAACTGATAGAGACATACCCCAAGCGACTTACAGCTGTAATCGCAGCAAAAGGTGGCGCTACAAAGTATTAACTTAAGGGGGCTGAATAATTTTGCACGCCCAATTTTTCAGTTTTTTATTTGTTAAAAAAGTTTGAAATATCCAATAAATTTCGTTCCACTTCATGATTGTGTCCCACTTGTTGTTGATTCTTCACAAAAAATTACAGTTTCATATCTTTATGTTTGAAGCCTGAAATGTGGCAAAAGGTCGCAAAGTTCAAGAGGGCCGAATACTTTCGCAAGGCACTGTATATATATATATATATATATATATATATATATATATATATATATATATATATATGTAACACAGTGCACTCCGTTTATAAGAATCAATGATCAAAACCACTGGGACAAAATCATTCCTATACTAACCAATGTAAATTAATCTGCTTGTAAGAATCAAGCAATCTGCTTAAAAGAATAATCTTGGGGCAAAATCACTACATGTTATAGGGTACAATATATATATATATATATATATATATATATATATATATAATTTTTATTTTTTTATTTTCAAATACATTTTATTTGTTGCCATTATTTATTTTTTTACTAACTGTAGTTTTGCTCTCATGTGCCTATCCCATACCAAGTGCATTAAAACTTAATAATTGTGTAGGTTTGTGGCCTTTAAAAGCCACAAACCAGCAGAAGAATAGTACTACCATGCAGTTTAGCTCCGCAGCATGCACAGCATGATGTGGTCAGATTGTGGTTGTTCATGTCACAATGAGGTGCTATGGTTAATGCTGTTTTTCTGATAGATGTGCCCATTGTAATGTGCAGTTCCCTGTAATTCCCATTTCTGAAAGAACAGTGTAAATATTAATATTTTCTTAGCATTTAAAAATAAATACAGCAAACGTTTGCCTTATTGACGCACTACCTGTTACACTGCATTTAGGAACCTGGCAGCCACAAGAAAAATAAAAAAGAAGGTACACATAATTTCATGTCAGATCTGTCCATTTCAATAATTAACAGATAATTAAGAACTGTTCAAATTCAAAGTAGGCACATAGTGGAAGCCCATCTGTTCATACAATTTACAAGAAATTTGGCTTCTATGTTCATTACACATCACATTTACATGAGAGGAGATAAAGACAGCATCATTTTTGTATGGCTTTATTTTCAAATGCATTTTATTACAAGTTTAACTTTTTTTTTTTTTTTACCAACTGTAGTTTTGGTCCCATGTGTCACTCCAACACCAAGTGCACTGAATAATGTACTGGTACTTTGTGTTGGTTTGTGGCTTGTTTCTTACTGCTTAATGTAATATTCATTTAATGAATTTCATTTATTAAGGACTCTTGAAATCCCAATATTTGGTTTTCAGTGTCCATACATATCATTCACAGGCTGTTGAAATCCTATAGAAAGAACCATTAATCTGTTTTAATTAGATACAAGTTCTCCTTTGGCTGTTTTGTCTATGCAAGTGGGAAGTGTTGACAGTCCGACCATGGCCCTCATCTGTCATCCACCTATTCATTTCTCTTCACAGCAACATAGTCACATGATTCATAGACCTCAATCTCAGCCTAAAAAAATATATGGGCAGTAATCAATCAGCTGTTAAGCATAACACAAGCATAATACAGTTAAATCTGACCCCAATTCTCTGTTTATGTTTTAGCCAAAATGTAATGAAGCTGTTTGCATTCTAGCAACAGGAAGCCTACTTCATTTGTAAAGTCAGGTCTAGTTCTGTAGGATAGATGTTCAGAATTGAACTTACAGAGGTGTGTGACTCACCCATTGTGTGGACCCCCGGGAGGAGGAGGAATTCGACTCTATGTCCTGTGGCTCCTGTGGCTCCTTCATTGCCTTCATCTCTAAAATGCTTTCATAAACTGCAGCAGTATCCCCTTCATCTCGGGCTTAAATTAAAAGACATTACACTATTGAAATCTCTTTTTATTATGAGTAAGTATATTGAAATGCATTCTGTGCTCTGGTGCTCTTATATTTAATTCTAAACAGGCTGTTCAGTATCTGCACTTGGGATTAGATAGATAAGTCTAGACAAGTAAAGGTAGATGTATAGAAAGAATAGAACATTTCAACATTGGACCAACAGAGCCCAGAAACAATCTGAATAATTGCAAACACAATAAAATAGTATAGAGCAGGTCAAACATTATTACAATTACATCTGAAGCTACTTACACTGAAAAAAAAATTCTGATCATATTTTAGCTATGTACTGTAAATGTACTGAAGCTTGAACTATACAAGTACACATATTTTAGCAATACTTTAAAAACGTTTGATATGGAATAGTCAGCTTATTAAAATAAGTGATTTGGTTATTTTTTATATTTCACAATAGAAAGGATTTGTGTCTGGTTAAAATGATTTCACAAATTTGCGAGCCCACAATATATAACAAGTGCATACAGATGAAGTCAACATTTGCATCAAAATAAAGCCTGCACATGTATTTAGATTTATTTGGTAGCACACAGTAAAAAAAAAGCAATGACTTGCATGCACCTAGTTTGCATGTAGCTGTGGTTTAAAAGTACAGCAGAGGTAGTGCCAAGGTACCCAGATCTCTTGTCTCAGAATGAGGCAGAACCTTTTTGTTTCAGTTTTAATCAGTCCCACTCTGAAATGAACTTGAGCATTCATTTCAGAAGTGTATGTCATTTCTCGCAAATCTTGTTTTTACCAACTATGTGTACCACTGACATTGGCAAACCAAATGTTACATTTGAGTGCAAATAGTTTTTCCATACATGCATACTCATTGTTGTAACTATTATGTTTGTGTTACTAAAACGGTGACATTTTAGATCCCCTCCACTGTACATTGCAGCTGTTAACAGTGTGAATTATTACCTTCTCCTTTTGACATCAGTATTTTCCAATTCCACAGAAGGGCAATTATAATCAGCACAAACAACACTGCGAGAACAACACCTACAACAGTGCCTGAACCCAAGGAGCCTGTGATAAAGATGTAAAAGTGACACTTTAAGTATATACAACTGACAGCATGGACATAGACTGGAGAGACATACAATTTAATCATTTGTTCAATTATTTCTGTCAAATTGTTTCAGATTATGAGTTTGCGCTTTTTTAGTTACAAAACTATATATATATATATGTATATATATATATATGTATGCTGATGCCTGTGTTTCCTTTTTTTTGGTCGGTTCCGTGTCTCCCCCCTCCCCCGAGCGCATTAATTGCCCAGCAAGAGCGACTTTTGTCTCCAGCCCTATTTGTCATGGTGAACCAAAGCCAAGTGATGTCATTGGCTGGTTTACAACCTGCTCCTCCAATGGTCTGCCCTTCCTAATTTCGCCACTGTGTTTAAATGTCCTGTGGTTGCTGTGAAGTGGAGTGGAAGGGGGCCCCCTTGACCTGAGGGAAACTATCGAACCAGGGTAGGCAGGACAGGGCAGGGCAGGAAAAGGCAAAGCAAGGCAAGGCAGGGCAGAGCAAGGCAGGGCAGGACAGGGCAGGGCAGGACAAGGCAGGGCAGGACAGGGCAGGGCAGGACAGGGCAGGACAAGGCAGGGCAGGACAGGGCAGGACAGGGCAGGGCAGAGCCAGGCCGGGCAGGACAGGACAAGGCAGGGCAGAACAAGGCAGGGCAGGACAGGGCAGGACAGGGCAGAGCAAGGCAGGGCAGGACAGGACAAGGCAGGGCAGGGCAAGGCAGGGCAAGGCAGGGCAGGACAGGGCAGGACAGGGCAGGGCAGGGCAGGGCAGTGCAAGGCAGGGCAGGACAGGACAAGGCAGGGCAGGGCAGGGCAGGGCAGGGCAGGACAAGGCAGGGCAGGACAGGGCAGGGCAGGGCAGGGCAGGACAAGGCAGGGCAGGACAGGGCAGGACAGGGCAGGACAAGGCAGGGCAGGACAAGGCAGGGCAGGGCAAGGCAGGGCAGGGCAGGGCAAGGCAGGGCAGGGCAGGACAGGGCAGGACAAGGCAGGGCAGGACAGGGCAGGACAGGACAGGACAGGGCAGGGCAGGGCAGGGCAGGGCAGGGCAGAGCAAGGCAGGGCAGGACAGGACAGGACAAGGCAGGGCAATAATAACTTTTAGCTATGTAAGGAAAAGCTCTGCTTGTACTGGGTCGAGAGTTCACCTCCGTTTTTGTTTTAGTGCATTGTAATTTGTGATCGGTGTGTACGCAGCTGCTTATTGTTTTATTATAATGTACGTATTTGTATTAACATATCATACATGTCAACAGTCCCTATATGGTTGGGACAGTCCCGATTTTCTAGCAAATGTCCCGCGTCCCAATGCATAGGAAGAATGTCCCGATATTTATCCATGTGTATGATGCTTATGACAATACTAATTACCCACAATCCCCCACCCCACAACCCCACCCCCCCTGCTGAACAGTTTCCAAATGTTGGCAAGTATGAGATATTTGGGTTTGTCTCTGAATCTTTTCAGGGGGAAAGTGGGTTGCTTAACTTGCTGTATTGTTAAATTAATTGGTTATCCTTCCCGGATGTGCAGGTGCTGTTGTTGGGGGTAATTATTATTGATTTCACATGTGTGTGGTGTTTATATATGTATTTGACTATTTGCACAGACGGTATTTTGAGTTTTCATTGCTGTTTGAAATTGTTTGTATATTTTATGTTACTTATTGTATGTTTTTCTTTTGATTAATTTAAGACTGCTCTTTTGGGATTTGATCTAACTATAAATTTACTGTAAATTAAGATTCAGGCAAGATCTAACAATAGCCTGGTAATAACCATTTGTATTAATGTGCCCTCATATCTATTTTATCTGTGTGTGTGCGTGTGTGTCTGTGTGTGTGTGTGTGTGTGTGTGTGTGTGTGTGTGTGTGTGTGTGTGTGTGTGTGTGTGTAATAAACTTGCTGAATGTGATACCTACATTGTTTCTCTTCATCTCTCACTGCCTCTCTCCTGAATTAAAGAACCATGTTTTTAATTTAAATTAGTTTTTATTGGTGGTGTTGTGCGCCCCTCCTTGATTTAACGAGCAGGGTGTTACAGCTCGGCCCGCTTACCACCATTTGGCGGGTGAATCACATTTTTGTTTTAAATAACTATTTCTGGCAGCGCAATTCCCTCAGTGGCGCAGTCAGCTATAACAATCTGTGCTCTTTCTGTAGTACTAGCCTTATGAGTCAGGGGTGCTACAATAGCACACATGTATTTTGTTTTAAAACATCTCCGTTTCTATGCCTTATTCTCAGGTTATTTTTTGTGCTTGCACTCCACGGGTCATTTCACCTCAGCAGTGTCTTGTGGTCAAAGCATGTTACTGGCTGAACCTAGTGTAGTAACAGATTGTCTTTTGCTATAGCATTTGTGCTGTCCTTCCAAACTGAAAACTGTAAACATAAATACAGTGACATGTTTCATTTTTGTAACAGTGTACATTATTAATGAATTCAAATGTAAGCAGGTATGCATGATGCTGATTATTCTTTAAACCTTCAGGTCGTTCCACTTACTGTTACTCTTCACTTCGTGTACACACAGCACTGCTCCACTGCCGTTTCCTCTTATTAGTCTGGGTATTTCAACTTGTGCTCTGCAATAGTATGTTCCTGTATGATTTGAGGTGAGGTTGGCAATTCTCAACCCAGCACATGTATTGTTTGCTTTTATTACAAGTGTATAAGAAGCATTCTTTCCTCTTGTGTTTGATGAGATTTGTTGATATAATTAATGATTGATTCTTCCACCATTCCACTTGCATTTGCTCAACTTTCTCATGTGTTTTCCAGGAGCAATTCATCTGAACGGATTCTCCCTCTGTAGCACTTATATAAGGAGGAGACTGGATGATATTTAAAATAATAATAATAATAATAATAATAATAATAATAATAATAATAATAATAATAATAATAATAATAATAATTGAAATGTCTTGTTAGAACAACACTCCCTTTTACTTTTCTGTGTTAAGACTCATTTATGCTTTTTTTGCCTTACTGGTCTCTTTACTGGGTATTTGATAAAAGTCAAGGTCAGTTATCTACAGAAAATGACTTCTGTGGAGGATATTAATGCCAAAACAGTGCAGGTGTGCTATTACAATAGTATACCCTTGCTGCACCATGACAAATGTTTTTGTGTATGAAGGCATGTTTAAAAAGTACTCAACTACCTGGGTGCAGATATGGGAGGGGCCCTGCAATCTCCAGGCTGATCAGGAGGAGCCACGCCTACTCCAGCACCACAGGCGGTAGGCACGTCCATGCCAGCGACAGATGGAGAGCCGCACCAGTCCCCAGTGATAGAGGGAGACTACCTGCTGCTCCTACCTCCACCGCTAGAGGGAGACTACCTGCTGCTCTCACCTCCACCACCAGATGGAGACCACTTGTTGCTCTCGCCTCCTCCGCCAGAGGGAGAATGCCTGCAGCTCCCACCTCCACCGTAACAGGGAGACTACCTGTTGCTCCTGCCATCGCCTCCCAAGGATCAGCTCCTGTCTGAGCCTGCACTGCCTAGGGCTGCCGAGCCTGCAACGCCCGGGGAGGCCAGTTCGCCATCACCCGAGGAAGCCAGCCTGCCATTGGCCAGGGATGCCTGCAAGACACCAACTGGCGTTGTCAGGATGTCTGCTGACAGCATTGCCGTTGTCAGCACTGCCGCTGCCAACGTTGCCCATTGCAGCATTTCCGCTGCTGGAGTGTGCCACCCCGCTGTCAGCATGTCCGCTGACCAGCACGGTACTTGTTGAGTGTCTGTTTCATGTTTGTGAGTTATTTTTGTGTAAACCTTTATTTTGCTTGGTGAGCTTTTTTTGTTTCTGTTTAAAACTTTTATTTATTATTAATAAAACACGCAAGCAGCGCTTTTCATAACCCAGTCTGCTGTTGCTATCCATTCCTTTCCTGGCCTGACGTAACCACCAGCCAACCTGGTCACAAGGTTATTTTTTGGTCTGGAACACTTGCGCTGCTTGGAATTCAATGTAATATTTCTTTTTTTCTGTCTTGTATTGTTTCACAGAATCAACATTGAAAATCTGGATCGGAAATCTATAGATCTGGAATATATTATATTACTTTTTTGCAATTTGTGACCAGTGTGAACCATAACCAACCAGGCATTGCAGTTGACTATGCGTACTGAAGTACACAGTACTAGTTTTCTAGTTTGATAACTGTATGGATGTGTTCATCCTTTCTAAATCATGATTAAAGAGCTTTGAGAATAAATCCCTCCCAGTATTTCTAGTGTGGCACAGATCAGGTGTGGTCCCTACTGTAAATATACTGTAATCCATATAAATAAAATAATAACTTATACTTAAAATGCTTGAAACCTTCTCTATGATTGGACAAGTGACTTTACCAGTATAAGTTTAAGAGGTTATCATGATTAGACCATTTGGACCTGGATACTCATTCAGAAGACTACCTGTAGTAAGTTATTTTTTGAGGGATGCCATTTGTAACACCTCCCCGATACGGGACCGTTCAAAAACAGCACACATGCCTTCAATTCCAAAATATCACAGAATGTAGAGCGACTACGGCAGTTCAGTGTGAGAAGGCACAGAACCAATTATAGGATACCTTCAGGTTCTTGTTATTCAGGCAACAGATCTAAAATCTCAGGAACAAGGTTGCCAAGAAAATCACACAAATTCAGTAGAAGTTTGTTTATTATAAAAATCCAATAGCAACACATTATTTAAAGGGACTGGTGTAATAAGACAATCATTCTATTCACCTATAGGTAGCAAGGTTCGTAGTGAGGTCATGTATTAAACAAAGCGCAAGTGCAATAACGCTGTTACCCAGCCATCAATAAATCCATCTCCCATTCATCATCATCTCTTACCTGCTATGATTTCTCCTCTTTCTTTTGGAACAGAATAGACACCATTGATTTTACACTCCCCTGCCACAAACCCAGTATAGTACTTGACCACCTTGACACCCTTCTGATTGCCCCTCCTGCTCTCTCTTCCCTCTCTCCTCTCTACTTTACTGATGTCTCCTGCTATTGTTGAAATCAACTACTGCCCTGTTCCCCTTGGACCCTTGGCCAACAAATCTCGTCCGTCTGTGCTTCTGACCTTGCTCCTTCCATTCTGCACACTCTCAACCTGTCCCTGATTTCAGGCCTGGTTCCTGCTGCCCTCAAGACCACCCGAGTAATGTCAGTGCTCAAAAAACCCTCCCTTGACCCGGCTGTCTTATCTAACTCTAATGATCTTCTGCTTATTGCTGATGCTGCTGCTCCCTCTGTCCTTGTCCTCCTTGACCTAACTGCTGCTTTTGATACCATAGATCATAGCATTCTTCTTGACTGCCTTCAGAAGTATGCTGGGATCTCTGGAACCTGTCTTTCCTGGGTGTCCTTTTACCTATCTGGATGCATGCAGTCTGTTTTCTATGCTAGATGCAGTGGTGTTGCAAAGCCAGTCACTTGTGGTGTTCCCCAAGGATCTGTTCTTGGGCCTCTTCTCTTCAACATCTATATGCTTCCATTGGTTCACCTCATCCGCCAACATACTCCAATGCAGATGGTTTGGCTCTCAGCTTGCATCCAAGACATCGAGGCCTGGATGTCTGCCAATTTAATTCAGCTCAACACAAACAAATCTGAACTTATAGTAGGATCGAAAACTCAACTCAGGAATCTCAATATTGCTGCCTTGAACCTCGGAAACTGTCTCCTGCTGCCTTCCCCCACTGTACGAAGCCTTAGTGTACTTCTGGATAGTAACCTCTTCTTTGATGCTCAATTCTCCTCTGTAGTCAAATCCTCCTCCTACCACCTCCGAAACATCTCAAAGGTCCGTCCCTACCTTTCCCTCCTGGATGCAGAGATACTCTGTCATGCATTCTCTATGGTGGTCTTCCATTACACGCTGTGACAGGAATGGCCTTGTGGTGACGTCAGGCCAGATGCAGGAAAAGAAACAAAGACACCAGTACTGCTGGGCAAATGGCGCTGCGCGCCGTTTATTCAAACAATAATAAAATAAAAGGTTTTAACAAAAACAGTGCTCACAGAGCAAAATAAATAGTTCAACCAAAACAAAATCACGAACACAAAATACAACAGGTCAGGGTGGGCAGATTGCTGTCACTATTCCTATTCTTTTGCTTCATTTTAAATTTCTCTCTCCTCTCGCTCTCGCTCTCGTTCCTCCTCTCTAACACCCACCCCAAAGTGCAGAGTGCTGCCGGCTTTTATGCAGATGACCATCTCCCAATTAGCAAAAGATTATTCACTTAATTAACTCGGGAGATGGTCACCTTCTACACAAGGTTTTTAATGTGGATGTGGCTTCCCATCCACGCTGCGAAACAAAACAATAACAAAACACGGCTCTGTCGCTATATTTATAAACCATAACAACAACCATAATAATAATAATAATAATAATAATAATAATAATAATAATAATAATAATAAAAACTACAACAAAACAAATACAAAACAATACACTGTACAGGGGCGGAGGGGTACCCCGTTCTATAAATAAATAATACATTTATGGCAGGGCTTTGCCCTGCCCCCTTTTCATGTGCAGGGCTCCTGGCCCTGTTACATGCGCCATAAACCGATCGCAGCTGGTTCAAAATGCCGCTGCTGGGATCCTTATCAGATGTAAAAATACATGATCACATTACCCCCTGTCTTGCCCAGCTGCATTGGCTACCTGTAAAGTTCAGGATTACTTTCAAAATTCTCCTGCTTGCCTACAAGGCCTTTCATCACACAGGTTCAACCTGCTGACCCATTATGTCCCTGCATGCAAGCTGAGGTCCTCTGACTCAGGCTTGCTTGTTATACCCAAGCAAAAGTGCACCACACTCGGAGAGCGCTCTTTTAGCTTCATGGTCCCGACTCTCTGGAACTCTCTCCTAGCCATATTCTCTCTTGCTTTCAATGCGCTTTGATCCTGATATCTGTTATTAGCTGTTGTCTAAATTGCTATTTCAGATTTTTCACTCCATCTTATTCGTATGATTCTGTATGACACACGCATCCACAATGTTTAGAATTCACATCCTAGTCTTGTATTTAACGTATTTGCATTTTTTTTTACTGTTTGTATTTAATGTACTATGCCCTGTGTGGAAGGTTGGTGGGCAATTCACTGACACAGGAGACAAAGTTTTATTTGTAACGCTGCCAAGCACACTGGTGGGCTACTCAAGTCTTCCCTGAGACGGGAGAAAACACATCAGGAAACTCCGCCACCAGTACCCGAGCCTGACATTTCTGTGTTGGTGTCAGATAATCTGCAATCTGTACCGACCCTTTCTTCGCCAACACAGAAAGATCAGGTCCCTTGTCTGTGATGTCATCTGCTTGCACCACTGACAAAGCCTCCTATTGCAACCAGGGCTTCAAGAGGTTCACATGATAAGTGTGCTTTTCTCTCCATCGCTTCGGCTGGCAGATCTCATAATCCACCATCCCAATCCGGCGTGTAACCTCATAAGGTCCTTGCCACTTCGCCAGAAGTGTAGACTCAAAGATGGGCAACAGTAGAAGCACTTTATCCCCCGGCTGAAACTTGCGTAACCGGGCCCCCCTGTTATATTGGGTCTCCTGTCTGCATTGAACCTGCTGAAAATTGTCATGCGCCCACTTTCCCACAAACTCAAGACGTTTTCGCAAGTCCAACACATACCGGACAGTATTGGTTGAATTATCCTGCTGTTCCTCCCACATCTCTCTGACCAGATCAAGCACACCCCGGAGTCTCCGCCTATACAGCAGCTCGAATGGTGAAAACCCCGTAGAAGCCTGAGGTACCTCTCTGATAGCAAAGAGAAGGGGAGGAATCAGCTGGTCCCAGTGGTGCACGTCGCTGTTAATAAATCTGTGCAACATGTTTTTGGGGGTCTTATTAAAATCCTGCAAGTGGTGAGCGATGGCCCTGGGGTGATCCTCCGCAGAGAATCTCTCCTCCCGGAATTTGTGGCAGAAGCCCTCCGGAATCGCCCCCACGCGGCTGAGGATTGCAGCTTTCAGCGTGGGGTAGTCCATCATTGCCACTAGTTCCAAGGTCCTCGCCACCGGATGCGCCTCCCCTGTCAGCGGTGTCAGGAGGTGGCTAGCCCACTGTGCTTGAGCCCACCATGCAGAGATTGCCATAGTCTCAAATATCTCCAGGTAGGTGTCGGGTCGATCCTCTGCCGTCATTTTTGTCAGCCACTGTAATCCTGGGTCTGGTCCCGCAGGTCTGGCACCCACCTGCATGACCTCTGTTAGTGTTTGGCGCAGGAGGTCCATCATGGCGACGAACAGTTGGGGATCCATTCTGTCTCTCTCGGTTCTTGCACTGCTGTATGGGCAGTGCCAGTGAATCCCGCTTCTAACACCACGTGTGGAAGAGTGATGGGCAATTCACTGACACACAGGACAAAATTTTATTTGTAACGCCGCTCAGGTGCACTGATTTATTTTTATCCGCAGAGGGCTCTGTTTTCTGTGGCCTGAATACTGACAACAGAATTCAGGACCACAGGGTTACCAATACCACTATACAGTCCAATGTACATACAAGTGCTCAAAATAATAATGAAAACAAAAGGCACAAAGAAAAAGGGAAACAAAACACTACTAACAAAACTACAAAATAAAGGTGCTGCACTCTGCAGCGTTTCCTAGACCGTCACTACCCACACAGTCCAGGTCTCCATCCTGCACTCCACCATTCCCTCAGACTATGATCTATACTTTTGGAGCCTGCCCATGGTTTCTCCGCTACCCCTATATTTATTTTATTTTATTTTGTTTTGTTTTCGTTCTCAGTCTGGCAATAGAGCTTCCTAGGTCGACCTATAGGGGCCACCCTGAGGGAACAGCAGAGCGTTATTTTATAGGCCCAATAATCCCCCAAGGCCCGCCTCCCAACCATTCAGAGAGAGAGACCACACACACTTGTCCCAGCTCTCCGTGCCATTGCCATGACTGACAGGCGGATCTTACGGGTTGCTGCCCTCTTCCTGCAGAACTATGCATGCACCAGACAGTCAGCACAGATTTCCCCTGTTACACCCTGTATTGCACTGTATTTAATGTATTATGCATTGTTCCTCACTATCCTGTAAAGCACTTTGTGATGGTGGTCCACTATAAAAGGCACTACATAAAATAAGTATTGATTGAATGATTGATTATAAATTTGCTCTTGTTGAAAGTTGTTTTGTGGAGCTTGATCACATCCAAAGTCCCTGGTAAATTGAAAGTGTTCAGGTGTAACTTCTCCCATCTTTAGTCTCCTTGTAAAAGTTCTTGATAATCCTTTAAATTGAACATACTATTACATAAAAAATGTATTTACCTATGGAAAACCAGTAGGCAAGAAAAATGTCAGGTTGGATAATAATCTGATTCCAATAGATAATTTGGCTCCACTCTGAGCGGTGGGATATGTGACAGAATGATTCTTGGTGATAAATCTCCTTCCTGACCTGTGAGGGCGCTGTGTAAATAGAACACAGTGCCCTGGACTGGATGGCCAGACAATTCATTCCCAGGGTTAGGCGGAAGTCGGCCATCTAGAAAGGGGGTGGTACACTAAATCATCGACACGGAAGGAAAATGATGTGGCAGCCATGGATTGGAGGAGCGGTTGCAATCATTAACCAATGGGGTCATGATAAACGGTATAAAAGGGGAGGTAGCGAAGTGATCTGTTCTTTTGTCATGGTTAATGCTAACCGGAAGGAGTAGCATATTTTGAATCGTGAGTGTTTTGTTTGTTTTTGTCGTTTCTAATTGTACTTGTTTGTTATTTAGACGGCTAACATGATCCGGAGCTGTTGCGACAGGCCAGCACAAAACCCGGATAACGCTGCACTTTTTTTCACGATAAATTGTATTTGCACCATGAGCACTACAACACTCACTTTGGACTGGTGACCGTGTTTGAATATTGTGGGTGTATTAAAGACTGTGTTTATTGTTTCGGGACCCAGGGTCCCAGGGTTAAACTGAGTAGTACACAGCATTGTGTAGTACTATTCATTATTATTTACCATTTGTCATCAGACTTTGGATTATAAATAAAATATCCTTGCACCTGGATTATCGTTGTCTGTCTGTTATTGTTCACCGCATCACTCCTGCACCTGCACACTGCTAACCACTTTGCCACAGCTACAAATGAAAAAGGTAAGGCACCATGTGACAGGGAACCGGGTCGCTGGTTCCTGCGCAACTGTGTGCCTGTGAAAAATCAGCTGCGATGCGCAGTTGGAGACGCGTTGCTAAGCAACCAGTTGAGTGGCAGGCTCACCCTGAGCTAAGAAGATCGGGAGGTCTGGATTGGCTGGGGGGCGTGCCAGGAGATGCTGCGCAGAGCTCAAGAAGCAGCTGCGCTACAGCTCGGGGCTGCTGCAAGGCCATTGCTGTATAGACGGGCGCTGAGTGAGTGTTTGTTTACATCAGGAGGGAAGCGTCCGCTCTGCGGGAACTACTACTACGGAGCCCTTTAACTGCAAGACGGGGCCTGTGAAGGTGATTGCCCAGCCAGGACCATCAGAATGGCCCGGAGTCACTGGGAGGCCAGGACTTCTGAAATAACACAACAGAAGTAGGTCAGCTTAGGGGATGTGGATCCCAAAACAGTATAGATAGGGTTACCATAGAGTAGTAGGTTCCAAAGTGGGACGTTCCTTTTAGTGGGACTAGTGCTCGTCTTTTTGTGTGGCAAACTTTTATTTTTAGCTTTAGCTTTTGTTTTTATTTCTTTATTAAATGTGACACCAGGTCTACCATTGCTGGTACCCTAGTGAAAGCTCTGTGTTGAAATGAAATCTGTGTGCCTGAGCGGCGTATCAACACCAATGCTCTGTGTCTGTCAGTATTTTCCAGTGACTACCCACACATGTACCACGTCACCCTGTTACACACCATGATTTGTTTATTTTTCACTGATCCATTCATCCAGTTCATAAATATTCAACACTGCCAATGACGCTGCAAAAATATTCAAGCAAATAATCTCACAAGAGCATGTCAAATTTGCCTAGTTTAAAACTATAATTGTCAAGTTCAGAGGATACTCAGAAACTTAAGAGTTAGTGACAGAGAGGGAAACAAAAAGAGATATAAAGCAGATCTTAACACATCTAACATACAGTAGTGATGTCGGCCGTTTTCTTGGGTAAATTGATTGGCAATGGATTATTGGCAGGTCTGGGGATTGCTGGGAATGCATTCATCCTCAGTAGTAATGCCTGGCACTTTTGGAATGGAGCAAGAGAGAAGCCGGGTCCCTTCCTTGCTGGAGAAATTACAGTCTCATGTGTCGCTGTTGCCAACTTGCTCATGGATCTGACTGGCTTCCTGTGGTTTGTGATAAGGGTCTTTCACTTGGAATGCCTGATTGGGAATGCAGCTCACATGTGTGTAAATTATACTCTCATAGTCACTGGAGCATGCAGCTTTTGGTTCACCAACTGCCTGTGTGTCTTTTATATGGTGAATATCATCAGCGTCCCCAACGCCTTTTTCATCAGACTGAAGCGTAATATCTCAGTCCTGACTTACACCTTACTAGTCATCACTTTCACCTTCAGCTCTGTCGTAACCTTCCCTGTCATTTGGGCTTTTCAGTTACACCAAACAAACATTTCAGAAGCCAACGGAAATCTTTCTAAGTCAGCATGCAGTCTATACACGACAAATGATATCCCCATTGGGGTTCAGATCTTGAATGGGTTCCTGTTGCTCTACCTGCCTGCAGGCATCATGGTGTACGCCTGCGTCCGGATCGTGGTGTATCTGCGCCATCACATTGAGAAGATGGAAAGAAACAGTTCTTCTGAAAATACTTTATCTTCTTGCTCCTCTTCCCCAGCTCTACAGGCCCAAATCAGGATCTCCAGAATGATCACCTGTTTGGTCATTGTCTACTTGCTCTGTGACACTGTCCTCTTCCTGGTCCTCTTGAACAGATTTTTTCACAAAAACACTGATTCGATTCAGACCATCACGGCTTTTGCTATTTCAGCTTTCACTGGAGGCATAGCCTCCATATTAATTTTTGGAAATTCCAACCTGAGGAAGAATCTGATGTCTGTCTGCTGTCCTGCCTCTGAACCCACTCATGTACACAACGAGCAATAAGCAATGTTTTAAATTTCACTAATCTTTAGATTCTGTTTTCATTACTATTTGGATTCTGGCTTTAGTGCTGGACAAAATAATCCAGTAACTATTTGCCTTTTTTAAATTAACGAATGGACTACTATAACTGCAATGTAAGGATCTGAACTGCAGTAACAATGTCATTATAACGTTAGATTTAAATTACAGTGTAAATAGTACCTTTTGGCTGGGTTTATAAATAGGTTATTAAGATGATATACAGTAAGCTGTGAATGTATCTTTTTAACACTGCCATTTTTGCAGCACATCAATCAAACTTTTTCCTTTCATTTTTTGTACATGTGAAGTACTTTTTGGTCAGGTATGAATTACAGTAAATGTGGTATTTCTGCCTACACTGTATTTTATGTCAATATAGGGGTGCAATATGTGAGGGATAAACAAAGATAAGTGTAAAAACTAATTCACTGTTTCCAGTGCTGTTAGGCACAAGTAACTGTGGATTATTTTCTTACCGATTCAACACTTTGAGTTGTTTATGCCACTTAAAACATTTCTTCCTAATTGTAACTTGTTTGATAATGAGATTCAATTGATTGTTAATTTGGTTATTGGATTTGGTTTTTGCTCTTTTGTTATGCTTCTTTCAAACAGTTAAAATGTCTCATATTGTGGGTATGTTGTTGTGAGGTCTTCTGAGTTTGAGTTTGAAATCCCACTTACACAGACAAATGTGTCTGTTGTAAGTGAAGATAGTAGCGAGGACTATGTTTTAGATGTAGAACATAAAAATGGCATTTGCAAAATAAAAATGAAAAAAGGAATGTGAACCAGAAACAGAGAGTAAAGTTATTGATAATTTTGATGAAGAACTAAATATTGTTGGCAGCAATCGGTTTTTGAGAAGTACTCAGGCAAAATGTAAGTGGGCTGTAAGCTTGTTTGAACAATGGTTAAACGAAAGAAATGTAAAAACTGAGTTTACATCTAACGTCTGTGTAATTAATGAAGATTTACTAAGGGGTGATGAAATTGCTGTTATTTTTGAACCTCCCCAGAAGATATGTGAAATAAAAATTAGAAGGGGGTATGTTTATGTGGCAGTGAATTTGTAATTCGGACTTATTTGTATTTGTATTGTAATGTTAATGTGTAATTTTATTTACTTTAACAATAAATGCTACATTGAAATCACAAAGCCTTTTCTAAGTATTATGTTTGAAATGTGTAATACTATTAACTAATTGTTGCGTAATAAAATGGTATGCACTTTTCTGTTGAGTTGTTCAAACTGTGGTTGTCTGTGGTTGTTCACAAATCTAGTTTTTTGTGGATTCGTTGCACAAACTGTGGATTCATTAAAATCAACAATATATCTGCCCCACACTCCCCTTCTCATCAAAGCCCCACAGCCACTTTCAGTTAGAAGAATCAATCAAAAGATCAAAGGGTGACGTCACAGAAATGTTTTAATGAATAAAATGCTCACATTAGTTTTTTATGTATCCAGTAGAATTAGACATTCATGAAGAGAATGTGCTGAACCCTGCTTGGAATCTAGACATGGGGTATAAGAGTGCCTTGAGAGATGAACAACACTGAACACATTAAATATAATGAGCCCCATTTTTTAAATGGAATGATTGCACACACATTTCCCAGAATGCATCTGCAACAATGATTAACAATGAAATGAGTTACTGTTAAAAGCTGAGAGCCCTTAAAAAATATTTGAAAACAGGTCCTCCTGAGAAGAACCACAAAGAACACAGAAAACACACAGATCATTTGTTTTATTATCTCTCATTAGATAAGCATCAACACTTTAACTAACCAAGAACCCCAATTAATTGTGCATTGTTTTCTATTTTTATGTTGTGGATATTGTATGGATTTTCACAAATTGGTTACAGGATTCACAGTAAAGGAAAGGTTGTGAATATATTCATAACTGGTCCGCTCCCCAATAAAGTTGGTTTGAACAGTCTAGGTGATATGGTTTTCAATATAAAGCTTATATTCACGCATGTTTACTATACACACATTTGGGATATTGTATTGATTTTCACAAATGACGAATATATACAGAACTGGTCAGCTTCCCAATAAAGTTGCTTTGAAAAGTCTAGGTGACATGGTTGTGAATATCACATAACTATCGAATTTCAAACCAACTTTACCAGGGTGTTGTTTTTTTTTTTTTTTTACAAAACATTACTGTATCAGTTGTGAACGAATCGCTATCAGTGCCAAGAAGCTGTTCTTTTAAGCGAAGTTCCTGTTCCTTTAGCTGGAGCATTTACAATGGGGAAAATCAGTTTCACCACAAGGGTGTTCCCTCAAGTGAAGTGTTCTCTTAAAGCTCCTATACAAATGTACCATGGTTACAACTATTATTTTGTAAAAATGGATTTTGGAACAAGTACAAACCATGGTATGAGTGTGAAAGTACTATGGTATCATACCTGTACCTTTGTACAATGTTATTACTATGGTTCTTAAAACTCTAGTACACTGACCATGGTACTGTCTGTGTGTTACAAGAATGGCTTGAGTGGTGTGTGTGGTGACGTCACAGACCAGGAAGAGTGCATTTGGCGCTCAGTGTTTTATTTAATTAAAACAATCAAAACAAACAGTTGAACAAAACACAGAAAAGAAAGAGCGCGTTGGCCAAACAAAAAAACAGACACTAACTAATATGGTTTTTCTGTAATAAGTGCCTTTTTCTCTGGTCGATAGCATTCGCCCAGTCTCTCCTCTCTTCTCCCCCCCCCCCCTCCCCTCCCCCCTCCCCCCTGCAAAATTATCAGTTTCTCTGGTTTTACTATTTATAGGTATGTGTTTGGGTAAAATGAGCATTTTTGTTTTATTCTATAAACTACTGACAACATTTCTCCCAAATTCCAAATAAAAATATTGTCATTTAGAGCATTTATTTGCAGAAAATGACAACTGGTCAAAATAACAAAAAAGATGCAGTGTTGTCAGACCTCGAATAATGCAAAGAAAATAAGTTCATATTCATTTTTAAACAACATACTACTAATGTTTTAACTTAGGAAGAGTTCAGAAATCAATATTTGGTGGAATAACCCTGATTTTCAAGCACAGCTTTCATGCGTCTTGGCATGCTCTCCACCAGTCTTTCACATTGATGTTGGGTGACTTTATGCCACTCCTGGTGCAAAAATTCCAGCAGCTCGGCTTTGTTTGATGGCTTGTGACCATCCATCTTCCTCTTGATCACATTCCAGAGGTTTTCAATGGGGTTCAGGTCTGGAGATTGGGCTGGCCATGACAGGGTCTTGATCTGGTGGTCCTCCATCCACACCTTGATTGACCTGGCTGTGTGGCATGGAGCATTGTCCTGCTGGAAAAACCAATCCACAGAGTTGGGGAACATTGTCAGAGCAGAAGGAAGCAAGTTTTCTTCCAGGACAACCTTGTACTTGGCTTGATTCATGCGTCCTTCACAAAGACAAATCTGCCCGATTCCAGCCTTGCTGAAGCACCCCCAGATGAGTCCTATTTTCAGCTTTGCCCAACACCTGGTCGTCTAATGGTTAGACGGAGACCTGGAGAGGCCTACAAGCCACAGTGTCTCGCACCCACTGTGAAATGTGGTGGAGGATCGGTGATGATCTGGGGGTGCTTCAGCAAGGCTGGAATCGGGCAGCTTTGTCATGAATCCAGAGCTGTATATATATATATATATATATATATATATATATATATATATATATATATATATATAATACACATCGGGGGCAGGCGCTTTGCCACACTGTGCTATGGTTCTTAAAACTATAGTACACGAACCATGGTAATGTCTGTGTTATGGTTCTTAAAACTGTGGTATAGGTACATCACAGTGTGCTGAGGAAAACAAAAGAATTGTCAAGAGACAAAGAGCCCTATTTAGCAACGGTCGCAAACCCCTAAGGCAATCGCAAAACACTTTGCGAACAATTAGCGCAACAGAATCAGGCACAAGTGTGGGCAAACAGACTTTGCCCACATATGTGATTTAGCAACACGTGTTTTTGTGCCCACTCGGCAAGTTAGCGTCAGCGTTGACATGGGCTGAACTTGGGGAGTGTCCTCATTTAAATACAAATGTAGCGATTTAGTAAACCATCAACAGCGTTAGTGTTTGTGTTTCAGTAGACACGTGAAAACCAGGTCTAAACTGTGCGCAAATCTGACTATAAATACCGGTGAAACTACCAGGGAAGCAGGCAAAGAAAAGAGAGAAAAAAACAGAAATAAAAGAAATATGGAGTGCGCACTGAATTAATGTGATTTTGTAACAATTGTAAGTCGCCCTGGATAAGTGTGTCTGCTAAGAAATACATAATAATAATAATAATAATAATAATAATAATAATAATAATAATAATAATTTCTACATGGCCAGAGTGGAGGAGGAGACGTCCCCAAATAAGTCACCTGTCTTTTCTGTCTGACACACAATGTATGCAGCAATTTCGCCAACTGTTCAGGCTGACCTAGAGACATGCGGAGAGCACACTGTTTGCCTGCAGCACTAAAGTACACGCAACAACACAGAATAGGCAACTCTACATAAATCGTAAGGGGACCTATTCTGCCAACGTGCAAGTAGTGTGTGATCTGTGATGCAAATAACTACATCACAAATGTGTATGCAAACTATCGTTGCTCCGCTCATGACTTGTTTATCTACGCTAATTTGCAGATGGCTCTCTGTAATGGATGTTGAACTTACAGAGGAAAGATTACAGGGTTTGAAGGAAGCAGATGCTGAACTTGAAGCACCAGTGTTGGAGGTTGCAGATGCTGCAAGTGCCAGGCAGGTCAGACAAAGCCTTTTAGACAGGGGTTCACAGGTACGCATGCAGACCAATAAAAAATGCAGACTTTGTTATTGTTGTATAAGATGTGTCGGAGAGTTGAAACTGAAGAATGTCAGTTGATATGGGTATACAAAAGATTGAGGCAGGAGGGGAACTCCCGTGAATCCATCAGAGTGACAACAAACTGCAGGAATGGATAGAAAAGCTGAAGTGTCCAAGCTTCACAGCGATAGCAAACCAGCTTAAAATATATATAGAACGTGTGGTATTATACTGCCATCTAGAGGTTATGATTGGAATTAAACCATTGGCTTGAGTGAAGCTGGGTAGATTGATTAAAATCCTTGTCTGTGTAGAACAACATTTGATTATTCCTTTAGATTTGAATAGTAAATATTCAATACATGTTTTAGGACAGTTAGTCATGTATATGAATAAGTTAACACAGTATTTAGATTTCATGATTCGGCGAGTTGAACTCGTCCTCACCAGTTGTGAAAGCGCAGCATCAGGAAGCCAGAAGATTGCAGTACTGAGGCACAGAGCACGCAGAGCCTGATGAAGCTGCCTGGTCACCATGGCAACTTACCACTCCCCACAGTCACTCAATGAGGGTGTTGCTGTGGTAACCATGGTATGTGAGGCGCCGGTGGAAAAGTTGCAGTACAGCAGTGTCGTTGGAGCATGTTGTGACCAGTCAAATCACGAGCCGCCACTGGTTGAAATGGTGTTTGTAATGAGCTGGATAAATTTTTAAAATGTTGAACGTAGCTGATGGAGGTCCAGGGCAAGATCTTCTGATGGAACGGTAAATTATGCTGGGTCTGTGGGAGCGGGGGAGGGGCGTCTTATTGCACGCGAGGAGTAAAGAGAGATTCCGCAGACAAAGCTTTGTGGTGGATTTAATAGAGCTAAAGCAAGGCAATCACTGACAACGGGAATGTCGATGTCTTGTCGAAGGAGCTTGAAAGTTTAGCGGAGGACCAGTCTTTCTGATAAAGTTGCAGACAAGTTGAGTAATGAAGCTGCGCTTTGGATGGCTCTGTTGCTGAGGTGGAGACTGGATGGAGCAGGAAAGACTAACATTGGAGCTCTTGGAGCCGAAAAGAGAAGCTGAATGAAAAGAAGGATCACCTGAGCAGGTAGGAAAATGACTGATAATATCTTATAATAGATATTAGCGGTGAAGCACGAAACGACGGCGTCTGAGCGTTTGCTACAAAAACGAAACACTAGACAGAAAGGGTGCAGGTGATCAGGGCTTAAATAGAAAATAGATACTAATTAACAGGAAATTAGAAGCCCCCAGCTCCACGCAAGCTAATATATATATATATCTATATCTATCTATCTATCTATATATATAGTGAAACAAGTGCATTCACATAGTTTGGGACCTGGCTAAGGTGTCTGTATTGTAGTGCAGACAAATGTGATCAAGACCGTAATTGCAAGTAATAAGTTTCTTTAATAGTTCCAAAATTAAACAAACTAAACACACAGAAGTTCTTCACAGTTAATAACTAATTCAATGAACACAGTACAGTTCTTTCATCATGGATGGACTCCTTCTGGAGGTCACCCTTTACACCGGAACTCAGGTAAGTACTTGGTGGTTTTCTTCAATTTCCCTTTTCCTTTTGTTGGTTTGTTGCTGTGTCCCCTTTCCTCTCTTCCAGGTGCTGTGGAGCTTCCAGCAGATGGTGCTGTGGAGTCAGGTCCCTCTGGCTTCACTACACCCAGGTTTGTACTTACTATTGCCCCCGGTGGCCCTTTGCAGAACTGCCTGGCACAGGCAGCCTTTTGTGAAGGTAAACAAAGCTCTTCAAATTGAATAATTATCAACTGTACTGTAGCCACAGTCAGAGTTCTGCTCGTAATTCTATATTATGTCTTTTCTACAGGGTTCCTCTCTCTATGGATATAAATCCTGTTGTGGATAGCCCCACTTAAAATGCCCCGTATGGTGTGAGCTTTTAGTTACTCTCGTCTGGTATTGAATTTGTTCTCCTTACGCTCACCACTTTATCAGGTTGAAAACTCGAACCGAGTGCAGCATCCCGTTCTCGTCTGCTATTTTAATTTCGCCCGTCGTATTATCGGTTGTTCCACCTGTTCCCTCTCTCCCCTCTCTCCTACCTAGCAGCCTTTTAAAGTCACCGACTTTCCCCGTCATGCACTGCCTGGTTTCCTGGTGGTTGTTGGGAAATGTAGTTTCTGGTCCTTCTATGTAGGTATTTAGTCCCTTAAAAATGTAATCCCCATCACACATATATATATATATATATATTTACTGTTGTGACAGGGTGGCTGAGTAGTAACGTCAGGCCAGATGCAGGAAGGGAAAACACTGACCCAGGCAGTACTGCAGTTCAAAAAGAAAGACGCGGCGGTGCTGTTTATTTAAATACAAAAATAAAATAAAAAGGTTTAAACAAAAACACTGTGCTCACGAGCAAAATAAAACAGTTAAATAAAACAACTGACGTCAGGCGATGCGGAGCAGCCGGCAGCCCCAGGCAAAGCAGGACCCTCGGTGATCCCAGACGTAGCAGGCCCCTTGGCGACCCCAGGCGAAGCAGGACAGGCAGCTACCCTAGGAGAAGCAGAAGAGATAGCAGCCCCAGATGATGCAGAGCAGCAGGCAGCCCCAGGTGATGCGGAGCAGCAGGCAGCCCCAGGCGATCCAGATGTGGCATCCCTGAGCGGAGCGGGCGTGGCATCCCTGGGCGGTACAAGGCAGGTATCTTTGGGCGGTGCAAGGCAGGCATCCTCGGGCGGTGCAAGGCAGGCATCCCCGGGCGGTGCAAGGCAGGCATCCCCGGGTGATGGCGAACTGGCATTCCCAGGCGATGGCGAACTGGCATCCCCAGGCGATGCATGACAGGGCAGCAGCAGTCCCTCGGGAGGCAACAGCGGCAGCGGACCCTCGGGGAGGTGACGGCGGCAGCGGACCCTCGTGAGGTGACGGCGGGAGGGGAGCCCCTGGCCATGAAGATGGAAACAGGAGCCCCTCTTCTCCCAGTGGTGGTGATAGAGGCAGAGGTAGCTCCTGCTCCTCTCCTGATGGCAAAAGCGGCAGGGGCTCCTTCCCTTCTGGCTGCGAAGGCGGCAGGGGCTCCTCCCCTTCTGGCTGCAAAGGCTGCAGGGGTTCCTCCCTTCTGGCTGCGAAGGCGGCAGGGGCTCCTCCCCTTCTGGCTGCTGCAGGGGAACCAGCAGGCATGCTCCATCTGCTGGTGGAGACAGGACCAGCAGGCACTCTCCCTCTGCTGGTGGCGGTGGTGGAGACAGAGGCAGCTCTTGCTGTTCTGCTCCTGCCGTTGGAGATGGGACCAGCAGGCACTCTCTCTCTGCTGGTGGCAGTGGTGGAGACAGAGGCAGCTCTGCTCCTGCCGTTGGAGGTGGGACCAGCAGGTACTCTCCCTCTGCTGGTGGTGATGGGCGCAGCAGGTATTCCACTGGTGGGAGGGGACAGTTAGCTGGGAAATGCCCCCACTCTCCACAGATGCAGCAACAGTACTGCACGGCCATGCTGCGAAGGAGGGCCTCCCAGCCAACCTCCTCCTGTGGCTGTAGCCCCAGTACCTACCTCCTCTTCCTGAGGTGGGGAGTGGCAGTAGTAGGGCGACCCGTACCCGACCTCGCCAATTTTAAAGCACCGCTCCTCCCCCCTCAAGCACGTTAGGCAGACCTCCCCCGGTGGCTGCGTCTGCTGTTGCCTCTGCTGCCGCTTTTGCTGCTTTCTGCAGCTCTTCCTTCCCATCCTCCTCTTCTCACTCCTCCACAAGAAATAACAAAAAATGAAAAAAAATCGAAAAAAACTGCAGTACCCGCGCAGGCTGTGGTTGATCCCATGATGACACCACGTGTGACAGGGTGGCTGAGTAGTGACGTCAGGCCAGATGCAGGAAGGGAAAACACGACACCAGGCAGTACTGCAGTTCAAAAAGAAAGACGCGGCGACACCATTTATTTAAATAGAAAAATAAAATTAAAAGTTTAAACAAAAACACAGAGCAAAATAAAACAGTTAAATAAAACAAAATAACAAACACAAAATACCAAACAATACAGGTCAGGCTGGCAGTAGCCTTCACTGATCCTATACATTTAATTGTTAAGTTTCGTTTTCTGTCTCGCTCCTCCTCTCAAACACCCACCTTGAGTGCAGAAAGCTGCAGGCTTTTATGCAGATGACAATCTCCCGATTAGCAAACAATTAAATACTTAATTAATTCGGGAGATGGCCACCTTCTGCACGAGGTTTTTAAATTACTGTGGATGGGGTTTCCCATCCACGCTATTAAACATTACAAAATATTCGGCTACGCCGTCACATTTATAAATAACATAACACGGCGGTTTGCCGTCATATATAAAAAATTTTTTTTTTAATAAATGCAAATAAACAATAACACGGCTTTCACCGTCATATAAATACAATAATAAATCAGAACAATAATCATAATAATAAACTGCACAGGGGCGGAGGAGTAAACCCTGTTCTAAAAATAAATAAACAGAACACTGTACATGGCTCCTTGCCCTGTTACAGCCGTGTAACAGGAAATTTTGGCTGGTATTAAATTCGACAGATTTGCTACCTTGGTAGACTGATGGTTTTTGAATTGCCGTTTTTCACTTGGCACGTTCACAAAGAAATGCCACGGTTTTGCATTTCTACTTTTAATTTAAAAAACATTCAAATGTTTGCTTAATGAAACCTATCTTCTAAAACAGTATCTCATTTACAGTAACTCATTATATCATCTACAATGTCACTGCATCAGATTCGCCATAACATATATAAAAATACCAGTAACTGGAAAGGATTAGAAGCTGCAGTACACTTTAACAGACATTTGCTAACTCTCAGTTTTAAAACGTAGCTCTGGTTCACTAACATAACACAGTGCAATGTTCACAATATCATTGAGTAATTGTAGGACAGTATTGCCACTTGTGAGAACTTTAACAATAAAGCTGAGACAAAAATGCTTGAAATTTAAAACTAGTTAATAGACTAGCAAGCACTGGCAAAATCAACTCATTTTTATACTGTGCAGAACAAATTAATTTTAACATATTGTTTAGGGACGTTGCGATACCTGCACGGTGGGTTAATAGCAGGATCTACAATGAATCGACAATAACAATCCAAAGCAAATCTACTTTTGTTAAGACTTTCTAACAAGTCTGGGATAAACTATTTTGGTTGTTACAGTATTTAATTAACCACTTGTTAAAAAAGAACATAAAACTGCTTAACATAAAAAAGAACAGTCGTACAGGTACCACAGTAGCAGGGGCAGTTTACACTGCCTTGGAGTTCCTGATCGCATCATAAATTCCAGATTTTCAAAATCCATTGATGTAAATGTCCGATCTGCTTTTAATTTTTTCAAACAAATTGGCTTCATCACACTGCCATTCTCATATTCACTTTGACATTAAACACATTCTTTCCCTTGCCCAGTGCTTCTTTAACCTGTGCTGCATACCAGTCTGGTAAACGAGGCTGGGATCACTCACTGTATGCCACACTGATTGGTAGAAGAATTATTTGGCTATCCAAAGATCAAAATCACAAAGCCAAAATAAATTCCCCGCCAAAATGTTCTGTTACATATTGTAAGGTCTTGCTGTAAAATAGTCCCACGCACAGGAGCCACACCCACTGCCCCTGCTGCTATGCTGTCTCTGACTGCGTTCAGAGCAATATAATGGCTTTTATTACTTTTTGAAAAACAAATGAATATCCAAACGAATATTTAAATTATGAGCAAATATCTGAACATGAAAATCCTGTGTTCATCCCAGCACTAATATACTGTATATAACACACAGTTATAGTCAAAAGTTTACATACCCCAATGGAAATTTATTGTTTTTAGAAATTTCTCAAACAAACAATTTTAGGAAAAATCTTTTGTAGCAAAACTTTTGCTTTTGTGGATGAGGGAAAAAAGTTACAAGAAATAGATGACTACAATTATTTATTTCAGCAATTTTTTTTGCAAAAATTCAAAAATGCTAATTCAAAAGTATTTATACCCTGACAAGGAAAATGAAATTTATAGCTAGTAGAGGCACCTTTAGCAATAATAACCTCTTTTAAACGATTAGGATATTTGTCAATAGGCCTTTTTACATCCAACTTTTAAGCTCGGTAAAACTTATAAGAATAGGAAAATATATGTGACAAACGCCATGGAAAACGGTTTAAGTCGACTTTTTAGAAGTTTTTACTCGCATGACAAGCTCGCTTGCTACAGGTGGTTTTATTTTTTACTCACATGACAAGCTCGCTTGCTACAGGTGGTTTTATTTTTTACTCTCATGACAAACTCGCTCGCTACAGGTGGTTTTATTTTTTACTCGCATGACAAGCTTGCTACGGGTGGTTTTATTTTTTACTCGCAGTGACATTTTATTCGACACTTGCATGGTAAACCGTAACGCACGTATTCCTGGTCCTAGCGCCCTTCTGCACCATTCCAGTGACGTCACATTGTTTAATGCGAGTGCACTGATGAGAAAAACAAGTTGGCAGACATGGAGCAAAGAAGAAACATAATTATTTTTACAATTACTGAACAAAGGCCTGTTGTATAAAATTGATAACTTTAATTGTGCCTTACAAAATATACAAAAAGCATATGATTGTGTGTGACAGGAATGGCTGAGTGGGTGACGTCAGACCAGAAGAAGGCACAACAAAACAAAAGGTATGGTGCAGTGGCGCGGGCGCCGTTTTATTTAATGCAACCAAAAATAAATATTTAAACAAAAAAACACTGTGCTCACCGAGCAAAAATAAAAGAGTAAACAAACACAAATCTCGCACACAAAATAAACAGTAAATAATAAACAAACCATACAGGTCAGGCTGGGCAGTCGCTGTCACTGTTCCTGTATGTTGTAAATTTAGTTTCGTTTTCTTTCAAATAAATTCCCCTCGCTCTCCGTCTCTCTACTCCAAACACCCACCTCCAGTGCCGAGACTCAGAGCTGCAGGCTTTTTATATCATGGCCGAGGGGTTTAACTAATTAGTAAATCATCCTATTACCCCTCGGCCACAATCTGCACGGGTTTATTAATTATTACTCCTGGCAGAGGACGAGCACCGATCTCGCCTCTGCCAGGACACGTTTTAAAAATAAACAAAACAGGGCGCTACGCCGTCATAAATACAATAATAAAACATAATAATAATACAAAATAACACAGGGGCAGAGGGGGACCCCGATCTAAAAGTAAACAAACAATGTACAGGGCACCTCATCCTGTTACATTGTGTCACTATCGTCTTACCAACAGGAACAAAAAAATCTTCTATACTTCTCCTCTTCGTCGTATATTAATGGTCGTAACAGTTAAATATTCGAACGTTCATAAAATACACCATGGCGGTTTAACGGTTGTTGACGGTGGGGGAGCTGTTCACTTTGTCAAGACTCATACAGAAGGCAGCACGGAAAAAATCGATGCAATTTGAAGTTATTTATGGTGGGGGATGCACTTCATATAGTATTTTATATTTTATTCATTGATTTTTGTTAAAAAAAAATCATAATGAAAAATTGCACTCACCCCGCACCCCACCCCGTCCTACTTATCATCATCTTATTATCATGTGTAACTTTTCACATTAGGATACTGTACAGCTGCAGTTTGGCGAGCTCTTTAATTTTTGCTGCTTAAATTTAATTACACAAAAACAATATGATTTTTTTTTTCCTAAATACAGTATTCTTTTATGAGTGTACTCCAAACATGTAATACTTATTTAAGAGCGTTTAGATATCTTAAAGTTAAGAACATTTAAAGTTAAGAAAATACTTAACTTTAAAGTTAAGAAAATACTTGTTTTGTTTTTTTTCAAGAATAGCAGCTTTTCTTAACTTTTTTCTTAAGTCCAAAATTAAGAAAAAAGTTTAACTTAAGCACGGCCCAGGTCGTTTGTGACCACAAACAGTAATCCCAGGCAATACACAGCAATGTGTATTGCACTGTTTAAACTATGGGTTACAGTCCCAAAATAATATACACAGTATGAAACACACACGATCACAAGTCCACAGTGAGTACTAACATGCAAGTGGTGAAAATACAATTTATCTGTGAACAATGGTGAAGTGTTGTCCGGTTTTGTGCTGGCCTTAAGCGACAGCTCCGGATCCTGTTAGCCGTCTAATAAATAATAAACAATACAATTAGACAAAACAAACAAACAAACAAACACTAAACACTCACGGTTATTTTACTTTCGTCCTTCAGCGGTTCTCTCTTAACCATAAACAAAGGAACAGACCACCTTTTGTACTGTCAGTCACGCCCCCTTGGTTAGTGAGTGCAACCATTTCTTCTGCAATCCACAGTTGCTACATCGCTTTCCTTCTGGGTCGATGACTTGATGTACCGTATTCAATTCAATTCAAACCTTTATTTAACCAGGTAAAGACATTAAGAACAAGTTCTCATTTAAAATGCCGACCTGGCCAAGAGGCAACATAAATACAACAAACACCAATACATAGACAGTTAGAGACATTACAGCAATACAAAATCAATAAAAAGCACATGAAACAGGGAAAAGAGCTTCAAGTCTAAAAAAGAAAGCACCCTCTGAGATAAAACTAGGGAGTTTAAGCCTTGATTGTAACTCATTCCAATCATGAGCAGCTGCATATTGGAATGAGTTATGCCCAACAGCAGTAAAAACACGAGGGACAATTAAACTAATCAAATTGCTGAATCGAAGGTTGTAATAGGAGACAAGTCAACAATTCGCTTAAACAGAGATTTCCCGATTAGGGTTTTATAAATGAGTCTGTACTAATGACATAGCCGACGTGTTTGAAGTGAGGGCCAGCCAACCAAAGTGTAGAGATCACAGTGATGAGAGAGATAGGGAGCACCAGTGACAAATCTTATTGCAGAGTGATATAAAGCATCAAGCTTCCTAAGGGCAACATTAGAAGCAGCTTTATAAATGACATCTCCATAATCTAAAATGGGTAGTACAGACATCTGTACCAATAAGTACAGCTGGCTGAGTGAAGCATGATTTATTTAGGTAAAGAAAGCTGAGTCTAGCTCGAACTTTCGATTGTAGTTTAAAAGTAAGTGAACCGTCTAGCCAAATACCCAGATATTTATAAACTTCCACTTGCTCAAGGTCAGCCTTACAAAAGGCACCAATTTTGCAGCCTTGCTCAAGAACTGCAGGATTGGTAACATTTGCACGTCCCCTTTTAAATAACATACATTTAGTTTTATCAACATTAATCAATAAATGTAGATCACAAAAAGATTATTGAATCTGATTGAAACTTGTTTGCAAGTCTGATAGCACTGAAGATAGAGTAGGACCAATTGAATATAAGCATAGAGATGGATATATGAATGATCTATTCCCTTAGCAATATTATTCAAATAAGTGGAAAAAAGAGAAGGGCCCAGTATCGAACCTTGTGGCACACCCTTAGTAACCAAGCAAGGCTGTGATATAAATCCATCCGATTTTACACATTGCGTTCTATTTAAAAGGTAGTTCTGAAACCAAGCAGCAGAAACCCTGTCACAGCCTATGCTCCGTAGCTTGTTCAAATGAATAGATGATCCACAGTATCAAAAGCCTTAGATAAATCAATAAAAATAGCAGCACAACAGTGATTTTTATCAAGGCCCATAGTAATATCATTCAGGACTTTTAAAACTGCTGTAACACTCCCATGTCGAGCACGAAAACCTGATTGTGTATCAGATATTGTTACTCTCTAAAAAGATCTCCGCCCCCTTTCTAGATGGCCGACTTCCACCCATCCTTGGGAATGACTTGTCAGGCCATCCAGTCCGGGGCACTCTGTTCCCTTTACACAACGCTCTCACAGGTCGGGAGGAAGATTTATAACCAAGCTTCATTCATTCTCTGTCACAATACCACACATAATTAGCCATTTACTTATGACGCTATGTTTAATTAAGTATTTTTTACTTTTGTTTTATGGATTAAACATTGCTGTTGCTCTGGGGAGGTCTGAATACAGCTTGTCAAAGACGTTATTGTGATGTCACTGCTACAAGCTCACCATTGAAATACGGAAAATAAATACGATTTGGAACAATAAGGGGTTGTGTGTTGTCCATGCCATATTTAGGAAATACAACCTGTGAATATTTTGTTGAAGGACACATTTGTTGAGAACAAGAGGAAAATGAAAAGGGGACTTCATTTTCAAACATTGTGTATAAAACATAGTGCAGCTGGAGTTCTATGCACAAGCTAGCACCAGCGGGCTGCAGAATGCGCTACATGTTTAGGTGTAGTTAGACATCAGTATCGAAATGTGTGAATTCCAAAAATAAATTTACAGTCCTGTACATGTATTTGCAACTTCATTGCAGCTTTACTTTATTGAGCAACACCTAACTGACGTTATGGCACTTAAGCACACCTAATCATCGGTAAATATATACGCTTGTTAACCACAGGAAACAAGATGCCCCTCAATGTGTTTTAAATGTCATCAGTCCTGCTGTTGTAGTGATATACTTTGAATCATATTAAAAAAAAGTAAAATGCATACAGTGTACCTTTGTGTGTGTGTGTGTATATATATATATATATTATACTAAAATTTGGATTACGCACTTTGAAATCATGTATACTGCCTTTGTCAATGAGAATTTCAGCCTTTTAGTTTATTTGGTAATAAGATAATGATCCATATATAATTTTGTCAAATCTGGTGTATAGCTTTTGTTAGATTATTATTATTATTATTATTATTATTATTATTTATTATTAATTTCTTAGCAGACGCCCTTGTCCAGGGCGACTTACAGTCATAAACAAAAATACATTTCAAGAATCACAGTTCAAGTAATAATACAATTAAGAGCAAGATAAATGCAATGACTTTGGTTCTAGCAAGTACAAGTATGACAAAATACAATTCAGTAACAGAGCAGATAAGTGTCAGTGATAGTTACATCAGGATATGATTAAATACAAAATACTACAGATTAAATAACACTTGACAGATTACATAAATAATGAGTAAAAACAATACAGACTTATAATATTGAAGTTTCGTTTCTATAGCTATATCAGAATACATTTCATAATGATTGTGTGGTTCAAATTATATCTGTTCAGACTAGTGCAATTGCTGCTGATGCCTAATCACTTGTGCTGTTGTTCAAACTAACTCTAGCTGCAGGTAGATCATGTGATCCATATAAAAAGTACAGCACCAGGATGCATGAGTTTAAAATTAGCTGTATATTTCAAATATTTACATATCCTGAATTACCAAGTGAAGACCCAGCCTATTCTCCAGCACAATAAATATTGGATGAGACGTAATGTTAGTAAAACTAAGAAGAGAATCTTTGGATAGCATTCTTTTAAGCTGTTTCTTGTACGTTTTGTAGTCACTGTAATGAGGATTTTCCTTTCAGATAAAGTGTACATACTTGTATGTATGCTTGTTATAAAAAACACACAAGGGGCCTGCTTTATCAAGGTTTTTACATGCTTCTTTGTAAGTTTGTAACAAGTTTCTTTTCACATAAATGGTGCAGGTTGCACTATTGTTAAGACAATGTGCTCTCTTTCCCCCTCTGCTGGTGAATCATCTTACTGGAGCTGTATTTTATTTCATGAATTTTACTACCATCCCACAAATGGTTAGGAATTGTTGGAATTGTTCTTGAAAAATAAAGTTATGCTCCCGTATTAGGGTTTTAAGTTTGGATGTTTTTTGGTTGTGTTTGTATTATTATTACTATTATTATTATTATTATTATTATTATTATTATTATTATTATTATTATTATTATTATTATTATTATTATTCATGGTAGGTTCAAGAGAAAGATAAATAGTGACTCTGGTATCAAGATATACATTTTTTGTCTATTAACATTATTACAAATCAAAAACCTCCAAATCAAACAACATTTTTTTTTTTAACAACAGTTTGGCTAATGCTTTTAGAATTGTAAAGATAAACCACAAAAAAAAAAAAAGTTACACATGTAGGCATCTCATGAGATCTCACACAAGTTTTGGTGAACAGTGCAGTGTTAAGCAGCATTTCTTCTTTCTGTTTTTACACCTATACATAATTTAACACTACTGTCTTTTTTATACAAATATATTTCAATCTGAAGCTGTGCTGTGCAAATCCTGGAATTCTTTCCTGATAATTTGTCACAAAATAACCCTGACACTTAATTGGGTCTAAAAGGTAGCTAGTTACCACTTTATAAGTCACATGCAAGCTATTTACAAAAAATGTGACTTACCCTCCATTACAAGAACAAACATGATTCAATAGAAAAGGATTGGAATGCAAAGAAAAAGGGCTACTTTGAGTCCCAAAAATCATACGATCTTCATATATAATATATTGAAGTAATTGTAGCTAACAAAATACAATAGTTCCATAAAACTTCTCCGTCATGCACATCCATTCATAATACAAGTTTCAATTTTGCAGTTTTGAAAGCTATAGCAAACATATATTTTCATTTTAAAGAAATCTCTGTTTGTAAGCCATACTGTCTTGCAATTCTTTTATCATTTCACCTGGAGAACGACATTATCCCCACCCTTCCAACACCTTCATTGCTGTCCTTGTCTACCCAGCTGCTTCACCTATTGATGGACATGCTTTGACCCCAAGACGCTGCAGAGGTGAAATGACCCAGGAATTGCAAGTGCTAACAGACAACCAAAGAATAAGGCATAGAAACTAAAGGCTTGCTTTAACCTGAAGTAGTACCAGATATCATGGTTTTGAAATGAAAATACATCCTTTTAAAAAAAAAACTTCACATTTGAGATCTATGTTGAATTATTTAGTTATCTACAATTACTTTAATGCAATTCATTGTTGATTGAAATAAACAAAAAACGTTCTTATCTCCTTTGGGTAAATAGTTACTGAAAAGTCTTCAGTGACTGGGCTGAAATTGCTTTTTGATTCTGCAAGAAAAAAAAAAAAAAAAAATTTATTGTATACATCCTTCCAGCAGGAAGAAAACTATATGTGAATACTATCAAGGCTAAAGGTGTGGTAATAAATATTCTGAATGATGTCCGTGGTCCATAAACTTGAAGAAATTAATAAATTCATATCCCATCCCCTCATTGACAAATAACAGCTAGAAGAACATCCATATTAGTTTGTAGTTTCCTGTCTCTTGTAGCTTCACACACATATGTAACATTAAAGAGCCTGCTATGTCCATTTCGTTTAAAGTTTTATGTAGAATCAAGAATTCTTGTTGACTGGCTGTTTGGCTATTTTACATTGAATACAGTATATATGACACCACTTTAGTTATTTCATAATGAAATCATACTGAAACACCCCACCTTTGTCTTCTTTCTGCGAGGTTCTCCATTTCCATCTGTTCAGCTCACTGAGATCCCAGGTTCCTGTGAGGGAACGCTCTTCCACAGAGGCCACTGTGCCCAAACCACTAAGCAGATCCTAGTCAGATATGTAAAACAGGTGATTCATTATACAAAACAATGAAAGGTCAATCTGTCAAAAGCAGGGTGAAGGGTTTGCAATTTGCAGAGTTACAACAGTTCCATAAATATACATATTGCACCCACAGAGTCAAAAAACCTCTCTCCAAACCAAGTTACATTTCTACTTGCCAGAAAGGTTAATGGACCCACATGGACACTGAGTTTGGAAATCCTAATGTTTAACTGATAAAGTAAGGATGGAAATAAGACTCACGCTGCATAGCAGTTTGATCCACTCCTGGTTTTACTAAAAGTTACCTAGTAAAACCTGGAATGGGTGAAACTGCTATGTATTGGGAACCTTATTTCCATCCCTGTAGAGTTAATGTTTAAATTAGCAAGACCTCAGTGCCCCCTGTACACAATGAACCAATCTGTTCATCTAACTGTCAAATATGAACATTACCTCCAAAACTCTGAAGAGTTCAAAATACAGTGCATATATTCAGACATATACTTTTCTTCATACCTTCAGATTGATAGCTGCAGGCAGGGACAGAACAGGATCTTCTTCAACCTCATATAAATGCATGATTCTCAGCAGCACCCGATCAAAATCTGGGTCAGCTTGTTTCTGTTTTTCTGTAATCATACAGTATTTTATTATTATTATTATTTATTTCTTGGCAAACACCCTTATCCAGGACGACTTACAATTGTTACAAGATATCAAATTATTTTTACATACAATTAATTTTTTTTTTTTCACATTATTTTTACATACAATTACCCATTTATACAGGTGGGTTTTTACTGGAGCAATCTAGGTAAAGTACCTTGCTCAAGGGTACAGTAGCAGTGTCCCCCACCTGGGATTGAACCCACGACCCTCCGGTCCAGAGCCCTAACCACTACTCCACACTGCTGCCCTTAAATAGCAATACATTACAGAAAAATGTTCCTCTTCAATTTTAAACTAAAAACAAGTATGGCTAGATTCTCAATGCTATTTACAGCAAATAATTAGCATGATTTGTTCATAAAAGAAAAAGCACCCAATAAAGTTACCAATCCAGAAAAAAAATGTAGAGGCTTGTGAGTAGTAATAATTGATTTCCACGACTTAGACTAAGTTAGTGCCTACTTGTAAACGTGCCTTAAATCTAATATAACATGCTTGACAATATAAAGATTGAATTGAAACAGGTACCTTGCTGAATGTCTCTCAGTTGCTCACTATGGTTGGAACTGTACCTCCAGCCAGGGATGCTCAGGCTCTGGATGTGAAGGTTTGGTGGGAGGCTGACAGGCTCCGCGTGGACCCTGCTGTGTCCCTCGGGCCAACTCTTCACAGAGGGCTTTTCTGGAACAGTTAAGACATGAAGCCAGTTAGAATAAATAGAAACAAACAATTGAAGTATAGTACAGTATACTATTTAACCCCCATGTTCACTATTAACCTCAACTAGAACAGTAAAAAGAACATTACAAAATATGTCTGGGAAGGGGTCAAAACCTTATCACTCTACATTCACATGAAGATATTTTCCAGAATACAACACGTTGCCCTGTGTAATGTTAAGAAAAACACAAGTTAATGGGACAGACCTGGAATATCAAGTAGCATGACAACAGGCCTGTGCTCCAGAGCCAGTCCACTCCTTGGGTACAGTGCTGAAGTTACTGGCTTTGACCCCAGCATTAACCAAAAGACCGGACGCACAACGGAGGTGTCATTTAGTGTGAGGTTATATCCCAGGTTCCACTCCTGGTTGTTCCATAGCCTTCGGTGTAGCATAACCTGCAACACATGACGTACTGAGAAAGGAATCCTTACTCCACAGCAGCAAGTCTGGTTGTACTGCGATACTACTACACATGTAATCACACTGTAGGCTTTTTCTATACATGGGTATAGAAAATGGGTTTTGTTGGAGCATTTTGTGTTTCTATGATGAAATCCTCATATTAGACATTACACCAATGTTCTGTGTACACTGTAGACATTGATATTTCGAAAAAATGAGCAAGGGTGTTAATTATTATGGAAAATCCCCCCCCCAAAAAGAAAGGTCAATAAAATGCTGTCCATGTGTTAGTGGAGAAATGCACAAACAGGGCAATTATATGCAACATTTGGCTCAAGTTCACTTGCTTAATCTTGAGAGAATGATAGCAGTGCATATCATGGATTAAATAGTCCAACACATGTAGTCTGATACAAAGTTACAAATGATAGTGTAAAGACTCGAACCTCCACTTGTCCATTGTCTTGACTAGAGACTCCATGAGATCTTTCACTGAGAAGCACTATTCTTGTTGAGTCATCTTCAATGTAAGCAGTCCGCACCAGGGGATAATAATTCTGCAATTGAAAACTAGTATGTAAACATCAGAGTGGGTTATGCAGAATATTTTCATCCATTAAGAGACACTATGTAGTGCAATGATACATAACCCCAATATCATTGCAGTTTGTACTGTCAAGATCCTGAGATCATTTATCTTGCGATCTCAAGATAACACATTTTAGTTTAATTCCTTGTCTACAGTGAGCTAGTGTAGCATAACTTAGCTAAAACATAACATATAGTAAATCACTGCCATATTGACCACTTAAGGCAAGACTTCTTTAAAGTTCTCCAAACACTGCCTTAACACAGCTTACCTGACCTATCAAGTCAGTGACCTGTCATCTGAACTAGCACCTTTGAGGGTTATATGCAGAGTATATTATAAACAGATGTTTTTAATGTATTTTTCTTGTACTTACCCTAGCCACGGTATTGTTCATGTAAGCCTTGTATTGTCTCTTAAGCACCTGGTATCCATTGTTGTCTGTAAAGATTGTCTTTTCGTTTTTTAAATCCGTGTAGGTCCTTAAGACTGCTTCTCTGTTCAGCTCCAGCGGGCCCACTTTATACTCCTGTTCTAGTCTGTGACACAACATTTTCCCGTCGTACTCTGCAGGCACATTGTAGAGCCTTGTGTACACAACATAGCTGTAGTCCTTGTCAGTCTCTTTTCTATAAATAAAACAGCAACATGAATTCAGTGCATGCTTTTTGTCGGGTTTTGAGTGGGTAACTTTGGCCAGGTTGTTCAATAATACTGTACAACAACCAATCTGAAATTGACATTATTCAATTTAAAAACTACTGTGGCAGAACTTACAAAAAGTTAAAAGCTTACATATGAACAGGTATGTCATATTTTTGATTATCTGAAATATATGTTTGAAATAGATGTGTATAAACTACTGTAATACCTGTAAAAGTGCTGCCTTATCTCGGTTACTAGCTTTCCAATCACAATCTCCATCCCAACAGCTTTTGACACCGAGACTGCCGGCCCATTTGAGGTGAAAATGTAATTGTCTGAAATGGGTCCCTGCTGCACATCTCCATTAGCATGGTATTCAAGGAAATCTTGGGTTGCTTTTACAGTCCGTCCTGTGTCTCTGCAAAAAAATAACACGACAGTCATTTATATACCTGGAGGTTGAAATACTATTCATCTTGCCCTGCTGTGTTTGTTACATGCATCTACCACAGTTCCACGATGTGTCTTTCTTTTCAAACACTATGCGATCTTGGAATATATCTTTGCACCAGTGGTAACAATGACTATTTGGCTATTACAGTATGATCTTTGTCCTAGAATAAATATGAAGGGCTACTGCACAAGGTGACAGCTAAATTACAGGTGCTGGAAACCTGTCCTGTTTTCTGTGCTCACTGAATGATAATATTTGATACTGCAGTATTCGGAATACAGGATTTACATGACACCATAAAACCAATTCCTTTTGAGATCCATATTAACATATTCATAACACTGCTGAAATTTGCACATAGGTTTAGGCTCACTGGAATACCTGCACTCGGAACACCAGGTTTCTGCAGTTGGAATTCAGATAACCAAGTATTCAGAATGACATAGTGAATACTCTCAGAGTTTGGATCTACATGATTTAAAACAGGACCCACGAGCAGATCTAGGTTGTTATCCAGCTGTCTGCTGGTTTCAGCTCAATCATACCCTAAAGGCATAAGAGGTGGAAGCTTACCTGTCTGTTATGCTGTTCAGTAAGTTAGTGTCCTGGTCCAGCCTCAACATGTAACATTCATTCATCACAGGGAGCAGTCTCACACCCTGCTTCTTTGACTTGTTTACTATTTGCCGGTCAAACTTCACTACTCTTCCAACATAAGTCGGCAAACAGTCTGATTCATTGCTGCAAGGTGATGTTTCAAGCATAATCCTGTATCTTCTGTAACTGAGTCCACTTGAAGTCACAAGAATGTATAAATCATATGAGGAAGTGGACTCAGATGATTTTAGTATCTATAGTATTTAAAAAAAGCACATTTGTATATCACATATCACAGCAACATTTATCCATGCAACAAGTCCATGAACTCTGTTTGACTTTGAAGTGAGAATCTCACTTTCCCTAATATTCAATTTAAAACTAATACTTATTTGAATACACCACATGGCAGCACCTCAACAACTTCCCATCATGCAGAATAAAAAACAAGGCCCTACGGTACTACAAAATGACAAATGCAGCTGTATCACTCAGTTGCTTGTTTAGGTTTAGTGAAATTACAAATAGGACTGTAATCCATTTTCAGAATGTGGTACTGGCACAGACATGCTGACGACTCTAAATGCAGGTGCTCATAAAGAAAACTAATGTTCTTTCCACTTACTGGGTACAAAAGATCCCAACCCATAACAATTATCAGAAAAATGCAAGAGTATAAACTTCAAACATTGTTCTGGGCAAATTGGAATTTTAAAAACCTGCTCAACCTCTCAACCTCTGAATGCATTTCTCTAAAGATGATCACAACAAGCGGTTTCTATAAAGCATTGACATGCTGGTAAACACACACAAGAATATGCTCTTACATGCTAATAAAAAACTCGACAGGATTTTGAAGAGGGCCAAACCAGAAATGGAGAGAATGTGACCATGCCAACTTCTGCCCATTTACAAATCCTAATCCTGCACTCGAAGACTGCTGTAATTGTTCAATCAAGTTACCTGTGCTGGAATACGGTTTCCACTGTCATCGTACACCTTGGCCATTGGGAACATCACTGTAACATTGATGAATGTAGTGATATTCCAAGCCAGTGGGTTATACACTAGGATATGTTGTTGAAGGTCCTGAGAGGTGCCTGGTAAAGCAGAACACATTTAAAAATATGTATATACAGTAACAAGCATCAATATAATAAGCAGTCCTTATTTAACAGTGCTGTATGAACCTATCGTATAATGTGAGGTCACTAGCACTGTTATCCAACAAATTCCCCAAGGGTTTATGTTATACCTATAATAATTCCAGAGATAAAAGCAATGAATTGTGTCGGCAATCCAAAAAACAGCACAACCTCAAGGGAGGGAAATTAAATATCTGAAATACTTTTATTTCATTTGATGTGTTATAACTCACTATTGCTCTTGACTTCCAGGTTGCCAGGGTATGGTGAGTTTTTCCTTGATAAAAGGAATAATGCAGCCATTAACTCCTTAACGCCCATTATTCCTTGAGTCAGATGGTCTAGGTACATATTTCGAACTTTGGGCGACTCGGTTCCTGTAATACCATCATGATGTTGTACCTCACAATGAAATAAAAAAAATGCTATTTAAGCATAAACATTGTTGAATAATCATCCCCTCCCCTTTTGTTAGAATTTTATACCCCATATCTTTTTTTAATAATGAAACAGAAAACAATACACTACACCTCATTTTATTAACTAGTCTGATTTCTTAAAAAAATATATATATATTTTTGTTTAGCTTTTTTCCACCAATTTCATCAATTTTTTACGTTAGGAAAACATGTGTATTGAAATGTATTGAATGATAAAAAAATAAAAATGCAAAACATGAATTCCACATTTGGGGCAGGTTGAGAATCTATGCCTTGCAGATTTGTGAGGTTTAGGCAGCTTTACCTCCGAGACTGCCCATCGGAGGTCCCGAAGGTGCTTCAGAGCCCACTCTTTGGAGATGGGGCCGCTTGGGTACATCACTGCATACTGTGTGAATAGGGACTCTCCAGCATAGAGAAGAGAACTCGCTCTCCTTGCAACGCCCTTAAGGACATTCCGAGAGGCAAAAAATCCAGCCCACGCCTGAAAAGGCTCTGAACAACATAAAAACATAAAATTACAAATAATACTAGAAATAACTGGATTCACTAAAGGAGATTACAACATTATCATTTAGTTGTTGCACAACTCCTGTAAGGCAAATTAATTAACACAAATTTCTTAACTGCCTCAGATCAACTGTGCAAACCTACCAGCAAAATCAGCAGGGCCACATGACGTCCTTATTTTAAATTAATTCAAGAAAATGCAGCGAAAGAGTTTGATTGATATGCATAAAAAATAAATAAAAACTATAAACACATAATGTACTCCCTACTGTACATACAAAGCTGTAATTCCATTTTTGGTGATTTAAATGTCTCTTAAAATATTATTATTTACAATTGGGTGTTTTTCTTATGATAACACTAATATGAAATGTAGGAAACCTATTGAACAAAAATGAAAAAAGCACCCACCAGTGGAGTATGGTAGGAAGTCCTGGTTGTCCCTCAATTCCCAGGAGAGGTTTGCAGTGTGAACAGCCTGGAAGTATTCACTCAGGGTTGCGTACTGCACCGTGACCCCCAACTCATCCGAGTGCCTGTTAATGTGATCCATAAGGGGGTCCATGTTTTCAAACTGAACCGAGGAATTAAAGAACTGCTTGTCACATCCCTGTTATTACAGCAAAGAAAAAAGAACTTCGTAATAATTAAGAACAGCCCAAAAACATCATCTCAACAAATTCTAAAATCCACAAAGAATTACACTTTCAGAAGCACAACAGAAGTTTCATATGTCAAAGTATGAAACCCCTCCGAGCATTAGTTATGTGTGTAATATCCTTCCCAAATGAATTCCTAAAGTTCACAGGAAGAATGAACACAGAGACAGCCTTTTGTCAGAACGCAAGCGGCACAGTGCTTTAAAAGGTTTCAAAAGGTATATTTCTGGCCATGAAGGGTTTCACATTTGATCAGTGAAGTTTAGCTTTGTAATTAACACAAATAACTTCACCAGATCCAATATCCTGATATACCCTGGGATCCCCATAGGCTTATCTAGCAAAGGGTGCATGGGTTGCAGCGATGAGATGATATTCAACAGTTCAAATTGGGAACGAAACAGGAGAAATAGACTAAATGAAAAAAAAAACACAAGGCTCTATTCTGAAGCAAGTGCACATTTTCTGAAAAGAATAAAACCATTGCAAAGCAATTTTCACATTTCTATTCCTCTCTGAAAATGTGTCTTTGCGCTTCAAAAAAGGGCAGACAGCAGTGTAATATATATATATATATATATATATATATATATATATATATATATATATATATATATATATATATATATATATATATAAATACATATTTTACAATATCTTACCCATGGCCAGAGAACATGGTTGGTTCTGAACCAGGCTGCTCTCTCTTTGATATTGTCTGCCATGGTCTTTGCGTATAAATGAAGGCTGTCACTGGACACAGGGAGACTCATATTGGGATAAATGCCATCCTCAGGTGGGCTGGGAAAGAGGGCCACTCCATTCCAGTAGAAGCCTGACCTAAAATAATTGGAACCACAGTATTATTTAGGTATTCCCATGTAGATTTCTCAGTGTTTACATTTTTGTTTTAAATGAAGAAAAATGTAGCACACTTGTTTCTGTGTGGTCTTTTCAGGATTATTTGCATACAAATGTGTTAATGCACACTGTATCTGAAATAGCAACACAGCGGCCGCACACCATGCGAAGCTGCTGGCAGATCAGAGAAAGGTTTGGTTCTCTATTTGTTGGAAAACATGGAATAAGGATGGAGTCGCAGTTTGTGAAGCATGTGGACTTGCGAGAGCTACACTTGTGTTATTTTCTGAAAAGAGACTAACACTGGATAGCAGACTGCTCGTTCCAAAATGCATGTACTACTAGTGACAACCACACAGTCTGGGTGTACAGCTAAACTCATTATGCAAGCCTATAGCATGCAATAAATAACAGCACTGTACAGCTAAAGGTGCTCAAGCACTCGAAGGAGATTTGTAGAACGCAAACACATGTCGGGAGAACCGACAACACGATAAGTGTCCATTTCAAACCAGCGATATTTTTTGCACTTGAATGATTTTATGCATTCAGCACTAGGTTTTATACACACGACACTGCTTACACTGCACATAAAATCAGCAGATTATAGTCCCCAGGTGATTGGCACACGGCCAGGACTGGGAAGGAGAAACCCAGTCTGGGCTTTGCTATATAAATGTAATGCACCTATTCTTCTATGGAAAAAAACTCTTGTTCTGTGCTTGGAAAGGGGATCCCCTGCATATATTGAATAAAAAAGTATATTTTTGAAGAACTAAAGACTGTTTTTTTGACATACTTTTGGAATCGTAACTCACAACAAACGGATGTAATGTTATTTGCAAATCTCACTCCATTTTGCAATATTACTTCACTACTCAACAAGATTTGAGCTGGCTTCTTTAAGTCCAAAAGGGAGAGACTCAAGCAAAAGAAGAGAAGACCCACCGGTTAGAGAAGGGAAGATACGACGGGGTGCAATAGCTGAACTGGTCCATTGTATGAGTGAAGATGTCTTGCTGTTGGCCTAATGATGGGGAACCCCTCCACACAAATTGCAGCTTCTGTTTTAAAAACACAAAATATGCTTTACCACACCTGGGTTTTACAATGCTTACCACTGCTTTACTATGTTTTCACTACACTTTATTATGGTACAATTTAATAAGGCATTGGTTATGAAACATCACAAGATATGCAGTCCTACACTTTAAACCTGAAAACTGAGCAAGCCTTTACTAAAGATGAGTCATTGTCACTTAAACTGGGAGATGCAGCTTTTACAAATCCAGAATACATGTCAAGGAAGCCATGTGCATACAAAATGAATCATACGAGGGCCAGCAAAGCCAGCAGATATTGCATGTTTTATTTTTGCCCAATATGTGTATATAACAGCCTTTCTCCTCATTTTTACCTTATTCTGCTGCATGTCATCTTTGAGGTCGTAGTCAATGCGGGAGATGAGATGAGCATTGAATCCAGCAAGTGCAAATACAACTGGTGTGGTAGCAGAGGCTCCAAAGGGATCCACATGCCAAGAGTACTGAGGTCTTACTCCAAAAGTCTCATACAGGAAACCATGGCCCTCTGGAACACATGGATAGATTGATTTAATAACTTTAAAAAACAAAGATTATGAGGTTAAACATAAGACACTACGGGGTTGTTTTGATCAACCTTTATCCCGCTAGAATAGGCCATAGATTGTTTTTAAAGCATTATAAAGCATTGGGTCAATCAACCTAGACTGCACTCCTGGTTACCCTGGGATTTGCACTACAAATAAGTGGTAGATGCAATCCACAGGGGTTCCCTGGTGCTCTAAAATGTAGTTATGGTTTATGCCCTGGCATGTTGCTCAGTCCCTGAGACAGTACAAATCAGTTTTACCTGCATTCATTTTTTATTTTTTTATTAAAGATATAAAGATATAAACTGCAATTAAAGATGTCCCCCAAAGTCAACTTTAGTGTACAGTTTTACATTGTATTGTAGATTTGTTTAGCCTACAACACTTTGATCAGTTCGTAGTGACTGATGTTCAGTCAGGCAGTGTTAGAAAGTGATGACAAACCCAAAAGAGCAGTAAACCAAGCTGCCTGTTAACTCTTTCTTCGGAGACTGTACGGTTACTCTAAAACAGAGCGAATTTCAAGAAAAAAATATTTAAGCCCAAAGTTTACCGGTGAGCTGTAAAATCTGGTCATCAAGTTCCGTCACTGCTTCATCATGCATCACCTGACCACCTATAATGAACTCCAGACGTCCTTCTTTAAGTAAATTGCGTACCTGAAGTACATGATACAGTTCAGTATTAAATAAGTCTTAATTCAGGAGATACAATAGGTACACAACTACACTTAGTAGCAAAATATTGTACAGTAAACACTAGATGTCATGGGTAATGAAAACCACTTCACAGGATGCTGTACTGTATAAGACAACATTAACTTAAAGACTTTTGTTACTGAAAGTCTGCTGTTTTGGCTTGAATACAATTTGGTGTTCATGAAATGTTTAGACAGTTTTTAGAAGACAATAGCAGTTTATGTATTGGGCTCATCACTACTTGTTACTTGTTATTGACAGGAAGCTTCTGTATTTTGAATTTGCTGGAAAGGCCAACCTGCAGTTTCTGTGTATCCGTAGCAACAGAATCCCACCACAATCTAAAGAACTCCTGCTCCACAGCAATAAATTTGCGCTGTCTCCCCTTTAGTAGTTCCTCGGTCACAGTGGTGTACACATTCGCTGCATATGCCTGCATGCTTTCCTGTCAGGGGATATGATTAGTAAAAAAAATACAACTGTCCAAAATACTTTCTTGTCAATCAAAGTGAAATAGCAATAACCCTTAGCTAGGCTGCCCAGATTTCCAAAGCAGAGCCCAGACACAGATTAAAAAGAGTTTTAAAACTCCAGTAAACAGTGTTTTTTTATTTTTTTATTTTTTTATCAGTATTACTGTTTACAATATCTGCACTTTCCATTTCCAGTTAATGGCCATGTTTAACTACATGTTAGGACCTTTTGCTATTTTTACCCTTAATTTCATTTATTATAGTAACCTAGATGACAGATATTTTCTGGAAACATATTTAATATGATTGGCGACTGTTTACTTAATTAACGTAAGGAGTGCTATTTGGCACTGTTGCAAACCAGGACTATTTGAAGTTTTGGGCTGTCAGAAAGAATCCCATAATGCCATTTCCCTTTGGTTTTCTAACAGTTGTATAGTATGTGTTGTTTTGTCTCCTCTTTGGATTGACATTTAAATACGTTGAATTTGCTCACGATGTTGAAGACGGTGCGTTCAAGTAGCACAGATTTCCGCAGTTCTGTACAGATCTACACAGTTCACAGCAAGGGATGCTGTGCGATGTCACGAAGCTCCACCCTTAAAATAACTGCAGATCCAGCACAGACCAGCACAGCTTTGAAAAGTAGCTGTGGGAGCATAGATATAGGGTGCGTTCACGGAGATAATTCTGCGCAGACTGCAGAATCTGACCAATTTAGCCAATGATCTTCTAAGAATGATCTCCGTGAACGCACCCATTGGCTAAATTGGTCAGACTCTGTACAGAATCTGCGCAGAATGATCTCCGTGAACGCACCCATTGTCATTTGGGTAGAGAAAGAGAGACGCCATCTTGCCTAGGTATAAGTGCAGTCATCTATGAGTGCAGTTTTTAAAACCATTTCACATCTTCAAGTATGTACGAGGTCTCGTTTTTATTTTTATTTTTTCATATTGTGTCTTTTAACGGTTAGCAGTGTGTTATGCCTTATAAAATACAAACCTTATTTATGTCGTTTTACTATGTGCAAGTAATATATTTTGTATTTTAATTAAATTATTGAGTTATAAAATTTACATTTTAGGGCGCCAATTTTACGCGCCATGTCTGTGAAAGTAAGTAGTTTATGAGTGTTCTTCCTTTAAAAAAAAAACAAAACAAAACAAAAAAAACCCATTAATTAGACCCGTCTGTTCTCTTTCCAGTTATATGAATGGTTTGATTACGTTCTTTATCCGACATCGACATGCATATTGATTGTGCAGCTAAACTGTGTCAAGTCGGGTTCCCGAAGACTCGTTGAGGAGATGGCTTAGGGTTGGGTTAAGAAGTCCCCGAAGACTCGTTGAGGAGGGGGCTCACCATTCACGGGTAACAAATAACATTACTACTATTTACATTTTTAGTTCTTTATAAATAGTACTTGCTTACTGGTATCTGAATATATGTTTTAGAAAATGAAGATCGGTTCAAGCGGTACAGTAATTCCTGAATGACCTTTTTTTTTTTTTTTACAACAATATATTATTATTATTATTATTATTATTATGTATTTCTTAGCAGACACCCTTATCCAGGGCGACTTGCAGTTGTTACAACATGTACATACAGTATTTTAAAGAATTACAGTATAAATAAGAGCAAGTACAATAATAACCTCAGACCTAATCAAATACAATACACGATAACTTCAATCCTAGTAAGAGCAAGTACAAGATAAAGTAAGGGTTAAATTAAATTAAGGGGCAGAACAAATTGGGCAGATAATATGGCAATAGTTACATCAGGGTTAGATAAGCGTGTTACAAGTGTTGCAGATACAGTTAAGTTAATGCAGTTTAAGTGCAGGATTAAATACAGGTATAATAAGGAACAATAGTATGTGTGTGTGTGTATATAGATAGATAGATAGATAGATAGATATAGACAATTGAGTCAATTGAAACATATAGGTTAGTACATATTAAGAGTAACCCTTTTAAAAGAAATCAATGGAGAATCGCTTTTCCATAGACAGGCTTCTGACAAAAAAACTCTGGGAACCGACAACATACAGTGTTTTGTGCAGCAAGCATTTCAAAGAAGATCTGTTTGACAGAACTGGACAGTTTGACTGAGGGATCATGCTGTACCCACGGAATCTGACTTTCCAGGACATAAGAATATAGGTGTTGTTTTAATTTATAATCTAGCCTCTGTGCTGAAAATGATGACTCTAGACTGTCTATAGCTAATGCATCTGAGTATTGTTTGCTTGATGAGTATTGTTTGCTTGATTCTAGAGTTTGCAGCAGAAGCCACGGAGGGTTCTCAAGCAGAGAGACTGTGAAGTCACAGTAACAGCTCCTAATGAGAATGTCTCATCCACTGTGTATCTGATAAAAATGTTATGGTTCCAGCTTTCCAGTTCCGTGGTTGTTTGTGTTCCTTTTCATGTTCTATGTTATGTGCACACTGGCTTTTAAAACTTGTGCATGTCTGCATTTGGCTTGGTAATTTAACATTTCTATTTCACATGCACATTTTACACATTTACGTTTAAAGTTTACTGCACTGTTTACTTTTCTTTTTACACACCTGAAGAAGGGCTTTTATATATATAAACCGTACATAGTTTTAATTGTCCATTTACAGTGTTAAAACATAATTGCAACTTCATAATGCGACAAAGTGTGTTAGAATGTTTTATTAAAATGTGTTTAAAGCCATGTACATTGCCTTGGATAAAGCTGTCTGCAAAATAGCTATAATAATTGTGTTCAATTTCCTATTACTCTTCTATTAAAATCTGCTACATTTTCTTTCTCTATTGCCTTAAATAAAATTTCTAACATGGTAATGAACCGTATTCATTTTTTTTTTTTTGTAAAACCGCGCTTTGTATTCATCATTAGAAATAGCCTATATTTGGTGTTTGTGTATGTATATTCCAGTCAATCGTGAGGGCAACGTGAAGTCAGTAGGCTATACACATGTTCAAAAGTGATTTATGTCTGACAAGGTAAAATAATAACAGGCATTGATGATGACAATTACGACAATGCATATTTTTCATTTAATATAACTGGAAAATCCGATTTACACTTAATCGGATAATACAGTAATTTCAATGACAGCGTGTTTTTTAATTTAACAATCAAAACAAATATGTTTTTATAAATCAATATTTTCACGTAGTATTTGTAGTTATAATATATTACTGTTATAAATACAAGTTTAAACACCTAGTTTGTATCTCCGCTTTTATCTGTTGCCTTATAGGGAATGTACTTCTGGCCCTAGGCAACATGGCCGCCGGTTTGATACTGCCACCAAAGATAATCTTTTTAAATAAAATATCTTTGCTGCCACTCAGGGAGCTTGTATAGGCGTGTCATCTCTAATGTTTCTATGGGCGTGTTCTCGGATCCCAAAGCAAGCGGCGACTGGCTGCCCTCCGTTCGACGTCACACGCAGCTACTAGAGAAACGCCTTCCCAGAGCTCGCTGCGCGTGGTTGCTCTGACGTCGTTGCTTCAGTAACGCCTTCTGCAAACCTTTGGGTAACTTACTTGCAACATCACCTGTTTATACTCTAGTTGCATAATTAATGACTTATTCTATTTGTTTGATGTATATAATTAAACGTAATTACATTTAATTATTTAATTTATCACAATGTATCACACATGGGGATCGCATTCATTTGCAGTCCATTTGAACTCAATTTTAATTTTTAAATGTCCTATAGTTAGTTTCTGGATGATCAGACTATACAGAGTCAGTATGATGTAATTGACCATTAACTTTACTGCAACACTATAAATTGCTTATCATGGATAAGTACATTATGTTTAATTTACTATGAATTACTATTTTATATTGATTAAATTTATTTATGTGGGTAACACTTTAACGTGTCTGTAATTCATGATGAATTACGTATGAACTAATTCATCAGCATGATAAAATAGGAATTCATGATGAATACACTTCTAATTCTAATAATGTAATTCCGTGTCTGCAATTCATCATGAATTACATATGAACAGACACTTATTTTAAAGTGTTACCATTATTTATAACGTTATAATCCAGAAACTAACTCTAGGACGTTTAAAAATTAAAAGTAAGTCAATGGACTGCAAATAAATGTAATCCCCATGTGTGATACATTGTGAGAAATAATTAAATGTAATTACGTTTCATTATATTCAATGCGTAACTGTGCGAATAAATAACTAACTTCAGCCTCGAATCGGGAATAAGTAACTATGTTCAGCCCTTGAATCTGGAAATAACTGACTTAAGCCCGGTCCTTGTGTAAAGCTCGGAGCCCCCATCCAGAACTCATCTGAGTGTCAGTTTTGGGTTCCAACTAGTTAGCTGTGATTGGCTGAACGTGCCGACAGACAGCAAGAGCAAGCTCCGATTTCCTCGATGGAAGTGGGTGAGGCCGAGGGGAATGATTGACACTTTGTGCTTGCACAATTAAAATAAAAACGTATTTAAATAAAATGGAGCAAAAGTACACAGCTCAAATAAAATCTTGCGAACCCTAGCGTAAATTGGGGAAGCTGTTTTTTTTTTTTTTGTACACAGCTCAAATAAAGAACTTCCGCAACTTCGGTAAATTGAATTTCAATTTAAGGTATGCTGTGTTGTTGTTAATAGATTAATTTTTGTTAGTAGACGATTGCATTATATTTACTTTTGTTACTTAACCTCACATAGATAAATGGCAATGGCGCAGTCATTGTATTACAGGAAGTCACGTTTGTGTTTGTTATGATTTCCTATATTCACGTGATCTCTCATATGACAAGTATATAGTTATTTTATAAAAGCTGTAACAAAAATGTTTAGTACATTACAGTATTTAAAAATGCCAGTTTTACGGTTGTTTGCTTGTGGAGTACAGTAAATTCTCCTAATTATCAACGCATTTTTAATTTTTACACCGCCGCTTGATACATGAATTGAACATGAATTCTGACAACACACTATGCCAAACATTAAGAAAATAAAAATACCTGCACTGTGTAGACCCAGCCCACGTCCATGTGACTGTGCGGGATGACAAACGTTTGGATTGTGCCCGGTTCATCTTTACCTAAAGTGATCTGCAACACAGATAATAAAACACAAAAAATCAACATTTCTGCCCTATACAGTACTATACTTCCATATCACAGTCCACTTCCTCGGTGAACCCACTCAACAGCAACACCAACTACAGAGAGAGAAAGAGAACAAACTACAAAACCCCTCCCATTGAAACTACTGAGCACTGTATTGTACAGAAAATAAAAAAAATAAAAAAAAAAATCAACTGATCCCAAAAGTAAAGATTGTAATTTTTTAAATATAAATACAATATTTTTAAAAAGACGATGTCAGTTACGTTTATTATTATTATTATTATTATTATTATTATTATTTGTATCTAGCCTCTCTGACCAAATGGTACTGTACGAAACAGTCAAGCTAAACAAGCTATGGTATATATAATTCACGAGTTGCATAAAGTTTAACTGAAAATTACAAAAAAAATATGTTTTTTAAAAGTACGTTTGTGTCAGCTGCCATGAGTAAATACATCTTTTCTGTGGACGTGTAAAATGTGGATTTTTTTAAAAAAAAATTTAGTTCCAAATATAACATAATTTTCAGTTCAAATGGCCATTGCTCACGAGTAGCGCGGGAAAGTATGCAAACCCGACTGTAGAAACACATTAGGAGATGAAAGGCAACACGTCTCGTTTATTATGACCACCGTAATGAAAGGTTCCGTAATTGGTTTCCCAGGTTTAGTTTGCAGCGCTGCAAATCAATTGGATTTGGAGCATCAATGGCCGCAGACAGAATCTCCGCCCATCACCAATGTAACAGTCACGGTGAAACAACCAAAAGCTTGAAGTTCACAAAGATCCTCCTGTACAGATAGATCTTTATTTATATATTTGAAGTTGTCAGTAATGTTTCTAATTTTGAAACTTGTAATGACTGAGGAAACTTCCAGTAAATAACAAAATGTCAGGTATGTAGTGCAAATATTATTTTAAAATTATCCAAATATACCTCGAGCTGCTCATTTATAATCTGTTTTTTATTTTATGTGTTATTTTAATCATGTAGGAGTTGGGGTTTTCAAGGAAGAAGCACAGTGGTGTTTGGCTCAAATAAACGGAACTACAGAACTGAAAGTCTCTGAAGGTAGGACAACAGTGTTTTACATTTTGTCAGCCAAAGTTGCGTCATTGTGGTATCACGTTATATTCTCCACACTTTTTTTAATACGACTGTATTTTTTTCCAGCAGTCAGTAACTTTGACTTGTTTAGTCAGTTTTCAAAACCTAATATTTATAATTGCAAAATAAATAACAACAATGATAAATAAAAAAAATGAATAAATAAAAAGTGCAATACTTAGTTTACTTTTACCAGAAACACAACAATTTAGGCTGGTGTCAGTCAATTTAGAGAATTAATAATTCTACACTGTTTTTAATGAACCCTTTTAAGGGTATCGACCATTTATTTCTATAATTAATTTCTTAGTGTAATTAAGACACAATTTACGATTGTAAGAAACAGTACCTTTTCTTGTTATGCAGTTTTAACAAACGACGCCAATCTACAGTCGATCTGTTAACACAGGTATGCAAGTTACACGATTTTTTCTTTGCTTTGTATTAATTGTTGGTGGTTCTGTCAAGTGAATATTGGTATTCTGGGAGTTCCTTTTTACATACATGATATTAAGGCTACTGGTCTGTATATATTCAGGTACATTCAATTGACATTGAGCAATAGTTCAAATAATGTTTGTCCTGTAAACATTTTTCAAATACTGGTGAATACCAGAACTAACTACAGAGAATAAGATGCCCCAGGCTTGGTATCATGGTCCAGTTGTGTTCCACAAATTATTGTGGAATTATTGATTTGAGAATCCTTGTCATCTTTTTCCCACTTTGTTCCTAGTTGTAAGGCTTTCCATTTGTCTATTTTAGTTTTTGTTAAGGCCTTTATTCAGTAGTCAAAATCTGTTTGTTACAACAACAACAAAAATGCATTTAAAAATTGCATAAGCTTTTTATGTTGTACAAATGAATGCTTTTCATCTTCTCTTGCTTTCATGGTGAGCATAATAGTGTCCTTTAGTTGCATATCTTGAAAGGAATGCACTCTATTTATCTATCATGGTGTGAATCTGAATTGCCATTGAAACTATTAATAGAATGAATATATTAAAATGGTGGCTGGGGGAAGTGTCAGGTGTACTTCTTTGAGATAATGTAATAGGGTCATTCCATACCAACTCAACCAGAGCCGTTGCCCGACCATCTCTGATTTTGCTAAAAAAAAACATTCACCTGCCAGTTTTCTGGCCCGCGGAGTTCAGAAATGCTAATCAATATTATTATTTATTTACTTTTGTTATTTATTTAATTTTGTGAGACACTTTTGGTTTCAAGCCCCCCCACTGGTCATTAACCCCCTAAAATTTTAGGCCGAAATAACTCACGTGGGGGTGCCCCAAAAACTCACCCAAAGATATTTTTGGACATATGTTGAGGAGATCTACAACAATCAAGCAACCCATTTTGGTATCCACGTATTTTGGATTTTTGAAATTGCATTTGTCATGTATTCGAGCATTGTCCTAACCAAACTAGCATTATTCTTCACATTTTGCATTGTCTGGGGTTAGCTCTAGAGTAAAAAGTAACTAGCTTGGAGCTGAGGGGTTATGAACTTGCGTGTGGAACTTAGATTTCTTTGTTACAGTGACACATTTGAAACTACCAAAACCTCAATTAGTCGCGTTTTAAAAACTACAAACTGATAGAAAACACAAAAAATAGATTACCATGGTTAACTTAAGGAATTTGATGGGTTAGCAACTTCTGACATCACTAGAATTTCACGTCTACTACTGGAATCGAACTAAAAATCCCAGTTCTTACTACAAGTATGTAGCATCAGAGGGGGTCATAATATTCTGCGTATGAAAGTAACAGAATTTAAATCTACAGAGGGGAATCTTAAACCATTCTCTGTGTCTGCTTGGTTTCTGGTCACAAACTCCCCCACTGACAAAGAATGCTTTTAAAAAGAGTCATAAATTAACTGCTGAACAAATGGCTTATCTTCACAATCGCTGAATGACAATTTCGACGTCGCAAGCCAGACAGTTCTGGGTGCTTTGACATCTAAGACAGGAACCAGTCCATCTCATAAATCCAGCTGACAGGGGCGAAACCATGGACCAATTGAGAACAGTAGGCTGTCTCTGAACGAGAACAACCAATGAGAAACACCCCACGTGGACTCGGGCACAGCCCAAAATAACCAAACTAACCAATCACAGGGTGGAAGTCAGGACAACAAAACCAGCCGCGCGACTTTCAGAAACGAGAGGAGTTTGCCCATGCTGGAGTTTGCCCATGCTGGAGTTTGCCCATAGTTGAGTTTGCCCCACAGAAGGAACAGCGCTCCAGGCAAGAGAAAGAAGTGAGCTCCGTCCTCTAGAAGTGGCTTGGAGTTCGGAGGAACGAAATGGAAACTAAACTGCTCTGAAGAAAGTTTCTGAATCATGGGAGCATAAGTGCTCGAATTCACGGAAGGCAAGGAAGAACCAATGTTCTGAAGAGTGGCTAAAATCAGCTTTGAAGAGAGCCATAGGTCTTTGCCTTACGAGAGACTGAAACAGTAAATGGAAGCATAGCCAGCAGCTGGATAACATGACAGCAGGTCATGTACTATCTGTACAGAAGAATTGCAACAAGAACATTTCTACACACTACATAACTCTTCAATTTGCTAAGCATTATCTGAACTGAGTTACGTCTGATCAATGGAACTATTTCCAGTTGGAAAACTGCCAACAATAACTATAATGCTGCAAGACTAGGAGATCAACAAGCTGATCTCCATTTGAAAAGAACTATTTGTTTATTGCGAGCCTACGCAATACAATGCATACAGCAAAGTACCGTCTTCATTGGAACTTCAGATCCAGAGCTGCAGTGTTCATCAACCTAGATTGACTTCTTTATATGGAAAGTATTCAACATATCTAATATGGAGGCTGTGTGGTCCAGTGGTTAAAGAAAAGGGCTTGTAACCAGGAGGTCCCCGGTTCAAATCCCACCTCAGCCACTGACTCATTGTGTGACCTTGAGCAAGTCACTTAACCTCCTTGTGCTTCGTCTTTCAGGTGAGACGTAGTTGTAAGTGACTCTGCAGCTGATGCATAGTTCACACACCCTAGTCTCTGTAAGTCGTCTTGGATAAAGGCGTCTGCTAAATAAACAAATAATAATTACATAATAATAATAAATACTTTATGACTCGAGAAAGTAACTGTAGTAAATGCTATCAAGTTAGTAGATAAACTGTCCTAGAAATAGAATATAACTTCCTGTTTTAGTGTGTAAGAAATGTATCTTGTTTGTTGAAATGTGCAACTCAAAGGAGTTGTCTCGTAAATGCACAGAAGTTGATCATTGCCCCATTTCTAAGTTAATTTGAATATAGAATCAACTGAGGTTGATAACATATTATTAGTTTGGTATATCACGTCCTAAACTAAGTTAACACGGTAAAACTAATTTGCTAAATTAGGTACACGGAATGTTGGATTCTGTTCTGAATGGGAAGATGAATTAATTCTCGTGCATATTGACATGATTGATTACTAAGAGAAACGGGTATTGGAAATTCTAATGCAAAGTAGACAATTTGTGTGATAAGCCACATTTAATATTAGTATATTAACCATGTATGCTAATGATGTTATGGTTGTTGTAAACATTTGACTATGGAATCAATGAACTGTACATTTGACGCATATCTCTAACCAATAGCCTTTCCTTTCTGTAATATTAGATTAGTTGTGCACCCCATTTTTTTTCTTAAATAAACTGCTGATTTATATTTCTGACACGTGTCGGTTATTGTCTAAGGGAATCAGAGTTCTACATGATCCCACCACACTATTATGGTACGTCTCAGTTAATAACATTTGGACGTTCTTAAACAGGGTGCCTAGAGACTAATTTTATATTTAAATAAATTGTATACCTAATTCACTCCAAGTATATAACTACGCAAAAAGGAAAGGATCTTAAACATTTTAAAAGTTGCATGCAGAATGTGGTTGATTAACAACTGCTATAGAAAACACACATCACAATGTTCAGTAATCATCAAATTTAAAATGATTGCATGCGTGAACTGGAACAGGGAGCAAGATTTTCTGCGCAATGTTCTTCCATTCATAGATCCTCGGGGAAGGGTCACTTGAAGGTGTTCGGTCTGGCAGGATGCATAACCTTCACTTGTGCTCCATCATCAGAGACGTTCTCAACTTCTCCAGGGAACAGTTTATTATCATACAACACCTTCATCCAGTCACCGACCTGTAGATGCAGCTGAGCTGGACCCTCCTGGACAAATGCACCCCTCAACTGTAACCACATGGAATTCCGTTGTTTGACTTGTAAATGAGACCTTTATCTTGCCTGGGGTATCGGGTACAAAGTGGTGTGCTTCCCTGGAGTCAGTGATGGCTTCGTCATACCTGGCATTAAAGAGAGGGAGATTCTCTTCAATCTGTTCTTGAAAGACGAACATGACCTGCACACTTGTTACGTGTCCTTTTGGCCATTCATACAGCTGGCTAGGGGCAGGAATTATTATTATTATTATTATTATTATTATCTATTAGCAGATAACACATTATTTTTACATACAATCACATTATTTTTTACACATTATTTTTACATACAATTACCCATTTATACAGTTGGGTTTATACTGGAGCAATCTAGGTAAAGTACCTTGCTCAAGGGAACTTTTAATAACTTTAATTTGATATAGCACCCTTCGCACCAAGGTATAGTACCTCCCACACCATCACTTCACCATCCCACACCATCACACACTGTGTGATGTGGCAAAGTAATGCCATTCTGCAATGATACCGGAGTCTTGCTGATGAAAGCTAAGGTTGGCAAAGTTTTTGCAATTCTTGTATTGCCTAGCAGCTCTGTCACTGAAGTAATGTATATGTTTCAAGTCAGGGACCTCCATCTTGATCAAAGGAATTACTTCCTTCTGAAATACATACACTGTCGACATGGAGTGTTGCAAATCCTTACTCACCACTGCAACACTTGTGTGCTTAAGTTCACCATCCCGACAGAAGTAGAACACAAATGGATGGAGTGCTGCCTGAGAACTGTCCCAATGAAATCCTTGGGCAGTGTCTTGGATCATAAAACTATAATTTTCTGCAAAATCGAGCAGACAGATGGCATGGTCCTCTTTCAGATCTTCTATCAGGCACCTCAAGAAGTTGCTTTGACTCATGGCGACGAAGTAATGCTTCCGCAGGCTCAGAAGTTTCTGAACCAGGATTCTATTGAAATCCTCGATCTTCTTTGTCAAAGTTAGCAGGCTGGAGTGATCAACGTACACTGTACTTTCCGGATCATCAAAGTATTCCTCTAGGGGTTGACGACCGGGACATGCTTCATAAGTGCCTGTCATACATACTTCTTTTTTTTCAGACGCAGTTTTTTTCTGGGACAGTGACTTGGGTGCCAGGTTGCCAAAATATGGACCTGTAGTTCCTTCAAAGTAGTTGAAGAAAAGGCGTCTGAGGTTCTGAAGCACGTAATCACCGTCTGGCACACCTGGAACATACGCCGTATTGGATGTACTAGTCGAGGGAATTTCTCCAACACCCACAACTTTTGAAACCTTAGCTGCTATTGTAGAAGAAATCTTCTTTAACTCACGGTGTTCAACAGGAACTTTCCGTTTCACTGGAGACTGTCCGATGCCGATGAAGCCGAGCTTTGTTCGCGAGATGTGCTTTGTACTTGCTCAGGCTGCTCCTGCTTGCTTTCCTTAAATGTGAACACTGCAGCGCCACACAGTGTTCAAAACCACATGGCAATCACGCTGCATTTTCAAGATTGCCGAAGGCATGCGTAAAAGGTGTGGTAAACAGGGACGTTTTTTTGTTGTTGTTTTCTTTCGAAAAACAGTGAATTTTCCATAATTTTTTCAACACCAGACCTCACAGCCGAAGGAAATTTTGAGATTGAAACCCGCATACAGTATGGTAAGCATGTGGCAAAGTGGTGAGTGGATACAGGTGAGTGCAGTACAGGTACAAATCACACAGACAATTACTAACAGGTGCAAGGGTGTTTATTGATAAATTACTACAATGTCCAGAGCCTTGAGGCAAAACACCTGTAAATAATAATGCTGGAAGTGATTACAGCGGCGTGTATCACTTCGGTTTTGTAAAATCCCACGGGTTTGACCCGCAACCAAAAAGTCCAGTTTTATCACCCACACAAAGACACAGTTCCTACGGTGCGGGATTTAAGTGCTTGTGGTGAAAAGACAGTTCTCAGTGGAAAGTGAAGTGCTGGTGTCCGGGTTTAATGCTGGCCTGCGGCTGCAGCTCCAGATCGTATTAGTAATCTTTTAACAAACTAAACAAACAAATAACGTTTACAAGACAGACTAACAGAACACTCACCGTTTTTACATGCAGGGACTCCTTTTAGGTTATTTCCTAACCATTCACAAAAGGAACAGATCACGTCCGCTATGACCCCTATTTATATCCTTGCTCATGACCCCTAGGTTAACGAGCGCACCGCTCCTCCAATCCTCAGATGCCACACAGTTTACTGTTTGGGTCACTGAGTTTGTACCGTAGCATCGCCCCTTTCCTAAATGACCGACCTCCACCTACCCTACGGAATAAATTGTCATGCCATTTAATTAAGGGTACTCTGTTCCTTTTACACAGTGCCCTCACAGGTTGAGAGGGAGATCTAACACCAAGAGTCATTTGATCTCTATCACAGCATGCCATAAAGATCATGAAATGGTTAACCCCTCAACCACCTAAAGTTTGCCAAGATTAGCTATTTTTTGTGTTTTCTATCAGTTTGTATTACTTAATTTATAACCCCTGGGTTTGCCCAGCATATAATAGTCCTGTTTTTATTATACACCCACACAAAACACATACACAAGTCAGTTAGTGCGTGAATTAGTGCTAGTGGTGTAAAATACAGTTTATAGTGATACCAGTGCAGTGCTGTTCCGGGTTTGTGCTGGCCTCTGGCGACAGCTCCGAAACGTGTTAGCTGTCTAGTGAATACAAACAAACAAATAGACAGAACAAGAGAAGCACTCACATTTTTCACCAAAAAAACACCGGTTCTTCCAGGTCACTTCTTAATAACCAAAAATGAAGGACCTGATTACGAGTCTCCGTCCCCTTTTTATGCTGTCACGCATGACCCCTTGGTAAACTAATGCAGCTGCCTTACAATCAGCGACTGCTACATTGTTTACCTTCCGGGTCAATACGTTCTTGCAACGGAGTCTCGCCGTCAATTGTGGGGAAACCTCAATCTTTCTAGAAATATATTTTAAGGGCAATTCTCATCCCTCTCATTGTGCCACACTTGCTCTAGCGTTCAACACTGCCTCGGGACGGTTGTATTAAAGAGATCCAATCCTGGATCCAGGCTCTGATCTGAGTGGAGCTTCCGTGCTCTTTGAAGACTAAAGTCATGCCTTCGTAATTCCATAACTCAGAAGCGACTGAATAATGTTTACCACACTCATCACTCATGACAACATTGTGCCAACAATGTATTGTTTTGAATGATTGCAGGAATGTCTTTGGATCTTTTAATTGGACATACAAGGGATACAATGTTTTGTAATACTTGCTTGTAACATATTTTATTATTTCAGATAGAAACTGTCGTCGTCCCCCCTCCCCCCACACACTTTTGAAACCAGTTACGCCACTGCCTGTGGTGATCATGTCAGATCAGCAGGCATTTCCTGTAAAATGTTATCAACAAAGAAAAAAAAAAAAAAAACTTACTTTTGGCTTCCTGAACAAAAAACATGTTGGTAAATGTATTCATTCCAGGCCTCTGTGGTGGTTTTTCTACAAAGAGTATATATCATTGTCATTCTATCTTGCAGACAGGGCAGCAAGTTGTGGGTTCAATCCCAGGCCAGGTGGGGGACACTGCTGCTGTTACCCTTGAGCAAGGTACTTTACCTAGATTGCTCCAGTAAAAACCAGTTTTTACATAATGTGTAAAAAACAGTGGAATTGATTGTAAAAATAATGTGATATCTTGTAATAATTGTAAGTTGCCCTGGATAAGGGTGTCATCTAAGAAATAAATAATAATAATCTTTGTAGCAGTTCTTTTTTTAGGCTGTGGGTTTTTAAATTGCCAGCAGAGGGCAGTACAGGATGCATTTCGGTGGGGATTTTATTAACGTGTTTTACACGGTTTCTTCTCAAATCCACTTTCCCCTGATGAAGGGGTCCTGTGTAGTCTTGCAGCTCCTGTTTTCATGATTTAAACTACACCAGGTACTAGTTGACAAAACCCAGTAGAACTGGTCTGGTGTATAAATGTGCAACCTGAGATGACCAGAGCTATTTCAATCTTTAGACTAAAGCAGCTGCATTTGAAAGTAACATGACAGAACTGTAATAAATGGATGTAAGTGGCTCTCTTATTGCATCTCATGCCTGTAGTTTATACAGTCCACGTTAGATGCACGGCGTGTCTAGGGTAGTCTCCATATGTTCAAGATACTGTGACATACAAATGTGTGAATAAATTAAAATACTTTCCTTTTGGCTGGTTATAACAAGACATATGTTGGTTAAGTCTTGGTGTTTCATTATTTATGAACCAGTATCAATTTTTGGAGGTATCAGTACCTCCATGCACAGCTGTTAAACAGGTTAGTTCAATACTGGAGCAATTCTAGTTATGTGATTGTGGCAATGTGCCCCGCCCCTGTGTGCATATTATGTGTTGTATGTTGCGTGTGTGTGTTAATGTTGGTGTATAGATTGGTACACGGGATATAAACGGGTCTGTGTTTCACGTGTATTTAAAAAGTGTAGATTTGTATTTAGGCACGAGGAGGGCACAAATCACTTCACGTGCTGATTAAAAGTAATATATGAGCACAGGGTTGCACAGAATTAATTCACGTGCTGGGATTCAAGTGAATAATTAATTAGTAATTGAATCCCAGCACAACAGTATATATAGATGTACGTTTCATTCACTCAGAGTTGGGTGTTCGGTGAGTGGAGAACGGGATTGGAGACGGAGGAAATTGTGTATCGTAAAAGCGTAAATAGTTAAATCTGCTCACCGTGTTTTGTTCGTCTGTCTGTGCACTGTTTAGTTCGTTTTGTTTGTCTTTTTATTTTGGCGTATAGTGCCGTGTCCTGTTTTGTGTTCCAACCTTTTATTTTCTGTTCTGTTTATTAAATGCTGAGCGAAAGCATTCGCTCAGCTTCACCAAACCACACATCTCTGTCTGTTTATTTCCTGCTTCTGGTCTGACGCCACCCACTCCGGCCGTCTTTGTGACAGTGATTTATCTTTTTTTTTTTTGTAAACATTTTTTTTACTATAATAATTTGACAGCATATTTCAGGCACATTGTACACAATGTACATGATATGATACATATTTTCTATGTTTCTTTGTAAAGAAGTTGCTTTGGTACTGTACAGTGTACCGTATGCCAGGCAGGGAGAATTGAAGATCTTATCAAGTCAGTCTGAACGGTAACATCAGGAATATTTAATCTAACTAGGATGTTGGAAAACATGGATTGAGAATTGATTAGCAGTTTGCTACACATGTGGACTGACAGAGCTATACTGGTGTTCTTTTCTGAAAAGAAACTAATATTGCAGATAGCAGACTGTTTGGTTCAAATTGCATGTACTGCTAACAATTGATAAGAGACCTTGTTTCTACAAGCTTCTTGTCCAACATTGACTGCAAGCTAACAAGATAACAGTGCTATGGACCAGGAGGGGCTAGGCTCTAAGACTTTTGGGAATACAAAGCATAAAGGAGCTAAAAGGCTCCCAGGGACTGCCGTTGGACCCAAAGGTTCACAGGGAGAGTAAGAGATAATACCACTAGGACTTAAAGGGTCTAAGGCAAAACGGAGAGAAGATGACAAAAACCAGATGTATGGACCTTTTTGGGGCACCAGGGGTTTGAGGAATGCACTAGATCACACACACACACACATACACACACTCACACAAAATGAAATATATGTTAACAGGATAATGAGTTGTACCTTTTCTATTGGTTAAGTGTCAGAGAAAGAGGAGGAGAGAGACACCTATGCAGAAGGGTATTTAATGTCATGCAACAATTGTAAGAACGAGTATTCTGTGTCCTGTACCTGGGACCAGACTCCCTGCATATTTCAATAAACCTAACAACTGACTGAAAAAAAAGGACTCTGTGCAGTTTCTTGAATCTACTTACTCACCATCCTCTTTTTTAAGTTACATCATAGGATTTCAAACAAGGTCTTCTAAGCATCCTGTTTTTATATATTTAAAAATCATGAACACCTGGTTATTTTGTATTTACTCCTCGCAGTGGTCTGTGTGACCCAGTTAGACTGGGCTTTAAAACCCATTAACATAATTATCGATTATGCTTAAAACCTGCACACTAATGAAAAATCCAACATGCAACGCTCCTTGAAGAATCCCCTGCCAAGAATGGCATTTTACACAGCCATGATGCAAACCTGTGCTCTCGATTGTGTGAGTCACCCTGCACACCACGAAGCAAATGCCTTTCCCTGGTTTCGAGATGATAATCAATAGACAAATCAAGATGAATTTCTATGCAGGCATGTCTTCAAATAAGCACTACAACCGACACCCTGTAATATAAACATTACGATATCATCATATACATTTATGTTAGAAACATACATCCTCCTCCGGAACGGCTGTAAATTCCAAATAAGAGCTACTGTATAGCAATAAAATGTTTCATCTGAATTTGCTAACTTATTCTCCAGCATATGCAAAAATGTAAATGTGACATTTAGACAGAAGGAGGAGTGGCTAGTAGACACCCCTCTATCTTCAGAATGTGATATTCTCTGTAATTTATGCTAAGTAGCACGGATACCAAGATTCAGGACAATTGGATAATCGGTTCTCCAGATCCAAGTAAAAACGTGTGAAGTGTGACACACATACAATACCGCCTCCCCTTTTCCCATTATTTTACTGTTTTAGGTATCCATTGTTTTTTAGTCTAGTTCTCCCTGTACAATAGCTCTTGCATGAAGCAGTTTTTAAATGGGCTTCTTTATTTTTTAAACTTGATAAACAGAATACTGAAACAGTGTCTTTTTGATATACAACTCATCACTGTGTCAAACCGTTGTGAACTGGGCACACCATGAAGCTTTTGCACAGGCTACCTAAATAGACTCCCATAATTACCTGGAATGATTTGAAGTGTCCTGTGAATTGGAGGTTTGAAATATGCCCTTGAAATTGACCACTTGGCCTGCGTTTCTGTAGAGAAGAATGGCAATGGCTGTGGTTAACATTATTTTCTGCGATATTTGTGCATGATTTTACCTACTGCACATGCATCTCTTCAGTTGTTATACTGGTTTCAACCAACCCTTAGTTTTCTGCCTCTCTGTGTGGAAGAAAAAAATATGGCAGCATATTTTATAGTTAATTCTGTAAATGAAGTGAGTAAAATTTAAATGTGACATTTTTTGGATTTTCTTATTTTCTTTTTAAAAAGCTGAAAAAACCAAAGGTGATAATGAAGCTGTACTGCTTTTTAAAAAAATCAAAATGACTAATTGCTGTAGGATTTAATTACAGTCTATATACAGAAAATAACAACCCATTAAAAGCTGCATTGCATTAGCAAGTTTAGATGTTGTTTATCACAAGGATATAATGATTGCAGGTGGGTTGTTTGTTCCTTGACTTGATGTCCTAGCTAACGCATTAGTGCATGGTGGAGGTCTGTTGAATTTGAAACATTATTGCTAAATGTTATATTACACATGGAGTGCTTATGAGAAGAAAAATGTTTCACAAACATTGATCAGTTGAGTTGTGTTTTCATTGGGCAAATCGAAACAAGTCGCTCTGGAGCAGAGCAGTTTGTTTTCAGAGCAACGTGGCAGTTTAAGTGCTGATCTTTAATATTACTGCTTGATTTTATAAAAAAAATAAAATAAAAAATATGTTTCTTTTTTGGCAAGTGGAGAGCATATTGCTTGTTGCTGGGGTTAAACATATACTTGTAGGGAACATTATTGAACAAGGTGAAGCTAAAGTGACTTCTGTTACCATGGGGACACGAGGAAAACTGTGATGACAAGGGTTTTATTGTTTAAATGTTGCTGTTTTTTCCCCCATTTCACTTGCATACTGTACCATAATATTTAAAGGATTTCAAAGGAATTTAATCCCAGGCTTCATAAAGGTTAAATGGTTTAAATAGATTTTATTTTGCATGTGCTTCATTTAAATAAAAATAATTCTAAATTGAATGTGGCTACATCACAGAATACAATGTGACATGAACAAAGTGTTGATTTTTCATGCACCTGAAAAATGCTAGTTTGGATTTGATAATATTGACAGCTTTATTTTGTTTCTTTTGGCATGTACTATAGGGTGCTAAATAGTCCATAACTACGCATTTTTTTGTTATTTATCTGGTATGTAAATAAGGAAAAAAAATATTGTGAATAAATATTGAATGATTGAATAAAATGGACCTGGGGTAATTTGAAAATGTACTTAAACGGGTGTATGATGTATTCCGGTGATGCTGCTAAATGAAACACACTATTATCTAAATGCATATTATGAGATACTCTAGGAGGCGTTAAAGTAGTCCGCCCCCTCAACAAAAGTTATTATTGGTGCAACCCCTGCCTGTGTGGTTAGTGTGACACCATAAGCTGTCAATTAGATGTGGAATTCGTGTTTATAAATTCAGTTGGCTCCAATAAGAGGGACTGGCATTTAATCACTGAGTAGGTGTAAAGTTAACAAGGACATTTCATGGATTATCATGGTTTTAATTATCCATGTGACTTGTTTTAGCAATAAGAGATGCAAGGGAGCGTTATCCGACACCAAAGGACAATATATTAAACTACTTAGAGACAGCGGCCCTCATAAAATAGCCCCTCTTTTGTGTCTAAACCAATTCGGTGTTCCCTTAATGTGGAACGTTTCGATTTGTGATGAAGTTTAACACATTAAAATATGTTTTAAATTATTTTAATAATGCTACTGTATATCCCAAGGATTAAGGAACAGAGTGCTGGACTATACGTGCTATTAATATGCAGTTTCTGTTTTATTACACCCATGGGATAAACAGCAACAAAGTTTGCTTTCACTACCAGTGGTTCGCAAGGCAAAAAAAACTGGTGTGCAAAATCTATACTATACTGGCTGATGGAAGGTAACATAGGAGGAATAAGAATGCCAGCTGCCGAGGAATTGAAAGGGGTTGAATGGAGCTGCATAAGGTTAGGGTTACCATCCAGGGCTTGTATCTGAACAGATACTGCAAAGTTATACCATCTTAGGTTAGAAGCTAACGTAGAGCAGACAGCCCTCTTTCCAGGGCTGTCTGCTGAAAGACACATGCAGTACTTGGATTAGTACAATGAGTTTCTTGACACATTTGGGACACTTGATGGGTGATGTGTCTTAAACCTGTAGAAAATCTGCAGTATACTGACTGGGGTTTCAGATCTGGCCTCTAAATCACTGCAGGAAGAGCAATTTAAAAAATAAAATAATACATGGTACTCCTTAAAGAGTAAGCTGTTTCAAATGTCATTTGGATATCTTTTTAAAACCCCCCTTAGAAATGTTAGAAGTCATGGTGGTTGTGGGTTTTGTTACTCCAATACTGCATTATCATTCTTCAAGCCAGCCTTGTTGTGAGCTTGCTTCCAGTTTGTCTGGAGAATGCTATTCAAATAATTTTACCTTTTTGGCTTTTCAGCTCACTTTTGAACTCTGACAGACCCACTTATTCTGTCTATATAAAGGAACACTATATGCCACTGGCAGCATCGAACGATCACATTCATGAGGTTTCCATGCGAGTGTCTCGTGTAAAATGCTTTTCTGGGTTTCCTTCGCTCCGTTTATTTTACTCAAGTAAACCGGGCTTTTCACCCGACGTCATGCAAATGAATGGGAAAGGTGGGGATTGATATGTAAATTAACTGTGCGTAAAGTACTTGTGCTGTTTTTGAAGATTACTAGTGACATTTTGTGAAAATGTGGTTTCCATGCGCAGAGAACAGGTACACGAGTGAATCTAAGCTGCTGTAATAAAGCAAAATACCCTGTGCCTGCTTGGTTAATAATGTGCTTTACTGCTCTTGACCAAATTGTTTTTCAATTTGGGGAGGCTCGTGCTGTCAGAGATGCTGTCCTTTCTTTTAAGTTGTGTTGGATTTACTGCTGTGTTAAATATTAATGATGCAAACAAATAAAACAATCAGTACGTTCATTTGCAATTTTATTTGGTCAGTTCTGAGAGGGCATCAACAACTTGGATGTTGTTGTGCTGTTTTGGGCGATTTGAGCTGGCTTACGACATCCAGTTCACAAACTATATTTATTAACGTGGAGGGCAGACCCGCATTGTCTTTGGACATAGCTAGGATCAAAAAAAGGACGGGAATTAATTCAGTTAAGGAGCTCACTTGCTCTTCATGTTCAACTTTAGCGTAGTTTTTACAGCAAGGGTATTCTCAAACAGCTGCTTTAATACTATAACAAATGCATAACGCAGTTTGTGGTAAGTGGGTTTTATACAGAACTGTAAACCCACAAGATATATACAACATGACAGACCAGACACAGTAAAAAACAATAATAAAAAAAGGCCACCTGCATTAGCATTAAGATGAACTACTCCACTGCTAACCATAAAATCGCCCATCAACCACTACTTTCTGCCATCTTGGAATCCACAGTAACAACTGACCTGATCCCTTGCAATATTTATAGTTAAGGATTAGCACGCTCATTAACATTCACACGTGAAATGCTGGTTTCCATGCGAAACTGGCCGTGGTTTTCACGAGTACATGAGATTTACACGAGTAAATGAGATTTACCCTATCCCTCACTTTGGCCGTTTTTTTCGGCCACAAACCTGATTTACCCGAGTAATTCTCCCAAACGTGCACACGCATCGCCATTTCACGTGTAAATTGATCCGCATGGAAACCCCATGATTGTCAGATGATTTGAATGAAACAAGAAAGGCTGTTCTGTGCCAGGACTTATGTAGACGAGCTTGATACCAGGTAAAGGTAGATTTAGAGATAAATGATAATAACTTAATATTAAACCACTCAGAATGATTACAAACACCATTTTACTTAATGTTTTGGGCGAAATGAAGCTTATATATTCAATTGCTAGCCTGAATTTTATTAAATTTGGAACGTTCGACCAAGGTGTTATTTTACGTCCTACATAAAAAATGTTTTGTCAATGTCTTCTGATGTTGTTCATGTAGGTCTACTTTTGTATGGTATTGCTGTCTGAACTATTGAAGGGTCAATCTTGGGAACCTTTTCCCTCATTTTGTTGAATCTGTACTGTACATGGACATTTATTATACGATTCCATTCCACGTGATGTAGGCAATGGTAGGTATGTAACTTAAGCCCTTTGTACGGGGGCATTTATATTTTTAATTAACGATCTGTCCACATTTTGCCCTCCAAATCAACTGTGGAAGTTAGTTTGATATGTCTTCTACAGTGTGCTTTTTGTATTTCTCTTTTTCTTGCATATTATCGCTTAATAGCTGATGAAGCATTGAACAAAATGAATAGCAAGTCTGATTTTTACACAGAGAAGTTGTGCTTTGGTACGGATGTCTCCTGCCTCAAAGTAATTCTTTTTGATGAGCATTTCAAGCCTGTTCTCTGCAAATTGTGTGTCACTTAGGTTGCACTTAAAGTGATTCTGCTGCTGTAGTTAAAGATAATGAATTCGGAGCAGGGACAATTAAAGTTGGCACTAAAGGAGGCTGATGATTTGAAGCGGTACACATAGACGGCACGGTGTCATGTGGATAGGAGTTTTTTGCACTGTTTAATTGCGCTAATGTAAAACCACATTTTAAGACACCTGCAGATGTGCCAAATTAACAATAAAGATCCATTATACAGACAGCAGAGAAGGATTCAGAGTGGTAAACTGGGTATTTATAGTACACATGGTATATTTTTAAGAGCGAAACAACAAAGCATGTTTATAAACAAAATGTTAAGGTATCCAGGTGTTCTTTGCTATCCGTTTGATGCATCTACTTGGAGGTGATGGAGAAGTGACGTATAATACATTGCTGCTACAGGAACAAGAACAATAACAGCTAGAATAATAAAACTAAATAAACACTGTCAGTCAAAGCATAACAGTGGCTTGTCATTGTTAGAAAATTGATGTGACTCACTTTTTGTTAAAATTGTAAACCACGTGTTCTGAATCTTTTTCATTATTGATTTGTTGTGGTCTTCAAATCCAATCCACAATGCTTGGTATCTCTTGTAACAGTGGTTAAGTAACAGTTGAAAATCAAAGCTAATTCAAAACCAGGATTTTGGCAGCTTAAACACGAACTTTGATAGAGAACAAGAAGCAAAAAAGGCGTTTGTTAATTTACACCACAAAAAGATAAGTCATATAAAATCAATATTCAGGCTGACTTCAGAAATATATGTCATGAATAATTTTTGTCATGTAGTAAACAACGCCTAAAGCATTTGCATTCAAGGAAACAATGAAATATTGAAGGAAAATATGCTTCAAAGGGATACTCCTGAAATTAATTTAATTGCTTGTTGATTTAGGCCCAAGTAGCAATTTGACTGCGTTTAGACAACGGTATTCAGCAGGTAGTGTAGTGCAGGTGCGTAGATCACCAATAGTTAATGTACTACATCCACACACTGAACAGTATGAAGTACGGCAGCAAAAAATGATCCACTGAAATGTTACATTTAAATAAAAATAAAATAAAATAAAATAAATAATGTTTCTGTCAATTCAAGACCGCCCTCAGTGCAGTCTTCAATAAGGATGGTCTTGAATTGACAGAAACATTTGCAATTGTGTCTTTTGTTTAATATTTGCTCTCCAATAGATGTGAATTCAGCTTTCATTGGCAAGTCGGATCAGTTTTATGTTTGATTCACAGTTGATCTGCTGTCTGATAGAAGGTCTGATAGAAGCTTGCTGTATTATAATAATATAATAGTATCTTTTTAATTTTATATAGCGCCTTTCATAGTGGACCACCATCACAAAGCTCTTTATAGAGGTAGGCTGTGAACTGTGTGCAGTCATTTACAATAGGACATTGATTTAACTTCTCATCCACAGGATAGAGCAGAAGGAGGTTAAGTGACTTGCTCAGGGTCACACAGTGAGTCAGTCAGTGGCAGAGGTGGGATTTGAACCAGTGACCTTCTGGTTACAAGCCCTGGACCTTAACCACTGGACCACACTGACTCCTATTGTATTGTAGCATTTGCTAAGCTAAGCCTTGCTTGCTAAGGAGCCTTTCTTGCATTTCTTTTTGAACCTGTGGTGACTGGAAACAGCAAAGCAAAATTAATAGAGTTAGTTGCATTTTTATTGCAGTTTGTTATGGTTTGCCACAAGTGGGGCATTTCATTTGAAGCCCTGTGCTTACAAATGGATGTTAGACTAGGTTAAGTCTAATACCTATGGTCGTTATTATGGCATTCAGGGACATAGATAGGGTTGCAGAGTTTCATGGATAGCTGCCACATGGCATCAGGCTTGTTTTTTTTTTTTTTTACAAAAGTCTGATCCTGCTTTTTGATATCTATGGTCAATCAGGCTACCAGAAGGAATCGCAATAAATTACAACCATCAACAGTGGTGTGGGGTCAATTTTTTTCAAAATAAATCTACTGTACAGTGTTTTTCCACAATATGGTTCCGTTTTGGCTTCTCTATTTTTTGTCTATTAAATCCACAGCTTATAAAATCCAATCTTGCAGTGAATATGACTATTTTTAAATTTTTTTCTGGTTGTTTAGATATGCAAAAGGGAACAGTTGTTAATGTTATTGGTAATATTAAAGTGAAATGTGTTGAAGACTTTTACTAGTTTATTTTTTGTTTCTTTCTATAATTCAGATACAAGAATATACTAGTCTATCTTTGTTGGCTATTTCTGCAACACCTCAACATATTCTTATTTTCCAAATGCAGTTTTATTTCAAAAAAGATTACAAAGATGTTTAAAAACCTGTATGACAACGTAACATCTTTAAACAGAGCAAAGGTTAACCTTTAACAGTTGATGAAGCAGCAGTTTGTCCTTCACTGTGATTCTGTCAATGTCACTGGTTAATATTTGTATAGTGGACAGCTTTTTTTTTTTTTTTGAGGGCTGAAGCCTCGAAATATAACCTGCAATCTGATATCTCCAGAGCATGCAGCTGTCTTAAGGTTGCGAAGGTTAAACACAGCTCTGAAGTGCTCCATTCCCTCACCACCTTGGGACCCAGGAATCATTTTCCTGCAGTGCACTGGAAGGCTCCTCTGGTCCTGGGAGGTTAAAGAGCAACTGTGACTGAGACAAAGGTGTTTGAGGCTAGACAGGGAAAGAGGACTGAAAGGTGTGCTGCAGCTATAACTGCATGTATTTCATTTAGTTTGTGTACATTGTAGGACCGAGTACTTCTCAACCAATGCAGAATGTGTGTGTGTGTGTGTTTGTGTGTGTGTCTATATATATAATCTCAGAAAAAACACAGCACTTTCCCATTCATCAACCCAAACAACGGCTGAACTCAACAGTTCATCAATCAACAGATAATCCAATCTAAAACTCAAAATAAACTTCATGCAATACAAAATCATTTTCAAAACATTTTCAAACCACACAAAACACTTTACAAAGCCATTACTAGGTTATTTTAAAGATCTAGTCAATTAGCAATTAAACAAAGTACAAAATATAAAAGTTTTTTATATGCACACAAGAGTTGTAAATCCAGACTATATATATATATATATATATATATATATATATATATATATATATATATATATATATATATATATATATATATATATATATATATATAAACATCCATTAGCCTAATGTAGAATATTTAAGTTAATTGTTGATAGTCTTCATTATTTACTCTATAAACCATTAATGGATTCAGTTCATAAAAATGAGGACAACTCCGTACATTCATTTAGCCCCTTAGGATTTTCAGTCTCCAAATAATGTATCCAGAAGCACTCTCTTTGTAATAACAGCCTGGATACATTATTGGAGATTGAAAAAAGTGCAATGTTCTCTCTCAGATTCAGGTGTCCCTTTTTATTATTTATATTTGTTTATGACAATGTACAATTTGAAAATCCTCTCTCTTTTTCTCTCTCTCTCTCTCTCTCTCTCTCTCTCTATAGTCCTTCTGTTTGTGGTTGATGAATCCTCTCTCTCTCTCTCTCTCTCTCTCTCTCTCTCTCTCTCTCTCTCTCTCTCTCTCTCTCTCTCTCTCTCTCTCTCTCTCTCTCTCTCTCTCTCTCTCTCTCTCTCTCTCTCTCTCTCTCTCTCTCTCTCTCTCTCTCTCTATATATATATATATATATATATATATATATATATATATATATATATATATATAAGTTCTTCTGTTTGTGGTTGATGCAGTGTTTTCTCTGCTATATACGATGCTCTACATCTTCACCCCGTAGTTCGAGTGATGACTGACTGGTTGATGTGCACCTTACATATCTTTGTGTATTCTATATATATATATATATAAAGTCCTATATTGAACTGTCCGCTGAAAGAGCAAATAGCAGGGTTCTGAAAAATATAGTGTTATACATCCCCATGTGTTGCTACAACTGTTTAAATAACTTACCTGGGATTTATTTTCATTGTTAACATCCTGACAACGTTTTACACTTCTAACTTTAAAGTCTGTTTCAAAGTGCTTTTCAAAATGGCCGCTCTAGTGCACTGGGGTTTTGAGATCTGTCCTCTAAATCACTGTAGGAAGAGCGATTTAAAAAAAATAAAATTAAAAAAGTGCTCTGGCTTTTCTGTTCCGTACCACATCATGGATTATTATTGCTGTGTTACCCATTTGACAATGTGGGCAATAATCCTGACACTATCAGTGGACTAGACTAGGCCATTTTGAAACAGACTTTAAAGTTACCCATGTAAAAAGTTGTCAGGATGTTAACAATGAAAAGAAAAATGACAGGTATGTTATTTAAACAGTTGTAGCAACACGTGGAGACGTGTAACGTTATATTTTTCGCAACCCCGCTACTTACTCTTTTAATATCTAGGAAAATTGTGAACCTTGGCAGATGGCTTATTGACCATAACCGTTCATATACCATTCCCTTCATTCACACAACAGTATCAAATGCAAATTATAAAATAATGAAGTGTATGTTAAAGAATTTTACGAACTCACGAATGTAGCATGGAGACCTAAAAGGGAGGATTCTAATGCCATACAGTGATGGAGAAGATGAAGAATGCAATCACACTTTAATATCTCCTTGTTCAGTCTTTTCACTAAGCCACAGTTACGGTATTATATACATTTGTTTTGTAGCACTGTTTCTAATTTCCCAGGATACCTCCTAGCTGGATGCAGCAAACATTAATCCCAAGAGCCTGGCTAGCTACCACAGTGACCTGCTCTTACGCCCTTTTGTAATTAATTGATTTATACACCACAGTATGAAACCACCCATATAGAATCCTTTGTGTGCTTGTCCTATTACTTCCAAAGCCTGACAGACAGTACTGACATTGCTCGTGACGCACATTTTAGTCACACATCTCATTGAATATTGTGGTATTGGAGGGGAGAGCACCCTATTTCTGTCTGTATTAAGGTGATGTTTTGCAAACATGTATCATGACAAGCAATTTATTAAAGTTGTTTTAATTGCATTTTTTCAAATTTCCCTCACTTTTGTATATTTGTGATCGTTCTGATTGGTTTGGGTTCTGTTGCTCCAATACTCAGTGCTGATACTGGACACACAGCCTTTTCCATTAAAATCATGTGACAATATGACATTACAACTTTGACAGCCCTCCCTCTGTGATTCAGCGTTTTAATCGGTTATTGATTGACATGGCTTCTATTGGCAAGCCTCAATTAATCAGTCATTGATTGATTAATCTCCCTGGTGCCCATGACTAGCACATGCATGGTTTCAGTTGTATTAGAAGGTTTTTGTGAAGAGTCTACACTTTATTTGTGCAGCTTGCACTTTTTTAAGGCCTTGACACACCAGCATGTCGCTTCGTTTTTTTTGGACGCGTGGTAGACAGTGCTACACAGGCAAATCTATACCCAAGCATCAATTCCCTTTCCCGGGTAAAAAAGTATTTTATAGCATTACAGTTAGTGTGAAAATACCCTCCCTCCCCCAATGTTGCTCTTACCTAATGCACAAAGAAAATATGTTTTGGGAAGACATGCAAAGTGTGACATCAACAGAAGAGAAGGGGGAGGAAGAGATTCGTACTGTACATAAGTTTGAACATACATTTCCATTTGAACTTCTTAAAAAGATAACTTTAGATAGTCTTTTAAAATAAAGAACCTTTATCTTCAATCATCTTTAGTACCGTGCAATCACAGTATGTGTTTATGCGTATTTGTACGTGTGTGTGTGTGTGTGTGAGTGTGAACGTTTTATCTGTATATACATGTGTGTAAACAGTCAATGATATTACTAGACCACAGTTTTGCAGCAACTGATTATGCAGCAAAAGATCTGACCGGCACATCTTGTAGCTCATAGTGATATTTTTGGTTTAACAAAGACTGAATCAGCAAAACAAAGCACATACAAATAAAATAATCAGTCATATTAATTAATTGTGCAATGCGAATATGGTTTCCTGGATCAATTGTATATGCTAGGTTACAGATCAATCTTCTAAGTCAATGCATAAGACATTTTACAATGCTATAACATATACTCACTGTATTTCGTACACTTAAAAAATATCTCATAGAAAACATAGTAGTTGTTGGTGGTGTTTTTTTTTAATTTTACAATTTCATAACTCTGCTGTACGGTTACTGACGCAGGTATGTGATTGTATAGGTATATGATCCTCTCTGTGCCAGAAATGGAAAAAGATGAAAATTGGTTTATCAGAATTCATTTGAACCAGGATGTATTTGTATATAATTTGTTAAAAAAAAAACCATTATAATAATAATGTCAAGTGTACAGAACACTATGATGTAAGGAAGGAGTCTACGTTAACCTACATAACCAACAAATCAACACACAGTATATGAATCAGACCGGGATGTCGATGATTCACAGCAGTGACTGATTTTTTTAAACATTTTTTTACTTATATCAGCAATCACATGATAGTATTTATTCAGTTTTAATGCATGTTTCAATTCCTCATTTCATAGGATTGCAGTACAGCGTGTTTGACATTTCTTGACAGGCTTTAGTTTTAGCTGTGTTTATGGATTATAGTTTTATGAAAGCGGGTGAAGGCAGATGACGTGACAAAACCCCATTCAATTTCCCAAAGTAATTACAGACCTATAAATAACTTGCCTGGAAAGTCCATCTCCGAAGTGATGAGCCTCCGCCTTTTCATTTCTGACATTACCCAGGAGTGCAGACGCGTTGCAGGAGCGGGCGTCAGAAATTGCCATGGGAGACATCTGGACGCGCTGCACCTAGGTGCTATGCGATGCAACACCCTAGTGTGTGAGGGTACATAGCAATCCATTATATCAAAAAGTGACGCTAGGTGAAGCGACGCGATGCACTGGTGTGTCCAGGCCTTTATAATCCTTTGTTTTAGTTTTTTTTTTTCCATCGACTACTTTTGTAATTCTCAGGATGCATTCAGTTCTGTGGTAATTATCTAGTTTAAAAAAAAACTTTTTACTTGATAATTAGACATGCATTTCTCAAGTAATAAACCTTTTTATAAGTTGTTGTAGCAGGGCAGAAGCCCTGCTGCTGTAAATAGTGTGTGTGGGAATGCAAGGTTGGCAGGCTTGGGGTTAAATCCGTCCAACAATCACAGGTGTGGCCATTTTCCAATTAGGTAATTGAGTGCTAATTGGGGGGTGGTCACATGTATATAAGGGAGGAGAAATCCTTTGTTTAGTTTGACTACATGTAGTGAAGGTGATTGGCCAGCCTACAGCTGGTTAGTCTTTTGTGCAAACCTTTAATTTTGGCCACCGTGCCTCTGTTTGTTTGTTCCAGTGTTTTGTTTGTTTAATAAACGTGTGCAGCAGTGCTGTAACTGCAGCGTCTTGTCTCAGAGTCTTTCATTCCTGACGCTGTCCTGCTACAGTGGTATTTTTGCATTGTATGTAATAGCAGCTTGAAAGAGTTTATGAAATTTTAAACACAACCCTGAGCCAATCTGAACTGGGGACAGCAAAAGGAGCTTTGTAGTAGAGCTAAAGCTCACCAAAGAAAACACAAAATGAAATCGTTGGGAAGTAATATTTTAAGACAAGAAAAGTACTGTCTTCCTACAAGAAGTCAAGGGAGTTTCTTAGATCTCTGAGGATTATCTGTGTCTGACACAGATTTAAGAAAGTATCATTACCAAAGCGCTGGATTTGTTTTTTTCCTTCAGTGCTACAGTAGGTATAGTTTGATAGAACTGGAGATATATAGGTAATGCAAAGCAATACCCACTCCTGTTGATTTTTGAATAGGACATATAGTAATACTCTCACTAATCCAATCCAGGTGGGACTGGACCCTATTAAGATTAGTGATTTGATTGGAAATACAGTATGTATGATACCAAATGTTTATTTTTATTTTTATTTTTTATGCTTTACATTTAATCAAAAATCCATATCAAACTATTTTGAATAATACACAATTATACAGAGGCTACGAAAATTAATTATGATATTGAAATTGATTTTATTGGTTTGGATTATAGGGCAGTTTGGACTACTGGGGTTTGTATTGACTGGTTAATGTCTGGTTGTAATTTTCGTGATCCGTGAATCTTCTCACAAGTCCCAGGTCTCTTGCAGACTTCAGCAGGTTTTCCTCCAGGATTTCTCTGTACTTTGCTGCATCCATTTTGCCCTCTATCTTCACAAGCTTTCCAGGCCCTGACGCAGAGAAGCATCCCCATAGCATGATGCTGCCACCACCATGCTTCACGGTAGGGATGGTGTTCTCAGGATGATGTGTGGTGTTAGGCTTGTGCCAAACATAGCGCTTAGCATTGAGGCCAAAAAGCTCTATTTTGGTCTCATCAGACCATAGAATCTTCTTCCACTTGGTCTCAGAGTCTCCCACATGCCTTCTGGCAAACTCTAGCCGAGATTTGATGTGAGTTTTTTTCAACAATGTCTTTCTTTTTACCACTCTCCCATAAAGACCAGTTTTGTGAAGCACCCGGGCTATTGTTGCTGTATGCACAGTGTCTCCCAGCTCAGCCGTGGAAGATTGTAACTCCTTTAGAGTTGCCATAGGCCTCTTGGTGGCCTCCCTGACTAGTGCCCTTCTCACCCGGATAATCAGTTTTTGAGGACAGCCTGTTCTAGACAGATTCACAGTTGTGCCATATTCTCTCCATTTCTTAATAATAGACTTTACTGTGCTCCAGGGGATATTCAATGCCTTGGAAATGTTCTTATATCCTACCCCTGATTGGTGCTTTTGAAGAACCTTATTCCGGATTTGCTTTGAATGTTCCTTCGTCTTCATGATGTAGTTTTTGTTAGGAAATGTACTAACCAACTGGGACCTCCCAGAGACAGGTGTATTTAACCTGAAATCATGTGAAACACCTTAATTGCACACAGGTGGACTCCATTCAACTAATTATGTGACTTCTAAAGACAATTGGTTGCACCAGAGCTTATTTAGGTGTGTCATAGCAAAGGGGGTGACTACTTATGCAATCAATTATTTTCTGTTTTATATTTGTAAGTCATTTAGAACAATTTGTAGATTTTATTTTTCACTTTGACATTATGGACTTTTTTTGTGTTGATCAGTGGCAAAAACTCCTAATTAAATCCATTTTGATTACATGTTGTAACACAATAAAATGTGGAAAAGTCCAAGGGGGGTGAATACTTTTGAGAGCCACTGTACTGCATAGCCTGGATTTGATTGTTTTTCCAATTAGACTTATTTATTTATCTCTCCTGATCGCATTATTGAAATCTTGTTAGCTGATCTCTGATTTATTTTATTGTTTTAATGAATCTTCATGCCTTGAAGACTTTTGTTTAAAAGGCTGTCACTGACACTCTGCTAAAACAGGCCTGTTTTGAATGAAACTTACATTCCAGGTCTCGTGATACTTCAAACCCATTACAAAGCCAGCTGCTGACCCAGGAGCAAACACTGTGACAGGCAGCTAGAAGATAACTTGCAAGTTCAGTACTGGACACTGTTGCCGCAGCCTGGATCATTCTGGATGACACTTGCCATTGATTATCAGATGACATTTTCACTTTACTTTCCTCATAGTGCTACATGTAATCCTCCTGAGCATTGCACAGGAAACCTCATCCATCATGTTAGCCAGTGGATGTACTCATTAATTTGGCCTTCATTGTAAAGCGAACTTGATTCTTGGACTGTTTGAAGGTAACATAATTTAGCTGTTTAACATATATTTACGGTTTAGAGTTAAATATACAGTATTGTGTGTGTGAATTGTGAAGCAATATTATGTGTTTATTACGGTATTAAGAACTTTATACACTCATAATCTAAAGTATATATGGCACTGGGGATGTAATGGAGGCATAGATATGTACATTTTGTATGAGTTACAAGTACAATAATAAATATATTATATACAGCATTGTTATTGCCCATGTTAATTACTTTGTATTCAATTGTGACGAATCTTGGTAAGAACATATTGCGTATGCACAGTTATTGTATTGTTTAAATTTGGTAATATTCTTTTAGTTCACAAAAATACTAACATACTGTAGACCTGCTTCTTTTGGTCTATGTATATGCAATTGCTCAATCGAACCATGGTCTCATTGAGGAAGGGAAACCCGAAACAAGGGGAATCTATCTGTGGAAGTTCATATTCTAAAGAATGGTGAGGAAAAGAAATGGTAGAAAAGTGTTTTTTGTTTAGTTTGGCAGGCAGCCACTATGTATAAGTATGCAGAGGTAGAAGTGGGGAAACCTCGAGCTGGAGTCGTGAACTCAATGGGGTGCTGCAGGGCGCCGTGTTTGGACCCCTGTTGATTCTTCTCTACATCAGCGACTTAGATCTGGGGATAACTAGCAAACTTGTCAAATTTGCAGACAACGCAGGAGTGGCAAACATGCTTTCAGACAACCAGGAAATCCAAAAAGATTTAGATGGCATAAAGAACTGGGCAGGAATGTGGCAAATAATTTAAAAATTAAATTGTTACATGCCACTCACAAAAATGTAAGATCCAAATACCAAATGGGAGGGTATAGTACTGGTACAGCTCACCAAGAGATAGACCTTGGTGTTATAGACTTACTGCTATAAGCAACTAGGCAGTGTGGAGAAGCAGTCAGAAAGGGAGAATGCTTGGGTATTTGACTAAAAGTGTACAAATCCAATGAGGCTATGGTGAGGTTGTAATGTGCTGGTGAGACTGCATTTGGAGTACTGTGTTCAATTCTCGTCACCAAAGGAGACCCTGGAGAGTCCAAAGAAGAGCAACCAGACTAATCCCAGAGTTAACAGGAATGATCTATGAAGATAGGCTGACACTTTTTTTGTTTTTGTTTTATTTTAACTGTAGTAATAATTAGCAGTAGTATAAACACAGAAATTATACAAATGCAGTCGTCATTACATAAAATTTAAAAAGTGTGTGAAAATGAAGATATTGAACTCCGTTCTTGCTGTTGCTCTGATTTCCCCCAAGTAGATGATACTGGATTAGAAGAGACTAAATTAAGAATATGCCTTATGGGCTGTTTTAAGCAGTTATTTGTCATTGCCAGTCAGTAACTGTGACATTGCAAACTATATCAACAGAAACGTAAAAAAAATAATAAATAAATAAATAAATAATAAGCCAAGTTGTGCTCTTTTATTAGAAAAAATACAGTACAGGGTACATACTAATTAGACGATGACTATTTCTCAGGATAAGTCTAATTACAGACAAACTGCCCTGTATTAATTTAACTATTAACAGGCAAGGGCCAAATCAACCCCCCCCCCCCCCCCCCCCCCCAAAAAAAAAAACATTAATGGGCTCTCTGAATTTAAATATTAGCAAAGCTGTTATTGTGACATCACTGCTATAACAGGCTTACTGCCTGGCCATTAAAATAAAATAAATAAGCTTTGGAACACACACAAAAAATGATGATGATGATGATGATAATTCTCACAACAGTACCACTGCAATTGCTGTTGCACTTGACGTCTTTCCCCTCTCTTCCAATACACCAATGCTTTTATTACAGCCACCACAGTGCATGTTCAGAGATAGGGTTTAGTTATTTTTGTATCCCAGGTAATCCATATTTTATGCGCTTAGCAGCAGCTGTGGCTGTGATGCAGGGGAACTGACAGATACAAGCAGCTCTGATTGCACCAGTCAGGATCTTGTTTGCTGGCGCAGTGAGATAAAGCTGGATTTAAATAGGTCACATCCTCAGCAGAACAACCCGAGTATTTAGGAGCTGATTGCTTTTGAAGAACCACCTCTGCTTATGAAGACCACCTCTGGAGTTCATGACATTTGGTTGATGCATTCAGTCACCAGTCATTTATGAAAAGGGTAAAACAGCCTCGATTTAGTCACACAGTGTATAATGCTCCCTGTATTAAAATGAAGATCAACTGGAATTATTAAACACGTAGCGAATACAGTATGGCTTTTATCAGGGTCAGTACAGTATCTCGGTTAGTAAACTGAAAACACCATTATTCCTGCCTAGCAGGTGCATTATATATTAAATACTAAATACATTGAATTAATGACATACAAATAGGTCTGAATCAACTTCATAATATAGTATACTTTTTGGGTGAGGATTTCTGAAGATCTGAATATGGGCAATCTCTATTGTTTTCAATCATACCTTTTTAAAAGCCCAATTCTGAGGCAAACCTGTATAAAGCCAAGCCACATAGACAAAATATGAAACAAAATTGTAAGATATGAATTTAAAATAACATATTAAAAAATCTTATGTCTGCAGATGAGGAAATAGATCATGACTTCTTTTCGAAACATGTTTCTTTCATTTTTTCAAGAAATTGACCAAGTACTTGAATTTGCCTCATAAGGAATTTACTTTACTCTTACTGTTACCACTCATCTCAGAATACGAACATTGGTTATCATTAGTTACTGGGCTCCCAGGACCATGTGTCCCAACAGAGTTTCAGATTGTTCCAGAAATTACAGCAATTTGTCACCATGCCAAATGTTCCCTTAACCCTTTAACCCTGATTTACCAAGAGAATTGTGCGAGCTGTACTGCTGGGTAGGCGACCAAATAATAGGAAACAAAAAGGCAATGCTAAAGAAAAAAAAAATCTGAGGTAATAAGAGGGCATTTTGTTTGTTTGTTTTTTAATAAAAATGCCAAAGGAACTTGGAATATAAAATATTGTCATTTACCAGGGGGAGGGGGGGTGGTGGGTTCTCCCTCCTATTTCTGGAAGTGATTTCAAAGCCAATGAATACATTCCTGGCTCATCCATTCTTTTGTCTGCAACCACCACTTTTTCTTTTTAATGATACAATTTTAACCACCTGTACTCTCTCCCTTTAGCATCAGCAAGATACACGTAATCAGTTAAAATGTAGAAAACCGGTGTAATTTGAACTGAAAAATAATTGCTGGCATGCAAATGTTGTTTATTGTATTTTAAGCACCCTTGTTATTTTGATACCCTCTCTCTCACCAGTTTGGCACCTGTCGAGTACTTGGTTGGACTGTAATAATGATCAACCATATAATGTAAGGGATAATCTGCTTTATGTATAGAAGGTGATAGGCTGATGAAATAAAATCATAATTTGAATTAAAAAAAAATAAATAAAAGTTGATATGGATTGACATATTTGAATTAAGACAAATGTCAACCTGTTTAGTTTTGAAATGGTTTTATTTATGTTTTTAATCATCAGGAACACCCCTGGAGCCAAACGTTCTAAATTGCAGGGATGGATCTTAGTAAGTATTAGCAGTGAAGGAGCAGTGACGTGGTCCTTGACAAGCAAGTCAAATCAAGAAATGCAGTGTTAGAAATGGAAAACATATCTTTGGGTTGTGTAACAGCATTGGAGCAAATAACAAGTGAATAAACTAAACACTGTTATATAAATATAGAAATGATGGCATTATTTCCTTCATTTTTTTGCATCCCTATACATTCAGGTATCTTATATCTGCCTCCTTTACTGCACATACTGTACAAACAAAAATCATGCAATATGCAAAAACAATAACCGTGCAATTATGAGAAATCAGTTTACATGTACAAGAGCTGAGTAAATATAAATTGAATTTGATTTATTTAGTATAACATATGTTTTAATAAAACAGGAGCACATGTAGGTCTGAATGTCTGTGTGAAACAGCCTAAGGGGCAGCCTACTTTAATCTTTTATTCTTGTCGTCGGTGATAGCTGTCATTGCAGTTTGAGCTGCTGGTGCAGTTATTTCAACAGTAGAATGACAAAGACCTTGCAATGCAAGTGTTCTGGTCTTGCTTTAGTATATTTGATAAATTGATGAAATACAATAGGGATTTATAAAACGCCTTTGGTGAAATGCATCAAAACATTGTATATATAAAAAATAATAATAAAAAATGCCTTGTCAAACAAATAGGGTTTTAATCTAGATTTAAAACTTGGTACGGATGCTGAGTCCCTGATATGTGTCGGCAGAGAATTCCATAAATAGGGAGCACGGTACCTGACTGACCCACCTCCCACTGTTTTGAGCCGAACCTTTGGGAGAGTCAGTAGCCCTGCAGTAGAAGAGCGTAGAGAACGGGTGGGATGTATTCAGGCAACATGTCTGAAAGGTACTGAGGAGCTACCTGTGAATGATCTTTTGAGGTCAGCAACAGGAGGTGTGAGTTTTGTCCACACTGAAAGTTGCCTTTTCCAGCAGTGCTGATGATAAATATTCAAAGTTTGCCTTTGTAGATGTAGTGCTGGCCACATCTTTATTTTTTTTTTTTTAATTGTTTTAAGTTTTGTAACCTGTGAAAAATCACTAAATCAAGGTTTATAAGCCAACGGCAGCAGTGTGGAGTAGTGGTTAGGGCTCTGGACTCTTGACCAGAGGGTCGTGGGTTCAATCCCCGGTCAGGGACACTGCTGCTGTACCCTTGGACAAGGTACTTTTACCTAGATTGCTCCAGTAAAAACCCAACTGTATAAATGGGTAATTGTATGTAAAAATAATGTGATATCTTGTAACAATTGTAAGTTGCCCTGGATAAGGGCGTCTGCTAAGAAATAATAATAATAACGTGTTTAATAATGCATGGCATTCCCAACCTGCAACAGTTTAGTCATTCTTGCAGGGCAAATTTTGGGATGACCCAAGTAAAACTCACGCAGTGACCAAACAAATAAAATTCAACTAGTATTGATATTTAGTATTAGTAAAAATAAAAATAAATTCTGATGATGATGATGATGATGATGATGATGATGATGATGATTTCTTAAAACAATAAAATTGCATCAAACTCCACCAAAACTGTAAGCATGAGTGTATGGACATGCTTATTTATACAGCCAACAAAACAAAATGTTTTGTGTTTCAATGCATAATATAAGTGGGAAGTTGAGCAAAAAGTTATACATATGTTATATTTAAGCGATCGTGCCCATCGATGATGGCTCTACTGTGTGATAGTTGACTGCGAGGGGATATGCTTCCAGAGCCGAAGGCGACAGCGCTAAGGAAATTCAAGGTCAACTATCACACTGTAGAGCCATCATCAAGAGGGCATTATCGCTATTAGAAAATTATTTTTATCATTGTTTTCTGAAAAAAAAAAAAACCAAAAAAAAACACTTGTACTGATTTGTCAGGTACCGTTCCACTGAGTAAAGACGTTCTAAAAAAATAGTCCCGAACATTTTTTAAATAAAAAACAAGGATGACCTACTGCACATACAAAGACAGAAAAACAATTCGTTTTTATTTGGTGAATCGATTTTTGAAAATTATCTTTATTAACCTTGTTAGGGTTTTAAATCCCTATTTATAATTTAGACATTGCCTGAGAAATGAACAGAGTAATTACTGAACAGTCCGAGTACGATGGAGTCTGAACTGCTTGTTATTGGAGCGTCATTTGAGCTGACAAGTGGATTGGCTGGTGCGATAGTGACAGGAACAGGATTCACTGCTTGATTGGTTTGGTTTTGAGTCTTGTTTGGAGGATACAGCCGAGGATAGTATTGTAGACCCCAGTGGTTTGTAGGTATACCAAGTAGGTTGTGTAGCAGCATTCTCAGGAGAGAAAGGCTTTGGCTGAAGGTCGCATACACGCGGCTTGATTTTAAATGTGATTCACAGTTGTGCTGAGATGTTCCAACGGGCATCTACCGTCTGTTAGAGCCCACTAGAGCTGGATGCTGATTGGCTGACGGCACTGAATCATTTTCTAAATATATATATGCCCCCCTCCAAATGCATTTATTTTTCAGCAGTATGTATAGAAAAATGATATGGCAGATTTGGTGACAAGCATAAAATGATGGTTCAATATTGCAGAATAACATCCACCCAAAGGAGTTCAGATGCTTTTGTATTTAAATAATGGATACATGGTTTCCATTCTTTTGTTGGAAAATAAGAAGGGTATTCTATTACTATAAGCATTTGTTGCTAATTCCAAAATCTTTTTTTAGAAAGGTAGCAGTGGCTAACAAACGGAACCTGCTGTATATTTGAAGAAAAAGGTATACAACCCTTTTGAGTCGGAGTCAATTACATCTGCTTCCAAATTCCAGCATGTTCTGCTGATTTGTAACTGGTTGCTAGGTTACTTGCATCCACTGTAGCTTAGTGATTTAAAAAAAAAAATGGAATCTTCAGGTCATAAAGATAAAAAAAAATGTTTCAGTTCAATTTGGAAGGTTTTATAAGGTATTTTCTTCCCTGCTGCTACGACCTTTTTAGTAAGGTGGTAGACAAAGATAAATTGGCATGCAGGGCTCTGAGCTCTTCAGATTAGAGTGAAATCAGGTACTTTGTAATATTTCATAGTATTCATATGTTTCTTCATTAAAAGGAAGCCAACAGAAATGCAAACCAAGTAAGCACATTTATTTGACCTTGTGTCGGATACTTGCTTTTTCTCATTACCTCTCATGAAAATGCAGCTCTTCTTTGAATGAGGAATAGCTCATTCCTTCACACCCTGTACTGTATCTATCACTTGGATCTGCCAGAGGAGCAGTTCATCTGTTATTATCATCATTATACTTTGCAGATGCCTTAACATGCATCTGGTTTATGTGTTAAATAAAGCAATGAGCATTTCGAAAACCAAAATGGTTTTACTTATGAATCTAATATTTCTGAAAAATATTTATTTATGAAGCTTTCTCCCATTGAATATTTTTAGTTTTGTCCGTGCTTTATAAAAACTGTGGGGGGGGGGGGGGGGTGCATGTTTTATTCTACATCCTATTTGTGTGATCCCAGGCAAAATATGTTCCATTTTTAACACTGCTTCTTATTGTGCACTTGCTGAATATGGAATACAGAATCCCGACCAACTATTCTACGTTTTTATATTCTATTCTACACAATCCTGAGTTTTGCGCAAGATACTTCTAAAATGTGCATGCTTTCAAACTGATGCACACTTGTATGTCCTGTTTGGCAGCATACAAATGAATCTGCAGCACTGACTGGTGGCTAATCCCCCTGCCAGCTCTGCTGAATGTGGGGCCAAGATTAAAATTCTGGAATTCTGAGGCAGTGAACTTGTTGTTGCCTTTCCCACTGGAGCCATGGAGTAAGAGCAGGCACCTGTGTTTCTTTGGCCTTCAGAGATTATTAAAAAGACACCTTTGCTCGTGTGCAGTGACACGTCCGTGTGTAGTGAAGCTAGGTGAGTATGTGCAAAGCGATGACATATTTGCCAGGATTCCTGAAAACATGGCATATGACTGCTCTGTGTAGCAAAAAGGCATATTCAGGGAAGCAGCTGAGAAAAACACTTCACACTTGGCTCTAGAAGAAGGGTTTGAATGTCATTTTCTTCTGAACAAATATAGACTAGAATAGAATTTAGTGGATGTTGAATTGAGATGGCCTAGAAAAATTTCTGATTTTATTTTTGTTAGTTACGGTATATCTGCATGTATAACTAGTTCTTGGCAGAGTCAGTCCTTCAGTCTGTAAATACTTGTTTCTGAAACTAAGAGTTTCAGTGTTGTATTTACAGCTGTGAGTGACAGATTGAATAGTAAGAAAGATATATTGAAAGTTTTCTTCCATAAGCACTGGTGTAACTTACTTTACACTTTGTTTTTTGTACTTTTAAAATCATGAAAATCACTTTCTGTAAAGGACCTCTATAGAACATATTGTGACTGCCCCAGAGGAAGGGGAGGGTTAGTGGATGGATGTTTGGGTACGAAAGTGCGGCTGTGGTCCCGTGCTTATGTGGGGGCGGGCCAAAGGCTGGGGTCAAATAAATTCGTCTTAACACTAGAACCGCCGCGGGATTAATGAGATTTAAAATGTAAACAAATCTGTGTGCTGTCAATGCAATGCGGTTGTCCGTTTTAAAAAAAATAATACAAAAAATAAATAAAAGGACAACCGCATTGCATTCACAAACGCAGATTCGTTTGCATTTTAAATCCAAACCCGTCAAAATGACTACCGTGGCGGTTCTAGTGTTAAGCCTTTTGAAAATTACGCCTGCTTCAGCCTCCATCCCTTTGAACCCTGAAAACGCTACAATATTAAATAACAGTACGCATTTTTGCTTAATTAGAATCGTATCCTGGGAACTGCATGGAACATGACAAGCTGAGTGGGGGAGGAAGTAATGTCTGTGGGTTCCCAGAGCTGTCAGCCGTTGAAGAGCTGCTCCCCTCCTTTCTAGGTAGTTTCCAAGTTCACTTCACCTCAAGCCAAGTCTATCGACACACAGGACAGCCTTCTGTCATCAACAGAAAAACAAATAAACCACCTCATCAGTAATCCTTACTTCAGATTACAAACAGCACAGTGCCTGAGCCTGCAAAGAAACTGAGAGAAAAATCAATTGTACAGTACATGCTATTGAAGCAGTAACTAGAGCGACCTCCAGGTTATTGGCAATAATGCAGTACTGTTTGCATTACCCATTCACAGTTCTGAAATCTAGGATGCTCACACTGTTGTGATTTTAACAAAATGGGTTGTTGGTTTTAAAATGGCAGCAAATTATTTTCAGCACAATCACATGAATAGAACAGCACAGCTTACTATTAGATGCATTCAGCAGACACGCTCCTTTCTGTTAACACTGTTAAAAAAAGGTTTTAAAGAATGGAATGACAGATAATGTATTAGATATATAAAAAATGGTCTTTGTTACATCAAAGCATAAACTGTGACAAGCAATGGCTGACGTCTGTCCTGTGCTGCCGTTCACAGTATGAGAAACCTGTATATTGTATAATATTAGTGTTGTTAATGTTGTGAATAAAATAAAAACTCAAATTGGCAGGGAAGTTCTTTTGTTGGTAACTAAAAAAAAAAAAAGTACCCATTTAAGACGTAAGAATCTTTAATACAGGTGGATCAAAGACCTACGACTTTGAATCCATGACAAGTAAGATACACTTAAATGTATTTTTATTAGAAACCCTTAAAAAAAAAAAAAAACACTGTTAAACCTGGTGTATGTGTATCTAAGCAGATGTTTCCTTTTGAAATTAATACTAAGTTTAGTGGGTACCATACTGTTTTTAAAAACAGCTTTATACTTTTCAAAGTCATTGCTATTAAGACTTTGGGAAAGCTCAGCATTCCACAGTACTGTTTTTGACAACCAGTGCACAGTGGCAATTATTTAAAGCCTTTGGAAAAGATACTGTGGAATAGGTTTGTCTAAACAACTGAGAGTTTACTAAATAGATAAAGGGGCATTCAGAACAGAAAATAGGCACTTTTTTACACAGAGAATCGTGGGAGTCTCAAACCAACTCCCCAGTAATGTTGTTGAAGCTGACACCCTGGGATTCTTCAAGAAGCTGCTTGATGAGATTCTGGGATCAGTAAGCTACTAACAACAAAACAAGCAAGATGGGCCGAATGACCTCCTCTCATTTGTAAATGTTCTTATGTTATGTTCTAAATGAATACTTATGAAATGTTTGAGGGAAGGGCAATAGCTGGAAGATTAGGCCAAGAACTGACTTGTTAACCAATGACCAGTAAAATACTAATCCAGTATCCAATGACTGCAGAGAAAACCTGTATAAGCCTTTTTATTTGGTGGTGTGGCATATTTCATAATGACTCTGCATATTTTAGTTTAAAATTGAACATGATTGTAGACAGCTTTAAAATCCAGTAGCATATTCATGTGTGAGGGAGTTGGAAGTGTACCATAGACAAGTGCTTTGTGATGGTGGTCCACTATGAAAGGTGCTATATAAAATAAATATTGATTGATTGATTGATTGATGTTCCATTCCTTTATGCGGACACCTTGTCTGTTATCCAACACCTTTCTGTGACACATGGGGGCTTAGTTGGTTTTATGTCCAATTACCTTACATGGGGGCATCTTTGAGTGTCTGCTCTACAAGGCAAACCTACCCTGAATAATCACATATTTTCAGATTGTAAACCATTCACTCCTTCAGCTTGCTTCACCATATGCAGATTGATAGCGCAAAGTCAATTTAATTATAAATAAATACATAAATAATGTTTTAGGTTAGGTGATGACTCTGTCATAAGCAGCTCTGCTGTTCATGAGAGGACATTAGGTAAGTGTATCTCTCAAACCAGAGCTGTGCAGATTCCTACTCCTCAGCTGCTTGTATATCCCAGAGACTAGCTTTAATCACCTGCAGTCTCTCGAAATGCAGATCATGGCTAGAGGCTGATTTAGTTGGGAGGAGCCAACGCTGATGCAGCACAGACATATGACAGTAGTGTGGCTGTGGCAGGCAACAGCAGTATCTGTTCAAACACTCCCTCTCCCTCCCTCTCTCTCTTTCTCTCTCTCTCTCTTTCACTCACACACACAAACACGCACACTCACACACACACGCACACACAGGCACACACACTGTCTCTTACTGCAGCAGCACGCAAGTAAGCAGGCACGCTCATTATTATCTGCATCCCATCCAGCAGGAATCTATTGAGATTCCTGAGCAGTGAATGCACCGAGTCGGCACTGCATGGGGGCTTGTTTGAGGAGTACCTGACTAAAGGACTGGTTTGTTCTTCTAACTGCGGGGAGGAGTGCTGCGGCAGCTCCACAAGAAAACACAAGGGACCACCTCCCGCTGGGGTTTTATTTATTTTTACTTACCCCCTCCCTTTGCTTTTTAAGCTGAGCTTTTGTGTTTGTGTGTGCGTGCGTGTGTGTGTGTGTGTGTTTTTGTGTGTGTGTGAGTGTTTGTCTGTGGTGTTGTCCTCTTACCTGCCAGTCCTTTTTTAAAATTTGCTCTTAATTTCCAAATCTGTGCCACATCGCTCTTTTTGGCTCTCATTATGCTGCGCTCCGAACCCCTGCCTATTCTCCGCCTCTGCTAGGCAGTGGCAGCATGGATGGTGCTCCTGTGAGGAAGCTTACGGATTCAATCAGTCCACTGCGGATGGGCATGCTGAGTAATCCTGCTGTAAATGGGCGAGGACATTGACACCCGGAAAATCAACCACAGCTTTCTACGAGACCACAACTATGTGACTGAAGGTAGTGTTGCAAAGTTGTTATTGTGACATGGTTAACTGTTTCATTGCTTTCTGTCTGTCTGTCTGTCTGTCTGTCTGTCTTTTTATTTATTTATTTGTTTATTTGTTTAGTGGCGTTGGTGGTTTTTGGCATGTACCAGTTGGCAGTAGTGTGCAATCGTAGTCCATACACCCCTATGAAGAATGTATTAGCCTAATTGAGTATAGCCTTCTGGAATGAGCTGTCCTTGGTTACTTGGATAACTTTAATGAAGAACATTAGATTTAATGAGTGCTCAAAAGGATGAAAGGATGCATTTCTGTGATTTGTTTGTGTTTTTACCTATGGTTGTATTGTACTTTTTGTTTTAGCAATTATTAATACAAGTTAAATAGGTTGCAAGAGTAGTCTTAAGAAAATAAAAAGCCTCTCTACCTGACCAATACCTGAAAATAGCAAAGTTAACCAACAGTGAGACTGAGTAATTCTTTTTCATTTGGGACTTGTGTGAAAGTTAATAGGACATGAAAAACTAAAAGCTACTGTGTCTATTCCTGTATTGTGCATACAATACCAGTTATCTATGAGCTATTGTATATTGTTGGGTTATATGGAGGCTGTGTGGTCCAGTGGTTAAAGAAAAGGGCTTGTAATCAGGAGGTCCCCGGTTCAAATCCCACCTCAGCCACTGACTCATTGTGTGACCCTGAGAGAGTCACTTAACCTCCTTGTGCTCCGTTTTTCGGGTGAGACGTAATTGTAAGTGACTTTGCAGCTGATGCATAGTTCACACACCCGAGTCTCTGTAAGTCGCCTTGGATAAAGGCGTCTGCTAAATAAACAAATAATAATAATAATAATTATATAACTATACAGTACAAGCAATGGCATAACAGCTCTTCCTCACTGAGGGTATTCAGTTATGTAACCAATCAATAGTCTATGTACTGTTTTATATTTGTAAATATGTGATCTTGGGATCTATAGTATTCTTTTGGCAGTAATGTAGAATAGTATAGCAGTTTTTTTTTTCACATGGGAGAGTCCATTCCAATACTGGCCCTTCCATTTGTTACACTGCTGAACATTAATACATTGCTCTTAGATATTACATGAGACCAATCCCTGTGCATGTGCATCTCTGCATCAAATCTGATTGAAGCGGTAGGCTTAACCTTTGGAAAACAGTGAGCTTAAACGTACTGTACTCTAATAGAAAGTTTTAGGTGCCTTCTTATCAGTTCTCTGTGATGACATTTCTGATTAGATGGCCTGGAGACAGCTCTTTCAGTTCTGTTGGTTTATTTTTTGGTGGATTCATCCCAGGTTTATACGGGTTGCCTTAGTTTTTTTCTTTTTTTATCTTTGTGAAAAAGGATAAAAGCTGTCAAAAGGTTAATTAAAAGGCAAGCACATTGTCTATTTCTAGTAATAAAGTTGAAATCTGGTGTCTCTTCCGAAGTTCCGGTGACAACTGCAGATTAAGAGTCCTGGGTCAGCTGTTTTGTCCTCTGCAGTTTTGCAGGTTTTTGAACATGAAACAGTATAATTTTGATTTATATTTCAGTTAATACTGGTAACATTTTAATAAGAAGAAATAGTATACAGTTTAATTATGTGTCAAGACAGGAGAGGGAAAAAAAATCTAGATTGTACAATTTAATATGTCTGCATGTCTGCAGTTGTGGGTCTGAGCAGATTACTAATGATGCAGTGAGTCAGCAAAAAAAAAAAAGTCATAAAGGTCATGAGTGAGTGTGTTCGAAATACAATAAAAAGCCATTTACTGTAATGACTTCCCAGATCATTGATGACATGAACATTCTGCTTTAAACAAAGGTTACAGTGTTGTAGTACATATGTGTAAAAACAGATTCAGGTCATTGTTGGCTGTAGTGATTTTTGGGAAGAAGGATAATGGCCATCCAAACAGCATTGCAGTTAACCTTCTCAAAGGCAAACAGTATACTGGGTAGCATAGTGGATGTCTGAATGTCCTTTTGCTGTATTATCGCCGGCTTATTAAAATAATACCAACACAAAGATATTAGTAACAGCTCAAATTTAGCTACAATAACTTACCAAATAGAAATAACATAGCTTTAAGATCTGCTTTACCATCTGGTCAGGTCCTAATATCCCTGGATATTTGATGCTGATTTCTTCCTTCTCACTGAGATAGTAATCCATCATTACTGTTTTGTCTGTTTCCATAGTAGTTCTAGCCTCCCTCCCTAGGATTCTTGTTTGTGCAGTGGACCCCATCTTTCTCTGCTGGCATGAATAAAACTGAAACATTCAGACCAGTTTAGTCTCATGTGTTCACAGTTATGCTCAGCTGTGCCATGGTAACAGATGATTTGGGGATGTGTGTTGTGTGTTTTTTATTTTACATTGGAGCATCAGCAGTTCACTCTGAGCAACCTAAGAGTACATCATGCAAATTCTTTTTTTCTTTTCTTTTTTGTTCTGCCCTTATACATTTGGGCTTTTGTAATGGAAACGGAAATCTTTATGAAAGCACCACGATGGAATAGATCATGTTTGGCTGGGGGAAAAAAAAATAGGTACAGAGTTTACTAATTGTAAGTAGTTTCACGTTCAAAATGTGAATGTGTTTGCTGATAGCATTAGAACCATTATTTTGTAATATCAGTATATATAAACAGTGAATAGCTTAGGGTGCTCCTATCCAAACCTAATCCAATACAACTATATAAGCTTGTGGATGTGGATAATAAGGTGGCAGTCTCCGATATTATATCTGTAACAAATTCAGTTAATAAAAATGGATGTCAAGGGAATGGGTTCCTTTTTTAATGAATTCCTGCAGTGCAAACCATGTCACACAGTTCACCAGCCTGCATGAATTATTCATACAACTCAGTCTTCAGACCTGTGGTATTCAATACTGCACTGCTTGTTGTTTTTCTGCGATGAAAGGTTTATTTCTAGTGATGGAGCAGGTAAGGCTGCGTTGATGAAGAGGTCTTCCAGGTCTGACTTGATGAAAGAGACAGGTGCTCAGCACATGGACTATTACAGTACTGCTGTGGGTTCACGTCATATTGATAGGACTCTGCTGTGCAAAACGCTGCACCTTCAGCACGCGGATATCCGTGAAAGTATTCAAGTATTTAACCATAAATCTATATCAACCCAGTCTTGAAACGTCTATTTGGGCTCCATACCACAAGGTTCTTGACACCTACTCCCTACAGAAAGCAATGGCCCCTGCATAGAGGGATGGGGCCTGTCATGGAAAACCCTTTGACATAAATTACAACAGATCTCCTGGCATATTTGTAATATATTACCGAAACTGTTTCTGCAGATCAGCTTTTTAAGGAAACAGAGTGGTGTTTGAATATATATTGTCTGCAAAGATTGCTGGTCAGCAGTTTAACAGAAGCTTTTAGTGGTTATAATGCTGCACATGTAGGCCACACAGCACAGTATTGATTTGAGGGGTGATTGAATTCCATTTGGAGCCTGAACACCCCAGTGATTTAAGAGCCCCCGTGCACGGGGTCACCACTGTACAAGTAACCAGTCAGCTGCACATTGTTGTTCTTGTAACTGTACTTACAAGACTGCAGTCAATTGACTTGCAGAAACTCAAATGACTTTCTTTTTTTTGGAAAAAAGGTTTAGCACCAAAGAGCGTTGAAGGCACTACCCCTTCCTTGTTAAGCTATACAAAACTTTTAAATTGTATATAACTTTGGCTATGTGGCTGTTATGTTTATTTTTTTATATAAATGTTTTAGTTTCTGTTGTCCACCCGCATGCCAGCTGCATTTTTCCTCGCTGTATTATTACAGCATCCCCACTGCTGATTCAACTTGCATATTACAGTACATGTAACTAAGATGTTTATGTAACGTTCATGCAGCCTTTTTAGGTACAAGCATATTATTTTATGAAGATGAGCAGAGGTAAGAGTTGAAGGTGCTTATTTAGGCTTGTGAGAGAGCTCCATTGCAGGTCCCCGATGATGTTGTCTCCCTGCTCCTTAATGAGCACTGGCTGAGGTAAGTGGTGTATGAAACATGTTTGCCAGAGTCAAAGCCCAGGCTAATTGCTAGTCTGTAAATCCTTGGAAATCTCTGGTTCAGTTTCGGGGTCTAATTAAATTGCGGTAGATGTACGTATTTTTCGCGGGTAGGTTATGGAATAAAATTAGGATTTCGCGGACATGTTTAAACATTAAATAAACCTAAGTAGACAGTATTTCAGAGCACTATAAAAGCCTAAAAATAGTGGTACTTCCTTACTAAAACAGAGCACTGTCATTTGTTAAAGGCAAGCATGCAACATCCCCCAGCAGTTGCTGCCGACATTCTCTGTCTGGTGTGGACTTGCCCATACATTGAGATTGCACGTTCTGTATCCACTGAATTGGTTGGAAGCGTAAGGCAAAGCTTTACCAAGTTATACTGATGTGGAAATCGATTAGAAACAGTTCCAAAACTTGGTTACCCAAGGGCATCTGGCATACTTTTAATAAAGGCAATATATGCAGCAGGTTGGTTGTCCATGTTATTTGTCCCATCTAATAATTTATTTTAATAGTACCTAGTCAAAACAAAGAAAACGTGCCTATTCGGGTCTAAAATTCTAACTGCGTTTAAAAAGTAAGCAGCAGGTTGTTTGAAGCGAGGTGGCTGTGCTAGATCATACCTGTGGTACTGAGTTAACTTGGCTACAACCGACAGAAATACTTTTTGTCTGCGCTGACTTTCCAGTTTGTTTTCTGAAAGCTGTTTATTTTACGTTCTGTTCAGCACCCTCTGTAGTAGCCTTTTGTTTAATGTGTGATTCCGAAGCTAAATAGCGATGGATCATATTTTCTCCAAAGACACATTAGAAGATGTGCAAAACAATGACCTCCATCTGCATGCACAGTTTCTTTGGGAAATATCTTGAAACGATCATCAGACGTAATATACTTTGCTTTTTTTGCTTTGTTGTTCATTTCTGGTATTTTACCTCTAATGCTGCAACCTAAATCAAAACAATGCAGCACTGACTTTGTCCCACCCCCTACTGTACAGTAGGGGGTGGGATTTAGGTAGACCCCTACTTATACTGTAGCTGACATCCAACGCAAGGCTGAAAATAGTGTTTGTGTAACGATCATATAGAGTTTACCTACTTTATGATAAAAAGGCTATTTTACTTTAGGGAAATACATATATTGCAGTATTCACTGTTCAGTATACTGAACTGCATTGTAATCGTGTAAGATGGCTGAGCAGAGGTAACAGTGTGCTGACACCGCTGAAGTTTTAATGCATTAGATTAAACTTTTGTCAGATTTTAATGGATTGTAACAAAACAATTATGAAGACAAATAACTTTAAACTATATTTATAGTCACAAAATGTGCAGATTGGACTGGGTTACATCACACCGAGCCACTTGCACTTGATTGATACAATTGTAGTGACAGGGCATGTGTAAATTATCCCGGGATCATTATAAGATTTTTGTTTTGCCATTCTGTCATTGATGATTCATGTTAATGGATCTCCTATGGTTGGGCAGAGGGCAAGAAACATTGCATTTAACCAGCCCTGAGCTGCAGGTTTGAGGTCCTTCCGAGAACAAGCAGATGCGGTAATGCTTGGCAACTAAGGTTGCACCGAGAGAAGAGCCCACGTGACTGATTTCAAAACAGCTGTCTTAGAATCCATACTTGAGTAAACCCCCAAATAATCTTGTAAAGGGCTTCATTTGTGGCAAGGTTGGGTCAATTTCTGTTTTTCAATTCCAATTCCTTTTTTTTAAAATCAATTCCCAATTTAAATTCCAAATCCCTTTTAATCAATTTTAGCACATCATTAATCCAAATTGCAGTTAGGATTATTTATTAAATGAGTGTCTCGCAGTGGCAACAAACTACTTAAACTGAAGTCACTGTTAGTCAATTAAATTGGCTTCAAATGAAAGCAGTTGAACAATCACAACAATTATGCCTCTAAAATATAAATTCGAATTCCTTCAAAGGAATTGGAATTGGAATTGGAATTGAAAAACAGGAATTGACCCCAACCCTGGTTTGTATTTCCAATTCTTAGCTTTTTAAATAAGTCATGATGTAAAGTTCCTCTTGCTGCAATAACTAACTCCAAAGAAGCAGTAATTCATTATAAATCCATCTGTGCACGATGAGGTGGTGCTTAAGAACTATACATATTACCCAAGTGTATTGGTGACCTGGGGGTTTTCATTAGTTTTCTCCTGAAAGGCATTCATTTTTTTATGCATTGCAGACAATAACACTATTTATTTTTAATGGGCTTTTCTCTCTTCTATTGAGGTTATTATCTGATATACTACAGCACCGTATGCCTTAAATGTGTTTCTTGCTTAATACCCCTGAGTGTACAGTACATTCTGTAAGACCTCATATTTCAGCATTCATATTTAAACCCAAATGCTCCTGGGTACTATGGAGATGCTATTTGGACTGTTTTTTCCTGAGGTAAGGTTATATGTGTTTATTTTATTATATGTGTTTATATGTTTTATATTACTCTCTGTGCCTGTTTGCATGTACATGTTTATTTGCTGCTGTATCTGCAGGGTCCTTTGCATTGCTGCACTGAGCTTTGGTCACCAGGGTTCAAAGAGAACAAAACACAAGCTGTTTTGACATCATTGTTGTTTTGCATCCAGCAGGGCTTGCAATTCACAGAGGTGTTTCAGGTCACACTTATAATGTCTACCACATGGTGGATAACCCCATGTTCAAGCACTGAGACACGAGGTTGGGGTCAATTCCTGCTTTTCAAATCCATTTCCTTTTCAAAATCAATTCCCAATTGCAATTCCTTTGAATTGCAATTGGGATTGCTATTTTAGAGACATGTACGGTAATAATTGTTGTGATTGGCTTCAAATGAAAGCAGTTGAACAATTTAATTGACTACCAGTGCCTTCAATATAAGTAATTTGTTGCCACTATGAGAAGCTCATTTTAACAGAATACTGCTAATTGCAATTTTGATCAATGATGTGTTGCAATTGATTAAAAAGGAATTGGAATTTAAAAAAAAGACAGGAATTGACTGTAACCCCGCTGAGACAGCACACACACATCTAAAATATGTACCTGATAAGTATAGAAGCTGACTCTAGGCTGTCATGTATAATATCTAATAAATTATGTCAGAGCAAACACCCATGCGAAACATGGAGTAGAGTTATGCCAGCAAATCATGCATAATAGCCTGGAATCAGCTATTCAATTTGTATTCCAGAGTGTCGTTCGCTGATTGTTTTTATCATGGAACAATCATGGAACTGGCAAGGGTTTTCCTTGAGGGGTGAGAGTTTATTTATTTATTTATTTATTTATTTATTTATTTATTTATTAATTAATTAATTAATTAATTAATTAATTAATTAATTAATTAACCCCAAGAAAGAGAGCCTTTGTGCCCAATTAATGCCTAATTTCCATAGTAGTGCCAGATGACCCTATCCTCTTCCAAATAATTAGTGCCTTATTGAAGTGAAAATCTCAATTTACAAGCAGTGAAACAATCTTAATTGAAAATAATATATAACTTTCTGCTGATTTCATAGCCAGTTCCTCCATCAAATGGCTTGAATAATTTTAAGTGCTGTATAGTTGATTTTATTATTATTATTATTATTATTATTATTATTATTATTATTATTATTATTATTATTATTTATTTCTTAGCAGACGCTCTGATCCAGGGCGACTTACAATTGTTACAAGATATCACATTATTTTTACATACAATTACCCATTTATACAGTTGGGTTTTTACTGGAGCAATCTAGGTAAAGCACCTTGCTCAAGGGTACAGCAGCAGTGTCCCCCACTTGGGATTGAACCCACAACCCTCCGGTCAAGTGTCCAGAGCCCTAACCACTACTCCACACTGCTGCATCCATCTGCAGACAAAGTGAACGCCAAACAAAAATTCTAACAGCTGTGTAAATGACATACATCTAAACATGCTTTCCATTGACTTGCCCGCTCTGTCCTGTCCTTTCAAGGCACGTTTGTTAAAAACAGAATTGAGAGTCAGATGACCACATCTCCAGCGATGCAGATTTTACACAAGTGTTTTCCATTCAGATGTGCTTGTCTGACCATTTAATATCAGCCTGCGAACACCAGAGCTTGGAGTCTCAGAGTTGCACTGAAGCAGAAAGAATGCAAAACTGATGCTTGTGGCATGTGTTACGATTATGGCAAGGTGACCCTGTGCACACACTTCATTTTTTCGTCATTGCATTTATTATATAAATCTTTCTATGTATCAGGCAGTCCCACACAGTGGCAGGGTTTGATGCAGTCATTTGCTTGCTACGGTATCAGATTAGGACAGCACTTTCATGTGAATTGGTGTGCTACAGCAGACACATTGTGTAAACACTTCAGGTACAGTGTGAAACAATCAGTGCTGTTTCCATGTGCAGGGATGTCTACAGAAGCTTGATAGAAGACTAGACCTTGTTTTGTGCAAGGGATTGTCCACGTGACACAGAGGGCGAAGTATTTGCAGAAACTTTTTTTTGCTTCCTATTGCAATAAGGACATGTTTTAGGTGACTGCGGGCCATATTTAGCACCAAATACAGGGGCAACAGCCATTGTTTTTGAACTTGTCGCTAACAGGGCCCTAAATGTAAAATATTTAGTTTCTGCTAACTTATGTACCATAGTGCATACTGTATTTATGAAGATATAATATTTAACATTAATACCACAGTATCCCAGGCACCCCCCCCCCCCCCACTATGTTGGTAATATACAAAATATTAGATAATATTAATTTCATAATATACAGGACAACACCTCCCTTGTGGTATAATATTTAAATATAAAACTGGGGTTTTAGTCTTTCTCAAATTTTAATATTTCTTATAAAATTAATCGTACAATTCCATTATTCGATTTTTCATATATATATATATATATATATATATATATATATATATATATATATATATATATATATATATATATATATATAAAAAAACAACTATGAACAAAATAGAAAGAAATATGAGGCTAAGAGATGTTAACCAATAACTTCAGCCTTAATGAAAGTATTGTTTGTAAAGAAAGTACTCCAAGTGCATTATAAATGCTCAGCTTAGTTTGTTTAGACCAGACTGGCAGGTCAGAACAGCAGGTAATCTCAACTATTCCCCAATTTAAATCTTTCTGACCCTCTGTTACTAATAACTAGTCCTTTTTGAAGTAGATCTAGAGAATTTTAAGGGGGGGGGGGGGGGAGGCAGGGGACAGACAAACTTAATGAACACCACAGCATCTCAAGTCTCATAGTTTATGATTTGAAATGTCATTTTATAAAGTAGATTCAATTACAACTATGAATTTCTCCCACAGTACACCGTGATGGTAACAAACAAAAGAACTGTTGTGTGCAGACTGCCAGTTTGTCAGCTGTGTCGGTTAATCTAGATGACCTTTTAATGCAATCTGTAAAGCCGGCTTTGTCTTTGCACGCACTACTTGACCACTGTTGTTCCAGAGCCGACATTTTTTATAGTCTTCACTAAGCATTAGGGTTAATTTAAACAGTGTTGGCATAATGTAGCTGTGTTTTATAAATTGCAAAAGTGTACTCAGAACCACATGTATACAATGAGAATGAGTCTCTATCCCTAACAATGAGCTACAAATTCATGGTCCGTAGAAAAATTAGGTATTCAGATTGTAAAATTTGGTTGCCATTAGAAAACCTTATTGAGTTGCAGAATACAAACGATCAGTTCTGAGAAGGACAACCCTTTTACACAAGTGTCTATTTTTAGTATGTTTCTGTGTCCAACCCCTATACAATATAATGTTGTTTCTTTTTTAATAACAAGTACTGTTCTTTATTATAAGTACATTGATAGGAGTGGTGCAAATTCACTGATGGAAATGCATGTTTGGGCCACCACAGGATGGCACTGGGGACTATATGCACAAATCCCACTTGAAATACTTTTCTGTCATGCAGAGGGAAAGCATGTATTTGTTTTAATTTGAAAAAATATATATTTGCCCTTCATACAAAAGCATGGTATCATAGAATAACCATTACAGGTACAACTGCTTGATAGCCTATGCTCTGCGAGTAACCTCTTCAAACTGTATTCACAAAGAGCAGAACTAGCTTAAAATACACATCAAAATGGATGTTCAGATACACAATGATTGAGGTAAGTGGTGATGTTCCAATAGCTAATGAAAAGCATTCTATTGTTTTAGCTAGGAGGGCATACCACACATTTTACTGTAATAAATTAGCAAGAGGTGTAATCTTAGATATGCTGGCTTTCAGAGAGGTATGAAATCACATTCTTTAGTTGGGGAAAACAATAATGACCTAGGGGACATGGGTTCACCACTGGGTATCACAGTTCCTGATAAAGAGGAGACAGATGCCAGCAGCAAGTAAAGTATGGAACGCAAAATCCATTTGAACATCAACGCCATAGAGTCGAGTGGGAATAGATACAAGACAGATAAACCTGTAATTAGATCATGAAAAAAAAACTCTGCTCTTGCATGTTTAAAATTGTGGCATATCCGAGTTCTCATCCTTTTACGATTAGATGAGTTTACTGTGTAGCCCTTACCTTTAGGGACTGCTATATTTGCTGTGAAGTTCTGACAGCTCATGGGCATCAGAAGTGCTAAAGCAATGAGAAGGATGCTATTTGGCTAAGGGCCTCAGCACACACTAGTGGTTGCTGTTTAATTCCGATTGTCAGCGACTGAACTGAACAGCAGTTGTTTTCCTGCAAGTTTTCAGATCCTGTGATAGAAACGATTGCTCGGGAGGAAGAGGTGTGGGTAACAGGCTTGTTTGTCCGATGGCAAAGGTTAATAGCCTTTTAAACTACTTGAATTCCTTCAGGACGTTTACCTTCCTTGTTGTCATTTGGTACCAAATGCTGGTGTTTTGTTTCGGTTTACTGGAGCCCAGCTAAATATTGTACCAATAATGGTGGTTAAATACAAAGCTTTTGTTTTCAACTTTGCATTATCGTATTTAGAGCTTCTGTTTCTAAATTTGCATTTATTTTGTTGACTGGGGAATGTCTTTACTTCTTCCTTTTACTATTGTGTTTGTCTCCTCATTTATTTTTAAATTGAGCTTAAGCCACTAAAGCACAGCCTTTTCCAGTATATGCAGAATGTATTATTGTTGCCCTCTGAAACCATTTATTGCAATGGGCTATTTATATTTACTCCTATGGTAAAAAAAGGATGTTTCCTCAACAATTTTACCTATGCATGAAATTAATAGGGATGTGCAAAAAAAATACTTCTTATGGAAATTGGATAAATTAATTTGATCAACAGGACTGTTCCCTCGCATGTTCCATTGATTTGAAAGTGATTTCGTTATTAAGTTTACACAAATTAATAAAAAAAGAAGTCAGCTATTCTGGCAAGTTATCATGGAAGATTGATCAAGTACACCTCCTCAAGCAAATAAAACCACTGGGCCATCCTGGTAGCATATACTGACCCTATTGATTTCCCTTTTCCTGTATATGGTAATGACTTGGGATAACTAAATCTTTGCCCTATACACTGCTGACAGCAACTACCTCCGCTGCTCTCTGCAGGACATGTATCTATGGTAACTTATTTAGCTTTCACCTACTTTGCAGACAGGTAAGCTGTATATAGACTACTGCAGAGCAGGCAGGGTTGACCAAGGAAAGAAAGAAAAAACACACTCCTCCCAACCAATCCTTTCCAAAACACTGTGAGCAAACAACATTGCTTTTGGTGATTTGGTTTTATTTTTTATTTTGTATTTTTTTAGAAAGATCAGAACAGTCCTCTTGTAGGTTTTACCAGAGAGAGAATTAACAATGTCTTATGGTAGTGAAATAAGATTATAACACAAAGGATAGGTTTCCCTGAACATATTTACTTATAAATCACCTTTTAGATGGAACAAAAGCAGGAAAGATACATTTTATTTTTAGAACAATTATTCCTCAAATATTGTAGCCCCCCTTATTGTACCTTGTTAGGACCATTTTGTTATGAAAATATAATTGAGCCCAAAGCAAACAATAGAGCACATTTTGATTAAATTATTCATACCATTCAACATTACTCATACTTACCATGCAAGCTCCCCTCACTAAATGATTAAACAATAAATTAAAAGGTAATGGCTTGATTTTGATTACATGTATTAATGCTTTGTAATGAAACATATATACATAATTGAATGATTGAATCTCCTTAAAGTAGATTGGGTGAAAATAAAATGAAAAATATCCTACTGCTCTATTTTTTAGGAACATGCAGGCTTTTTAGTAACATTCTTTGATCTGCTGCACAGAAAATTGCTTAGTGTTGAATTCAACTCCAACATTTTTATCCACACTGCATACATTGTTCCTATTTGTAGACTCCTAGTCTTTATTCCTGGTGGGATATATAACTGCAGTTTCAATCGGCCGTATGTTTGATTGAAATGTGTGTGTATATTACATATTAATATAATATGAATCTTAATTTCATCATGATTGGCATCTTTAACAGTTTAGAATGTTGAACTGGGTTCTTGTTAAACTGCAGTTAGCATAGTGTTGCGTGAGAGAGGTATTATGACTGGTTGTTTACTACATCTCAGAGCAGTTGGTGCCATGTAATCCTCTGATTGGTTACATCACTGATTCAGATACAGAGCTATAGTACTTAATGTGATTGGAATAGAACCCAAGCTTACTGATTTAACCTCCGGTTGGTCAGCCAGTGAGAATGTGAGTGAGGTCAATACAGCTCTGGTGTATAAACATTGTGTGACAAAGGCACCTAAGTCTATGACCCTCCCTCCTCCTTTACATAATACCAGCTTTTATATTTTAAACATATTCGAGAGCATTGGTTTACCTGGGCTTTTAAAAATCTGTGCCCTGATAAGTAATAATAATGAATATTTACTAGTGATGGTCACCCAAAGATACAAGCTTGCGAAGTGAGGCTCCACATATTAAAACAATGCTTTCCTTCTGTCTCCTACATGCTCTGTATCTCACAAACTAAGTGAGTAATGGAGGTCACACAGGTAAACCAAGGGACATGCAGTGCAAGGATGGCAATGGGATACCAGACCAACCTGGTGTTTCCAACATAGTCACTGGAGTAGAACGTAGAACCAATGATAAGAGTTGGATTTTTAACAGATACAGTTAGGTATAAGCTTGTTTTTGTTTTTAAATTTTGTTTTTTATTCATCGCCAATGGTTTTTCCCCAAAATTATTATTTTTATCCCGTTTTACCGCTGCAACCTCGGTGAAAGGAGACTGAAACACGCGTCCTTCAAAATGTGTTCCTGCCAATCCACAAGGCCTATAGTTTACTTTTTACATACTTAAGTTAATTTCACTTTACACAATGTAAATTTAATAAAGTATTATTTTACAGCACAGGAGAGAGTTTAAACAGGAAAACATAACTGCAGGTGTTTAGAGCTATTTAGAGAATATGTACTTTTAATTATGAATCGGTGTATAAGGGAGATGGTTGTTAATCATTAAAAGTCTGTAATGTTTTTCTAGCCCAAATTAGTTCCCCTCATTGTACCTGCATAGTCCTTTCTACAGTTAGCTCCATTTGGGAAGTGATGTGAGCTCAGCTTTTAGTATCTGAAGATATCACGGTCCATGTTAGAAGTGTTAATGAATAAGGGAATTGCTAGAAGGTTATGGACCTTGTCATTCTAAAATAGGCATGGATAATAAAACTGATTAGACTCAGTTGGGGGCGTACAAGGCAAAGCAAAGACGAGTTAACCCCCCCCCCCCCTTTAATTCTGCAGGGCAGATTGATGGCCTGGCAACAGTTCAACTTCCCCCATATAAAATGGGAAAACCCGGTGGGGAGCATGACTGACAAAATTGAAATGGTGGAAATGACAAATGACTGCTTCCTAATGCAGTTTGTCAAGGCACCGACTAGAGCGGAGGCATCCCTTGATTTAGTCTTTTCAAATGACAAATACAGAATTACTAAAACAGAGGTCAGAAAGCCATTGGCAAACTCAGACCACAACATGGTCTCATTTGAAGTGATTTTTAAAACCGAAAAAAGTAATGACTAAAGCTAAGGTTTACAATTTTAGAAAAGCAAACTATGAAGGTATGAAACAGAACTAGATAGGAGTAAAATAGAGAAAACATCCACAGAAAAAGGATGGCTGTTTTTTTAAAAAATGTAGTACTAGAGGCGCAAAATAATTACATCCCAAAAGTAGACAAATCTAAATCTAAAACAAAATGGCCAAAATGGTTTAATAGATCAATTAAAAAAAATATTCAGCGAAAAAAGACTACAAAGCGTTTAAAAGGGACCAAAAACAAAGTACACAGAAAGAGTACTTGGAACTGCAAACGCAAGTCAAAAAGTAAGTTAGAAAGGCCAAGAGAGAGAGATAGAAATCAATATTGCTAAGGGGGCTAAAACCAATTCCAAAATGTTTTTCCAATATTATAACAGCAAGAGAACATTCAAAGAGGAGGTTAAATGTCTAAGAGATACAAATAGCAAAATTATAGACGAAGAAAAAAAATAGCAAATATATTAAATGATTACTTTTCACAGGTTTTTACAAAGGAGGACACGGACAACATGCCCCACATGTTGACCTGTTCCTATCCAGTTTTAAATAACTTTAGCATAACCGAGGCAGAAGTGTTAAAGGGACTAGGCGCTCTTATGATAAACAAATCCCCCGGGCGGGATGAGATCCTCCCAATAGTACTCAAAGAAATGAAAGGAGTTATTTACAAACCGCTAACCAAGATCATGCAACAGTCTCTTGACACAGGGGTTGTACCGACAGACTGGAGAATTGCAAACGTAATACCGATCCACAAAAAGGGAGACAAAACTGAACCAGGTAACTACAGACCAATAAGCCTGACTTCTATTATATGTAAACTTATGGAAACTATAATAAGATCCAAAATGGAAAATTACCTATATGGTAACAATATCCTGGGAGACAGTCAGCATGGTTTTAGGAAAGGGAGATCGTGTCTAACCTCTTGATTTTTTTTGAGGATGCAACATCGAGAATGGATCAATAAGCTACTAACAACCAAACAAGCAAGATGGGCCGAATGGCCTTCTCTCGTTTGTAAACTTTCTTATGTTCTTATATTCTTATGTTCTTACCCTAATCTCTTTTCTTACCTTAATCTGCTTCTCCATGATGATTTTAAACAGCAATGATTTAATAAAGGGAAACTGCTGATGTCCCTAAATAGCTACTGATGCACTCACACAGTATTGACAGGGTGAGTCTGTCTTTATTATATCCTCCTCCTTTTGAAGATTTTAAACTTATTCAAAGGTGCCTAAGGTAGTGCACGTTATAATAGATGCAGGGAATTTTTAATTTACTTTTAGGCCATTAATTCTGCTTAATTTGCTAACTGAAAGCAAGTGACTGATTCATGCTATCATAAGTCAGCCATGTGCCACCTTCCTAAATTACAAGCAATTCCTACAGGAATACCCATTGCCCACAAACATGCTTTTTTCATGATTATGTGTACAGTAAGTAATTTGTTTTGTGCAGTAAATGTTTAGTTCTTCACAATATCAATTACAGTCCCCCCCCCCCCCCCCCCCCTGCATAGCAGATGTGTAGTTATCATTTGGGGAATTAAGTGACATGCCTGCTAAATAGGGTTTTATAAACAAGCTTTTCAAATTACAAGTTACAAAATGCAGCCTGTATTAGATCACTGAATAACGTATTACTATGGCAGTAACTTCAGTGGAATTCAGTGACTACTATAGACCAGTTGTTCTACTATAGTAGACTAAATACCTTCTGGTCTGTGTTTGATGGTGGATACACTGGAGACATGCCTGCCAACATTGAATTTTCAAAATAAGGGAGCTTTTGTAAACTGAAATCTTAAGCCCCTTTCACACTGGCACTACTACCCAGGTCCTGGCTACCCGGGTCACAATTCCACGTAGGGGCCACATGCTTTGACCCGGGTTGAGCAAGACGAAATGCATGACGGCTGTTCTCAAGCCGACGAAATAACAAACAGCCATGCCTGCGTGAAGGTTTCACTTACGCAAGGATTTATTTTTGTTTATTCTGTTTAGCCATATTTTTTGTTGCTTGAGACACAGCGTGCGCCTGATTGCAGCAGGGATGAAGAAACATTTGCTCTAATCAACATGTGGGCCGATGGTTCAATCTAGAGAAGCTTGGATGGAAGAGTTCGTAACCAGCTGCTTCCGGGGCATTGATACACGCATTGTTTACTTGCATCTGTCACCCAGGTCAACCCTGCTTTATCAACAGCAGTGTGAAATCGTGTAGCCAACCCGCATGAAACAGGATCCAGACCCAGGTAGGTTCTGACCCAGGTAGAGCATGCCAGTGTGAAAGGGGCTCTAGTGGCCTGAATGGAATTATTCATTACACTGCACATATGTTGGTGAATCACTACTATTGTCAGTAACATTTAATTGTCAACTGTCTCTAATTTTAAATGCACAAGCTATTGCTGTATATAATCACATATTATTAATCAATCTGAAATTCTAAAGCAATGTTGTTGATGCTGATATTGTAATAGAAACGCCTTTCACTATTTGAGGGACTTTTAGACTTTTCTGCAGATTTTAGACTTTGCAATTTGTGAGTCTGGGAACATGTCTACAGCAGATTTGATGAACTAGTCATAAAATGTAAAGATCTTTGCATATGTAAATTTCTTGATCTCTGTTTTTCTTTTGGAAATGAAAGGTGTTATTAACTGAAGCAATGGTTTTCTGAGCGTCTCTGGCTTTTTGGTGTTTCTGTGATCTCTCGTGCTTACCACAAACATCATTCTTGCTCCCATGTGCCACCATTAAAATCAGTTCTGCATCGTTTAGAGAAAATATGCCTTTTTCCAACGTTGCTTAGGATTATATGAAAATATGTTGTCCAAGAATCTTGAAATGTGCATCAATATTATTTTTTTTTTTTTTTTTTTTTTGCCGGGAGGGCTTATCGCACGCAAAGCTATCATAGATGGTCAAGTATGTGAGCTTGCCTCGTGCAATGAATGCATGCCTGAGTCTGGGCAAATAAGGGTGAGTTGACAGGACTGTGGTGAGTGTGTGCTTCATTCGGCTTTGTTGGCAGTTTATACTTCTGGTCAGTGTTTGGTATCTATTTCACAAGAGGGTTGTTACAGCTTAGGTGGATCGGGGGAATGATGGTAAACCGTGGATATTGGATTCTCCGCTAGGCATGCAGTTATTGGCAGATCATGCAGGCTTTGCACTGCTAGGGTTCAGTTCTCAGGGAAGCATGGAATACATGCATTCAGCAGTCCTCCCTCCTATGAATGTCTGTGTGTGTTGCTGGTCTTCGTCTTTGGCTTCTTTGTCAACTCTCCAAGTCAAAAGGGACCGATATCAATGTGTCATACTTTCTGTGTGTGTGTGACATCTATCTGCAAAAATGTATTACTGTTTTGTTGTAAAAAAAATACAAATAGCTGGAGGAGTCTTGCAGTCTGAGTGTGAAAGCACCTAGAATGGATTGCATTATAATAAATTAGACCTGCAATTTAATATTGCTGGTATTTCATTTGATGCAGTTAGCACTGTCAATTCAACAGCAGCAACCTGAGACCAGGCCTATAATAACTGTTTAATGATATGCAAGCAGGCAGCAGCAAATAGCTTGTCGTGAAAGTCAGGCGTGTCTCATTTTTAAATTGTTGCATTAAAATGCGCTGGGCGTCGTGAGGGTGGTTTCAGCCAGCCAGCCCCATAAGGAAATCAGTTTCCCTGCATAAACAAGAGACAATTACTTGAGGAATAGAAAACATACAGGTAAGAAAATAACACTTGAACCCTTTCTGAGTGTGGATGCTTCAGTGAAAAATTAAATGAACATTGGGGGGGAAAAAGGGTAATTGCATTGCAGGGGACTTCAATTTTGATGACTTCAGCACAGATACAATGAATATTGGTGTGCATGGAAGAGGATGAATCTTGTCTGCAGTGGCGGAGTTAAAATGTGGCCACACAGATTCAAAAATGGATTCATGCCACTTAAATAGCTAGAGAAAATTTTATTGTATTTTGTACTTGAAGTTTAAACTTCTGCTTCTGTGCTACAGGTCAGCTTTCCCTCCATGGTCTGGCATCCGTCCCAACTTTGTTCTGGTAGACTATTAACTCGTTTCCATGACCACCAGTCTGAGCTGATGCGAGTTCTCATTCCCATTGCTGGCTGAGGTTAAAAAAAACAACAACTCAGTTTTCAAACAATACGAGTTTTCGACCGATGTTGACTGTTCTTTCCCAGCAAGCCTTGCAGCTAAGGTCCCATTCATTTGTTTACAAAACCGAAACGATGGAAGCTATTGCTTCTGCTTCCTATCATCCAAACAATTCTCTTGAGCTTTTTATTACAAAAAAATTCAAATATTAAAGCACGGAGAAACCAGCTCACGGATTCAATATTTATGCCCACTTGTCAATTGAATCCTGGCACAGTCTGCACATTAACTAATTGTGACTTCCCCGTGCCCACATACCAACATACATTTTAAATCACCAGTGCTGCATAACCCACACCATATACAGCAAACCAAAATACAGCCAGGGGTGGGGGTTATCTCGTCACATGGGAGCAGCAAGGTTTTCAATCCCGGTTGAGTGGTGCATGGAAACGAAATACACAAAGGTGCAGTTGCATTGTAGTACTGTATGCTTATTAATGCAGTTCCACCTTGTAGCTACGCTGTTGTATCTAAATAACTTATATTTTAATTGGACAAAACGCGTCTACAATCACTTTTGATATGCAGTAAAAGTGGTTGTGTGTGTTTGTCAAGATGTCACTGTTGCCAACTACATGACTTGCCGTGCTATAAACATCTGATTCAGCTGAGTAGAGAAACAGCAATGGCACTGTAATATGAATTAGTGATGTGTGTCTAAAACATATGCCTCTCTTTGTTTTTGCTGAGTACTGTTAAATTGGAGACAGAGAGACTAATATGGAATGGTTACTGTATGGACAGTTTTATCAGAAGCAAGACATATGGTCAAATGATGCAAGTGTTTTTTTATATATATTCACAGTTATATATATACAGGGATGTAAATAAGACTCCCATTGCATAGCAGTTTCACCCGTTGCTGTTTTGTAACTGAACTACATCCCGTTAAGACCGCCCACGCAGCATTTGACAGGCTGCACAAAATGCCAGTTTATCAGCAGAGGTGATTATTGGTTGTTAGTTGTGTTGGAAATGAATTCTATCGTGTGGTTACCTAGTAAAGCCCAGCCACGCAGCATTTGACAGACTGCACAAAACGTGACATAAATCGTTTGCTTAATGGGTAACATAAGGAGTTTGGATGTGGGAATAATAGATATATATATTTTAGTTGATGTTTTTAAGGTACTTAGCCTTTGTTTACTGTGACCTTCTTTTTGTGGTACTGTAAACTAACATCTGAAATCCAATGGTGTACCCCATGGAGATGGATTTGTACAATATATTACTGAATTCTGGCAATCACCTTGGATGTGAGGGAGGGAATCACAAATCACTTTCTCATTCATGTCATGAGTTATATACCATAAAAAGCTGTAGAAAATTTTGCAAAAACAAAAAATTGTTGTAAATGTTGTATTTAAGAACAATTTTGCCATCACCTATTGTGTGAATTTATAAGATGTCTTTGGCATTTCTGTCTCTTTTTTTTCTGTATCAGGCACAAATGTCGACACAACATTTTGATATATAGAACAAAAGTCACACACCATTTCACTCCCAAACCCGTAGTCTCATATCAGTTTTTATAATTGATAATATATCTGCATTCCCTGATTTGGATTCTTGCATTTGATACAAAAAAAAAAACGGTGTAAACTGCATGACTTGTAACCACCTTGTTTTGAAAGACTGTGCACTGTAACTCAGACCATGCCCCCTCTTCTAGGGCTGTTCACGCTAAGCCTTGGCTCTGAACACATCTGAAAGCCTGCAAGCCGAGCTGAGCTCTGAGCCAAGCCAGAGCAGTGTTTAAAAGTGGATTAACAACCCTCTCCTGGACTCCACACACCAGGATGTTGAATCCCATCCAGGTCCTGTGTTCCGACATCACAGCGCTATCTTTGGAAGCCAAGCAGTTTGCAAGTTACACTGAAGGTGATTTTACATTCGGCAATTATGTTGAATGGGTCAGTCCTATACTGGACAGGTATTGAATAGCTAAAAGAAACTCTTCAGCCAATCAGTAACTGCCTTACTAAAGGACTGACCAGGCATACATTTATTGCTGTTATGAGCTTTAATATCTTTAAAAAATTGACCTGCAATTTATCACAATATTTTGGTAATGATAGTAAGAAAGTAGTCCACAGGGAATCCACAACCATTTTGATTAAAGTAACACAAGTTTACACCATTAGCACTGTAAGAAAACTTGCACTCACTTGTCACATTATGATTGATAGTGGAGTTCTCTAGCCATGTCCAGTAGTGTGTAGAGTTTGGAAGCAAAGGCCCTTCCATTTGATGTAGAAATGGTATACTGCAAGCCCAGAACATCCTCAAGAAAGCTGTAAAGGTTAAGAAGCAGGTGTAAGACTTCAGGAGTCACAGTTTGCTTTTCTATATAGCGAGACTAGACTTGACAGTCTCATCCTTTTAATAGGGGCTTTGCAGTTAGACAGCCTTTATGATGAGCATGCTGCGAGCTTTTGATTGTATAGTACCGGCACGGTATATCTACTTGCAGTTCATTATGTTTCACTGTGAAGAAGGGCTGCTGTGTCAGCATGATGTTAAAAGTAAAAGTTTTTTTTTCTTTTGTACTGTGGGTTTACAGATAAAATCATCAATACTGTTTGGTTTTCTGAAAAATATCAGCAAGAGGGATGATGCAGGGGGAGTGTAGGTACTGTAGGAGCTTTGTGGTTCATACTGTTATCCTCCTGGCCAAAAATGTGGTTTCCAATTTTAAAAACAATCAAACACCCGGATACATAAAATGGCAGACTTGGAGAATGTCAGTTGTGAATGAAGAGCAGCAGTATTGACATCAGTGCTCTAGTCATGCTCCCTCAAGCACCTTCCTTTACACGGAATGGAGTGTCTGAAAACAACCAGGCTTGCTCCCCAAGGCAACCAACAGTACATTGTGAACTCAAGAGCATGTCCAAACTAAAGGCAGTCTTTCAGGCAATCTTTCAAGCAACATTTATTTTTTTAGATTTTCAACCAATTTGCCAATTACAGGAAATTCAATCAACAAAATTAGAATAACTTGGCAAAATGTCACTGTCAGCTGCTGTAATTGCTGTAAAGGCTGTCTGAAAGTTGACTCGAGTTTCAAGGCTGATTAAAGCCTCGGTTTTTATGCTTTATTCCACAGTTGCCACTTCAAGTAAATAAAAGATCATTAGTGCACCTCACTACCTCACACCTAACTTGCAACCCAGTTCACAACACAGCGTAGCTACAATAACAGCTGCAGAAATACATCCGATGGGTGATGACAGCTATTAGATTTGATGTGTTTGTTTTTTTTTTTCATCTTATAGTGATGTTGGAGTCTGTAACCTACTACAGCCTGGAGGAAACAAGTTAGATTAAATCATATCAAATAGCCTATCATCACCTATCACACAAAGTAGCTATCTACTGATGTTTTTTTTTCTATAATGTAGCACTCTCAACCAAACATATTTATTATATAATCCACTCACTTGATACAATAATATCTCAACCAGCCTACCCAGCTGCCTTGTTACAATAAGAAATCCTGAATACTAGAAATTGCTAGCTATTGAAATTATGAAGTTCAAAGAGCACACAACTCAAAAACAAACAAACAAACTAAAATAACGGAAAAGAGCACAGAAGTTATCCAAGCGGTTTTATTTTATTCCCTCTATTTTTTTTTAGAGAAAGCAGCTCATTTATTAGAAAAGAACAGTTTACATTGCACAATGTGGACACATATTTTCAATGAATTAATATCAAAAATAGTAATAACAATTAAGAAACAGTATTCCAGGAATACTCCCGTAGTGTATGGTTAGCTGTACTGTATGTACCAGTAATATAGGATTTCTCTTCCACTTGATCAAATATTATAATTTATTTGATAATAGTAAATATTCCTTAACAGTATATAATAATAATAGCCTTGTGCAGTATTATCCAAACTGTAATGAAGGAAGGAACAAATATGTGCAGGCTATAGAAGGCTTATTTATTTTTGTTCCAGGTTCATGTTGTTGTTGTTTTTTTTATTATTATAATTTTTTTTTATTATCATTTAAAGAGTGGTATTGTACAGTAAATCCTTCTCATTTTTCAAAGCTGGTATTTGCTCTAGTGCATATAGACAGGGGGAGTATGACTAACTGCATTTTTGTTGGACAAAGGGTGACTTTACATACACATTTTTAAATACTTATGTACAGTAAAGCTGTAGTAAAGTCAATAGTCTAATTATTGCCACAAACTCAAGTTTGAGAAATGGCTTGTGCTTTGGTTTGACAAACTGATCATGCTAAGAGGCTCAAACATGTTTTCTCTCTCTCTCTCTCTCTCTCTCTCTCTCTCTCTCTCTCTCTCTCTCTCTCTCTCTCTCTCTCACTCTTTTCCTTGAAGGAAAGTATTAACATCACCCTGCAACTACAGTATCTGTCATGCTAATTTAATGAGAAGGCAATTAATATGCAAGCATTTAACCAAGACATGCATGTGTTTTTGTATACTTTTGATATACGTTAAGCAAGCCTAGTGTAAGTGTAAAGTGTCTTTTAGGGTTAAAATTAAAACGGGAATCAAAACCCAATGGAAAGTATGATTGAACTCAATCTGAGCTTGTTCATAATTGGTGGTTATGGTAGAAAAAACTAAAATGAAACTATTAAAACATATCTATTTATTTTGGTGTTTTACACTTTCTTTTCTGGTAAGGTTCTCTGGCACAGCAATGTTTCTTAGATAAAGTAAATAAATAAAAAAAACTGTTAAGCATAGATAAGCAAGTCCCAATTATGTACATGTTAACCAATGAGACGTAACACATTAGAATTGGATGAGATTCTAACAATTTTTGATATACGTACAACTTAACAAATGCTATGTGTTAAAAACCTGATGTCAGTTGTTACACCAAAATCCATTCAACTCGGGCGTGAAATTCTGCCGGTACTCAGTACCAGAACTTCTTTGATCTGTTTTTCAGTCAATGAGCAAGCATTCTATCTACTTTGACACTTTTACACAGTTCGCTAGTGTTCCAGGTGGCAGCAGTCTCGTCACAGCAACTAAACAATCATTAAAATATTCTCAAAATCAGCTTTTCCTAAAATTTAACCTACCACAAACACACTTTTTGCTAATTGCAAATTCGGAACTTATACAGAATAAAGTGGTTCAGTTTCCTCTAATGCTTCCCAAATCCACTATAGATACCATACTAGAATTCAGCCCTGACTCTAGGGGTGTTATATCTAAAATGTATAACATTATACTGTCTCTGCATTACCCTTCACTGTCTACACTGAAAACCGTGTGGGAGCAGGATTTACGATTCAACCTCACAGATGGCATTTGGGAATCCATTCTTGCCCGTGTGCATTCCTCTTTGGTTAATGCTCGACATGGGCTCATTCAATTCAAAGTTTTACATTGCCTCCACTTGTCAAGGGTCAAACTGGCCAGAATTTACCCTGAACTGGATCCAACCTGTGACAAATGCAAACTAGCTCCTCCTTCTCTTATTGATATGTTCTGGTGCTGTCCCATTCTGGGAACAGCTCTATAGAGAAAAAAATATATATGATTATTGTCTTAATGTACACGATAAATTTAAAAACTAAGTTACTGAGTTTTTGAATGTTACTGCCATGAAGATGGAAATTCTAGTCATGCTTGTGTCCACGCTAGCCACGTGAAGTTTTGTTGTGTTAAATTAAACTTCATAAATCCAGCTGGTTAATGATTCAGAAGTTGATTGACAATTCCACGAAAGAAAAAATGCCAGTTATAGTCTCGCTGGAACTTTTTTTCTTTGTGTGAAATATTTTAAAAATTACGAGCAGCTGTTAATACTATAGGTAATCATTATTGTTGATCTCAATGTAAAATTTTACAAAATATTTTCGTTTGTGTATCTGAAAGCATTAGATTAATGTACATCTTTATTTCACTTCTTCAAACGAATGTTGATGCAGGCTGTAGCAGCTAAACATTTCTCTTCTTAATAAACTAAACATGTCACATTTTTAAATGGTTTCATGCTGATGCATAATGTAGAGTCTTAATTTAAGTATCTGCCATGCTGACAAGCAAATCTGTTTTAAAAAAATTCTCCTGAAAAGATTCTTGAAGCAGACTGCCAGAAAATGTGCCTGGTAAGATGACCACGCCATGATGAAAAATCAATTGAAGAAGGTGTACAGTATGTGTAACACTGACATAATTTAATCACATTTCATCTTGTTCAGCTTTGGGAAGTCTTTTCAAAAGCTATATATTTTTGGAGTAGCTCATGGTAATGAATCTAGACAGAAACACAACAGAGAAGCACACAGCATATATTATTATACGATAAGTAATAAGTAAAAAAAAAAAAAAAATCTGGAAAGTATGGGGATGTTGTCAGAGAATACTATGGAGATTAAAATGGCCAAGTCAAGTATATCCTTTTAAGTAGAGGGGTATTTCAGCCCCTATTGTGTATTGTTTAACCTAAACATTTTTGTATCATTTTTTCATAGCAAAGATTATTTTATACCATTTATTTTATATCACACCTTTTTTTGATTTCTTGAAACAAAACTCCCTCTGTATAGCGTTACTGCGTAGTGTAATATTTCTTAATTAAGGCTTAATTTAAGTGACAGTAAATGACTGAGTGATACATGCAGAGGTTACAAAGCTTTCAGTATTTTCAGCTTCCTTGTTTTATGGTGAATCGGTTATATTTTAAAGGTTATTTTTGAAGGTTTATTTTGTATTAAAACATGTATTGTATACCTGTATCTATACATTTTACAAGTATTTATTCACTGGCATTCAAATTCTCTCAATTTTTTTTAAATGGGGGGGGGGGGGGGGGGACCATACCATAGGTGTGGCTGCAATTTTTTGTTGAGAATTTCACCCCTGATTTAACTACACCTGCTATGGGGTGAGCCAGACATGGACATTTTATTTTTGCAACAATAAGATTGTGTTTGTGCAGTCTTATTACGGACCCCAACTGGCAAACTCATATTCGTGTGCAACATTCAATGTATCGTGGTTACTTAAGACAAGATCCTGGAGCGGACACATTTATGTAAAAGGAAACTATAAAATTGGACAGCTATTTTTTTTGTACTACATGATATCTTATAATCGGCGCAATTAACTTTGCAGTTGTGCTTTGGTGGACTTACATGAGGGATAAATTAAGTTGTGAAGTTTGTCTGTAGAATGTAAAATGCTTCATTAGGCCCCGTGTGGCAGTGCGCTTTCCATCCATTTATCGAGCGAGTTTATAAGTTACTCAGTAAAATTGCTACAAAAATAGTAGCGACATAAGGACAAAAAAATGGTTTTCCATCCACTGCAAATTCTAGCGAGTCAAATGGAATTCCCTGTGATGTCATAGCCTAATTTGCATGTGTCGCTACGTGTTCACGTTATTTGCAAGAAATATACTTGCTAGATGATTTTTCCATACATTTTTTTTTAATCGCTCGCTAGTGTAGCGAGTATATTCTACCAAGTTAAGCTCTTAAAAAAAAAAATAATAATCAATGAACCTTGGCCCTGTTCCACATATGCAGTTCACAAAACCAACAATAAAATGTACATCCCGTATGGGAAAACTGAACCTGCAGTGAGTGTCAAAAATGATGTTAATAAGTGTTGCATGCGTAAAAGGTACTTACAAAGGTAAAGGTATAAAACCTGCAGAATTGTTTTCACATACTTCCCCACTAGTTTAAAGGTTGCTTCTTCTATTTCTGCTCTTTTGTTAGAAGTCTTTCAATTTTGCGTAGCACAGTGTAGGCTGCTAGGATGCATACTACTAAACTGCATAAGCAGAAAGAAAAAAAAAACAGTTGTATTATAAAGCCATTTAAAAAGTACATGTGTGTATACTGTGTGTGTGTGTGTGTGTGTGTGTGTGTGTGTATGTGTGTATATATATATAAAATGGACGCTCTTAAGAAAAGAAAGACAGTTAAACATTCAGTGGAGACTTGAGGAGACTACTAGCGCCAAATCAGCCAATCAAATGCCCACTTTTAAAATGGTAGAAAATAATTACTGAATAAAGAATAAAAAGATTAACAAATTCCGACAGTATTTCTCAGTTTTTGTTATTATTGCGTACATCTGAAATTATACTGAGTCATTTATTTTAAATTAATATCTTTAGCAAAAGGCGAAGCATTCAATAAGATTTGCTTGTGTGATTGTCAGGCAAATCAGCCCATTTTTGGCAGTGACACGATAAAAAAAACCAAAAAAACTAATATTTCTGATTGGTTTATATTTGGAGAACCCCCGATACAGTCCATATATGGATAGTATTCATCACATGATTTGAATTAACGTATAATATGATTCAGTAGAATTCCCTAAAATAGTCAGGGAGCAGACTACTTGTTTGTAGAAAACAAATTCATGATTTCAAAAGTACAGTTTAATAACCTAATACACATTCAAACAACTCACACACACATATATACTTTATTTTATTTTTTTTGGTATTTTTTTTTTTATTGAAATGAATGGGAAGAAACTTTGAAGTTAAAAAGTGCAGAGACAGCGTCATATTCGTTCAGTAATTGACAAAATAATTATGTTATGTAAATAATTATTCTTTGCTCCACGTCTGCCAACTTGCTTTTCTCATTAAACAATGTGACGTCACTGGAATGGTGCAGAAGGGCGCTAGGACCAGAAATACGTGCGTTACAGCTTTCCATGCAAGTGTCGAATAAAATGTCACTGCGAAAAAAATAAAACCACCTGTAGCGAGCGAGCTTGTCATGTGAGTAAAAACTTCTTAAAAGTCGACTTAAACCGTTTTCCATGGCGTTTGTCGCGTATATATTTTCTTATTCGCATAAGTTTTACCGAACTTAAAAGTTGGATGGAAAAAGGTCTTATGACAGTGTAATTACAGCTTACTTTACAGCACTTGCATTTGTTTGTACTGTGGTGGTCATTTTGGGTGGTCTCCACAGAAACCCAGAGAAGTTTCCAAAATATATCTGATCTTGAGAGCTTGAAAGATATTGGAACATGCTCACACCCCAGTATCCGTCTGCATCGTTTTGCCTCCTGTCAACCCTGAAGTATGGGGTTGCATCACCAATGCCTGTCATGCTGCTTTATTATATGTGTAAAGCTTAGTATAGAATATACACAATACGCTAAACTGCAGAACCAATCGACATGCTTTGCAGTTTGATTGTGTCAAAGTACTACAGAATTCCCTCGCTAAAACACCCCCTTCTAAAATGTCACTCCCGCTAACCTGATTTGGTGAGAGAACCACCCATGCGGTCTGCCGTCCTCCACACAATATCCCAGTGTGTTTAGTATATATTGCATTTAAACCACCCTGCTAATTAATAGTGAAGTACCGGTATATGTATTCATTAAATTCTGGCCAGCTCTGTGCATTAGAAAGAAGAAAAAAAATGCCACTCACGGCAGGGTAAAAGAAAGACATTGAAAACACCAAGGAATTGCTAATTACTTTATTACCAAGTGGGATATTGACATAAAAAGATGAACGCTCTGATATGTTCAACAAATTTGATTGGTGGATGAACTGTACATTTTGTTCTTTCTTTAAATGTCCAAGCACAAGTAACTGGATTCAGTTTCTTGTACAAAACGCTATTTTTTTTTTCTGTCTAGCAACACATAATGTACTGCATTTGAAAAGGGATGGCTTGCGAGGCTGGATTAAAAAAAAAAATAATAATATTGAGGGTTGGCTAAGCGTTGTATCAGATGTGATGCAGACATGAGCCTTAAGGGGTTAAAGTAATACAGCTTTGTACTGCAAGTTCCAAGTATGTGACATTGTTTTATCCTGGTTTTCCATTACCTCTACATGCTGTAGGCATATTTACAAAGTGTACGCTTTTTAGTTGTGTACATACATGGATAAAGTGCATGGTATTACCGGCGATATTGTAGATTTATAATTGAGTGTTTAAAGTTATGGATGAATTTTGTGGATAGCAATCTTGTACAGTTTTCTACATGCTGATTTTTATTTTCACAATGTGATCAACCATACAGGCTATTGGTGCAATTTAATGTTTCCTTTTCTGCACGCAGTAGGCATCCCTGCAACATTTTAACCTATTCTTATACAGTGTAATCTCAGGCATGTGTGTTAATTGTTTGCATTTATAGCATTTTGCTTTTACTGTATTATATACACTATATGTACTTGCAGGTGTCATTATTTTTATATTTTCTGTAGAGGGACTGTACTGTAGTTTTTATTAATGCAACCAAAATATGACCATTTGGTGGTTTGCAAATTTTCTAAAATTATTATAGATAGATAGATAGCTGTGCATGCATACATGCATGTCCAGTGGATTCCCCCTGCCCCACCACCAAAACTGTTGACCCCTCCTATCATATCAATGTGAGTTAAATTATTTTGCATTGGCATTATTAAAGTGCTTGAGCATTTTCTTTAACAACTGATTGTTTTATGTTTTTTTTTGTTTTTTTTTAGTTGGGGTCGAGTGATTATATCCAGATAAACTGACTGGGTGTTTGCCTGCTCTGTTCTATGACATCCTCAGTAATGGAAATGCTCCCTGCACTCCTTTTTCTGCATTTTTCATTGTTGACAAGAGTGCTACAAGAGGAGGGAAGGGAGTACTGATTATATACCGATAGGTTCCCATAGGGAGAGTAGAAGAGATAAGACCCTAGATTAGTAAACTGATTAGTTCTGTTGACCATCATTAAAAGGAAGGCTTCACTCTTCAACCTCATGGATTTACAACCATCATTGGGTTTTTTTTTGAGAGTCACTGGACCGTGCAGCGCCACAAAATTGCAGTCTTTTTCTTACCTACTTTAAATTAGAACAGCCTTTAGCTGTATGACAATATTGTTTATGCAAACTTGGATAGAATGTTGGAGAGAATGATTTGAGACTTTTCATTGGTGAGGGGAAACATTTATATAACATTTAATTCTGATCTCGTTTCTCTGGCTATACTTCTATATACCCCATCCCTCACACTTCCACCTAAAACACACATTAAAATGTGATTCTTACAAAAGGCATGCATAACCCCCACTGATCATTACTTTTGATAGAAATAATGACTTTTTCTCTGAAGTCAGCTGAAATTAAGACCAGTAATGACATAGATCTTTTTTTTTAAGCTTCCCCAGATACAGATCCAATTCTCCTAATTTTCCCATATAGACTCAGGTTCTGGGGTGGATATACAGAGCTAGTAGCTATCTGAAGGGTTTATGTGTAAGTTAATAACATATTATTCACTTAAATGATCCACGTCAAATCATCTACAAGTTGACAGCAGCTGAATCTCAAATTATATTTGTTCACGGATGAATGCAACATCTGTGACATTTTCAAAACAACTCAAAACCATTTTCATTGCAGATATCACTTCTTGTTTTTTGGTGGCAGTCCGGCCTAATTACGTATTTATTATTTTGTGTACGTTATCAACATGATGGCATTTATTTTGCTGTATAAATTATCTTTACATGGTCTTGCCGTGTTAGCATCTGGATTAAATATGTGTCTTTCATAAACTCACATCACCCCCCTCTGTGGTTGATAAGAGATTTTTACCCCTTAATCTAATTATTCATAGGGAAGCTCCAGGGAACCAAGCTAATGGGCATTGAGACCAAAAAACACTAATGAAAATGGAATTATCACAAGTGCACTGCTTAGTATAGGGTATGCGGAATATCTTCAAGCTTTATTGAGGCAGATTTTTTACCAAGCTCTGGGGGATTTAGTTTTGGACGGATCATGGGAAGCTTATAGGGTTTTGGGGTATTAATTTTTAAAATCATGAAAATGAAAATGCATTGTCACATCAAATTAGTGCATGGCAGCCAAGTCAGTTCACATCTCCGCTCGGCTGCTTGGAGCAAATTCTCATGGTCTGCTTCTGTTCTTCAGCTTTTTAAGGGGAGAGGGGAGGAGCAGGAACCAAAATAGAACGGTATCCTCAAGTACAGTACTAGCAGACCAACTGACCTTTAGGTCCATAGTATTTAGTCCTGTCTTTTTGAGCTTCAAACATAAAAATAAATAACGGAGTAGAAAGCAAGAAAAAGCACAGAATTGTATTAAAGGTTATCTGTTAGGCCAGGGGTGTTTTGAATAATTATCTGACTCAGGGCTAAGAACGCCCACAATCCATATGAGATAAACTGGATAGTCACTGAGTAAATGTTAAAACAGGTTTTTTAGAGCTGGAGAAATAAACACCAGCCTTCGAGGCAAGATTAAAAAAAGGGAAAACCGAGAATGAAAAAAAATAATAATAATTACTGGTGATTGGTTAATCTTCTTGAAATGGACATTCATTTTTTTCACATTGTCAACATAAAAAAAGGATTTAAGTTATTTAGAATGGGTTCATGCACTTTCCAATGTATTGGATTTTTACTTTACTGCAGTAAAGTACAATCATGGGTATTGCACTGCAGTGTCTACAATGATTTCCATGCTGGATGTATCTCAGAGAGCATTGCATGATGCTGTGCTTCAAAACTGCTGTGTTGTTTTCAATATGTTGTATTTATTATATTTTTTTATAATAAAACACATGGCGACAAATACCTACTTGCTTATGAATTATTTAAAAAACAAATTCTGTATTTCTTTCCTGGCTTTTTTAAATAGATAAATAAAATAATGGATCCTCAGCAGCCCTTTTGTATTGGTCTTCTGTGTTGTTTTCAAGTGAATGTTTTGTATAGCAGTTGTCTTCTTTCTTTGGTGAAAGAGTTAAAATGAAATTATTGATGTTTTTTTTTTAATTGTCGTTGCCAATGTTTTTTTACCCTGGTTTTCTCCCCAACTTGGAATGCCCAAGTATTATTTTTTATCCCGGTTGACCTCTGCAACCCCCCGTCGACTCGGGAAACGGAGGCTGAAACACATATCCTCCGAAATGTGTTCCTGCCAATCCGTCATTTTTCACACTGCGGATCCACAGCGAAGCCACCAGACCTATAGTGCCGGAGGACAACACAGATCTGAATGGCTCCACTGCAGACCCGCAGGCTCCCTATGAGCCATAGGGGTCGCTGATGCGCGGTGAACCGTGGATTGCCCTGCCAACCTAAGCCCTCCCTACCCATGCGGCGCTCGGACAATTATGCGCTGCCCGCTAGGAACCCCCGGTCATGGTCGGCAATGACATAGCCTGGATTTGAACCTGCGATCTCCAGGCTATATGGCGCATCCTGCACTCCATGCGGAGCACCTTTACTGGATGCGCACCACTTGGGAGCCCCTATTATTGATGTTTTTAAACTTGAATGGTCATTAACTGCTATTGCATTTATGCAGAGCTGTCGGTACACATGAATGGATGTATGTTAGTTGTTGTAAGTATAATTGCAATAACAGGTTGCGGATGTGGGGTGATAATATTCTTCTCTGATCTTATTGTCTTTTTATGGCTTTTTAATTTGCATCTAAACCAAAGATGCTCATCATAGGGATTGTAATTGATTTCAGACCCACCCGTCCTCCCAGCTCCTTTTGAAATGACGCCCCAGTAGAATACATGCATCCACCAGATGTTGAAGGCTCCCTCCTGCAGAGGGTGATAATTGAACCTTATGAGTTGCCATTAAACAACTGCACATTGTTTCTAATTATTACAGCTTGGCTCCCTCTCTTCCCCAATGAATCCCAGACATCGCCCAGTTCCCCTCATTACTGTAGCCAGCTGGCTCAGTTTGTTAGATATTTTGAAAGAAAGTAGGAGTGGGTGTTTTAATTCGATAGAGGGAATTCATGTACACTTGAACAGTGTATTTTAATACACACTGTCCAGCCAAAATAATATGACCACAGCACCACTGTGGCCATATTTTAAATCTGGTTGAGCTATTTCATGGAACTAGAATAGTTGGGACACCAATGTAACCTAGATGTTAGAAGATCTTTTGTATGTTTGAGGACCTTTATCCTTAAAGTCTCAAACAGTGTGCAGTTCTTCTGGGTCAAGTTCATGCCATAGGGATTCAACTATATTGATAACCCATGATTAAGCAGGTTTGTATGTAATAAATAGGAAAAAACAACGTGGACTTGAGGGGCCCAACCAGAAATCTGCTTTAGCGGTCTAGCTTCAGTTTCTTAGCTGCTTTAGGGAGGAAATATGTGAAAAGATTGTTTTTTAATTTAATATCTGGTAACTTTTCAGTACATAGGTTCAGAAGCCTTGTAAACTACTTTTGTTTTGGTATGGTTTTTATGTAATGTTAACAAATTAATAACCACGCTTTTTCTAAACCATTTTCTTACGTATTGGTTATCACTCAGTTTTAAAGATGGCAATGAAACAGACTGGAGATGTTTAATTCTTATTAATAATATATAGACCTTGTAATAGTTTGACAGCATCATTTGAACCAGGCTGATTTATGTATTTTGTATTGTTCTTGGGGAGGAGGGGGTTGTGCTAGGATGATAGCATTATTGTTATTTATTTTATTTGTTTTGATAGTGTAATATTGGTGGGTTCCCACCACTGTGTATTAGTGATCCCAAGTGTTTAATTATAGGTGTATGTGTGCAACAAAACCATTATGTCCATTAGATTGATGACATCCATTCCAAATAAAAGATGCATGTTAAGTGAAGTTCTGTTAGTCTCCATGGAAACCCATTACAGGGGTCTATGATTACTCAGTGGTTGATCTGCTTTGGGAGACCTACTTTAATGCAAACAACACTTGCTACAGTAATGTATTGCGTTTGGGCAATGGCTCATACCACTACTTAGTTGCTCTTTTCCCACATGTTGATACTACAATGCTTTGTTAGCCACTATAACTTATTTTTGTAGCATTAAACGTTTCCATTAGGAAGACATGAGACTTGTTAGCGCTGGCTGTTTTCTGTGCTCAAGGAGTTCAGTGAGGAAATGGTAATGGACTAAACACATCTAGTCATCTCTAAATAAATCTTCACATGTATTATAATTGCCAGTGGAACAATGAGATGAGTAACACTGGATTATGAGAGTATAAGAGTGTCTTTTGGGTCATAGAATACAAATCTAGTGTCTTAATTTTTAGAATACTGTAAATGTATACAAGCTCACACACCATTCAAATAAAACTGATGAACATGTGGGAGTGCAGGTGGCAAGCACAGAAGGTACTTTTTGCATGGCCTGTGTTATAAATGCCTAATTGGCCACCTAATTGGCTACAACAATTAAGGCCATAAAGGTGGCCCTAATACTCATATATGGTTGTAACAGGAAAAGCGTATTAGCCTGCAAAACCACACATTTTGCTTACCTGGAAACTTGAATGAGTTGGAGATATGGGATGTAGGCTACTGTGAGATACTGGGGTGCACCTGCTTACCAAGAGTATACACCAGCAGTAACAGCTAATCCTTCAGTAGAAAATGCCTTTCTCGAAGTGCAGAATGCTTGCGTTTGCTGTAACTGGGATTTGTGAATGTCGGTCTCTGAATTCCCTCTCTTCACACTAAAGTTGAATCAGGTTTTTTTGCAGGTGACATTCTTGTGGTGTGATGTAGTTTAAGCCCTGCGGCTACTCCAGTCTGTGGGTGGTTTTCCAGGGTAGATGTTCGCCTGCTATCTCCTGGAACAAGAGCTGCTGTGCTTAATAGAACCAGGGATGTCCCTGACCAGCTCGGTCTGCTGTTGCTTACTCGTACCTTTTATAATTACTTCTCTTGTACTCTAGGAAGCATTTTCAAAGACAAGCTGCTCTGACGAACCTGTGTAAAGCAGCAATTGATTTATAACTCTGAAAGAAAGTTGGGGTATTGTTGTTGTTGTTGTTGTTGTTGTTGTTGTTGTTGTTGTTGTTTGTGTTTTTTTTCCATAGGAAGGCTTTTTCTAAATGGACTTTGTCCATTTCCTTTCCTTCCTGAAGGCTGTCTGTCACTTTATAAAGTACAAAACCTCAAGGCTGCAAGACATTTACAACTGCCATGAAAATTGACAAATAATAATCAACATTCTTTTAAATGTTGTGTTCTGTAGGTTTGTTTATTTGTTTTAACATAAATTCAACACTTTTACACATTTTAAAACTTTTTGTCTTACTTTGTTTGCTTTTGGCTGACTACAAAACATTATTTGGTTTCAGGTTGTAGTTTGGATGTTTAAGCGTGCATGTGATTTCGTAAAACAGTCCAGGCATTTTAGAAAAATATCTGTTTGCTTTCAAAGCAGTTATTTATTTTTCCTCACAGCAAAATAGAAATACAAAATGTACAGAGAAAATCCAGGTCAGGTCTTGAGCTTAGTGGTGCTGCAGGCGATGCAGAATGTATTTTCTGCACAAGGAAACCAGGGTCAATGGACACTGCCAATTTACTGCACAGAGTCACTTGGAAAGGGAGATAACTGTTTTCCAGCACGGTGCATTTACTATTCCTGGAGCGGGGATCTTCTGGCACACTGCTGGGTGCTGCACTGCTATAACAGTTCTCCAGAGTAACGGGAGGAGAAAGAAAGTACCTGCTCCGGGAGAAGTGATGGATGAGATGTAGAATGTTCCACAAGGAAATCATGTAGAAATACATTAAAGCCCTGCTTGATTGAGAACAGGGGCTGCCCAGACAAGTCCGTCTTGTAAAGCTTCCTGCCATCAGAAGCACTATTAATATTCATTTTCAGCATTTTGACAATTGGATATTCTGAATCTAATAGGCGGCAGACTGTGCTTTGAATTCTGTACTATACATAGGATATCTGTTTAGTAACTTGTTAATGTGTACTACTGTTCATTTTATGTTCTCCCTGTTACCCTTGTATCAGCTAAGTAAATGTTCAAAGATGTGTATTTTGGAGACTGGGTGGGGCAGTGATTTTGATCCGTATTTGTTTTAGTAATCGCGACAAACCCTTCTCGGTTGCACCCTTCCACAGAATGCTGTGACCCATCACACAATGCTGTTTTATCACCCATCTATCAGATAGTCACAAACATAAAACTCATAAACACATACAAACGCATGTGTAAACACGCTTTTAATTAGATTCTTAAATGATCCATGCCCTAATAACAAGACAAACTTACCCCCCTCCCGTACTTGCATTTAAATTTGAATGTATTCAGTATGGTTATACATTGCAATATATATTATTATTATTATTTATTTATTAGCAGATGCCCTTATCCAGGGCGACTTACAATTGTTACATGATATCACATTATTTTTACATACAATTTATACAGTTGGGTTGAATTGAGACATGCATCTCATATGTGTTTTTTTCCTCCTGTTTGTTTTTCAGCTGATATCATATCCACAGTTGAGTTCAACCAGACGGGGGAGCTGCTGGCGACTGGGGACAAGGGGGGGCGTGTTGTTATTTTCCAGAGGGAACCTGAGGTAGGCACTGAATTCTATTACAAATGCAATTTTTTATATAGAACACCCATTTACCCATTTTCAATTTCTGAACTCAAATTCATTTTTTTGACTTATTGAAGTCACTGTTGGCTATAGCATTATTTGTCCATTGCTTGGTAAACTACCTTTGAAGAATAGTCAATTAATTGAAATGGCTGCCACATGGTTATATTGGTTTCCTTGTTATAGCCATGACCATAATGTCTACAAAGCAAAACACAGACCGTCAAAATATAAACGCAAATGGCTGCTCCATCTTCTTTTGATTGGCTGAAGTCCCTCACCCTTTCCGAGAAGTGACCAATAAAGTAATTGACTCTCAGAATGTGTAGTCCTTGATTTTCACTGGTGATCCTGCACACATTAAATTAACAAGAATATAGGTGCATCAATCTCATCCTCTGTAAAGGGAAAGCACGATTTGTTAAATATAGAGTATCATAATACTGGTGTCAGGTTTAATAAGCATCAATTCCAGTTTAGTTCAGATATAACTGAAGGATGTTTACTTAAAGACATATCATAGCATTCACAAGGAGATCCAAGATGCTATTGTTTTTATTTCAATTAATTGTATTTTAATTAATTTGCAGCAAGAGAGATGTATTCATCTCACAAAAGACAAGTCAGGCATTCAGCCAGCCAGGAATAGGTCAAGTAGGTCTATTGCTGGTACCATTTTAACACAAGGCCCTAAATAGTTCTATGGTACTACTTATTTAGACAGTGTATAACCTACCTCAGAGCAAGACTGTCATTAGAAAGCAATTAGCAAGAGTAATTCACATTTTAAAAGCACCATAATTAACTTTGTTGAAATGCTGGAATTTGATATTGCTTGACGATGTATTAGTATAGAAAAAAAGTTAGATCTTCCTTTTAATGGTTATTGGGGTAACAATGAATATTGTACCTGTGACACGCTGAATGGTGTGGTGCAGTAGAAAGTGAATGTCCAGACCTGAATTTTCCCAATAACAAAAAGGTTTTAATAATTAACAAACAAAAAGATCATAAAATAAATCCACTTGGAAAAATAATTAATAATAATAATAATAATAATAATAATAATAATAATAATAATAATAATAATAAGCCCCAGTACCAGCGATGGTAATGGGGCAAAACTCAACAGCGTCCAGCTAAAACAAAAGTAAACAAAACACACTCCAATAACCACAGTCCTCCGTGCACGAAAATGTGCTCTTCTCTTCCAGGGTTTGTGGAGCATGCACTGTGCTGTGAAGGGCCGTGCTCTGGGGTATGTGCTGGCTCGCTGGCTACAGCCTCCCGTCCTCCTGCTCCTCTGTTAACACACAAAAACAAAACACGTAATCACAAAAACAAACATCGGCTCCGGCCGATCACTTTTTAACTCAGCGCAAGGGGAGGTTTTGACGTAGCTGCTTCCCCTTTGTACCCAGCAAACTCCTCCCTGCAGTCAACGCGTCGCCATGGTTTCTCCAATAGAGGGCTGCCCCGCAGCTGACTGCAATGGAATCGTCCTGAGTACTTGCAGCTACGCGCCCCTCCTAATATGGTCACCTTCCGGTTTCCACCTACCACCGAGGTGGTAGATCTAGGAGGCAGCATACCTTCCCCCTTACACAGTGCCCTTTCTAATCGGGAGGGAGATTTACAGCATCGATCCTTTCTCTCTCTATCACAACCTTATTTTAGAACAAGTTGCATATTTTGTCAGAAAGGTATAAGACCAAGCATTCCAGACTGTGGTTCGGGCAACATGTTTTCATCGATGTGTTAAAAATGTCAGACTTGCTTTCGAGTGGCGCATCTGGTAAAGACACTCCGTGTGGAGTGTAGGATGCGCCCTATAGCCTAGAGGTCGCCGGTTCAAGTCCAGCCGATTCCACTGCCGACCTTGGACAGGAGTTCCCAGGGGGCAGCGCACAATTGGCCGGCGCCGCCCAGGACGGGGAGGGTTTAGGTCGGCCAGGGTGTCCTCTGCTCACTGCTCACCAGCGACCCCTGTAGACTGGCCAGGCGCCTGCAGGCTTGCCTGTAAGCTGCCCAGAGCTGCATTGTCCTCCGACACTGTAGTTCTGGGTTGGCTGCATGGCGGGCCTGCAGAGTGAAATGAAGCAGTCGGCTGACGGCACACGCTTCGCAGGACAGCATGTGTTCTTTGCCGCTCCCTAGTCAGCTCAGGGGTGGTAGCGGTGAGTTGAGCCTAAAATACAATACAATTGGATATTTCAAATTGGGAGGAAAATGGTGTAAAATCAATTGGCGACTACTAAATTAAAAAATAAAGTCTTACTTACACAATATGTGTGGTTCTGTCCCTTTTTTTAGTGTGTTTACATATAGACTATATATCCAAATCTGTAATCTTATTTCATTTTGAAGAGATTAGAGAAACCACAGCCCCTAGAATAGTTATGTATGTTCTAGTAAGCAGGATAAACATTAAGATCACAATGAAATGATTCCTGCATATATATATATATATATATATATATATATATATATATATATATATATATTTTTTTTTTTTTTTATGAATTCAGTACAAAGGCAATACTTAAAACATAAATCCATGATGCACTACTCAGATTTTTATTCAAATCAAACCCTAGACATAACATTAATAATCATGAGAAGGCACTTTTATATTCAGAGTTTTCTGTAAACCTCCTTTGTCCCATTGTTGTATCTTGTATAATAGCCTCCAGGCTGAAGGCAAAGTGTTTTACAGCAGTTCACAGGTTATAATATCATGTAGAACATATCAGAATCAATTGGTTATCTAAGTGTTACATAGTTTTGTGTTGTACTGTTTGTAACTTTTTTTCTTTGTGCAGCACACACACATACATATACATACCACATGTGTTAATAAAGTAGTATGTTTGTTCTTTACTCTGGTGAACACACAAGTGCTTTGCTGATGCATGCAGAAAAATCACGCAATATAGTGTGAAAATTATTAATATAACAACATACTGCTGAATTAAAGGCCTGGGAATTAAATGCCTTAATTTCTCACGATTACTAAATGAACATTTATTGCTTGCTGTTAAAGCTTGAAGAAAAAATAAACTAGCATGTCAACTGTTTTAAGAGAGTTATGTTTTTGTGTAAAATCCTTTACAAGATCGTGTGTTTCTTTATAGTTCTAGTGAAAAACTTTGCTTAATTGTAGGATACATAATTCGTTGTTGATAAAGCTTCTGGAGTTCTTGTATGAGAAACAGCATTTCTCCTGGAAATGTTTGTAATTTGTTGAAATGTTTGATATAATAAAACTAATAATATTAATGCCATATATTTTGACTGGGGTTGTAATTGTTATTTTACCCTTTCTCATTCCCAAGAGTAAAAATGAGCCTCACTGCCAGGGGGAGTACAATGTTTATAGCACCTTTCAGAGCCATGAGCCTGAGTTCGATTACCTGAAGAGTCTGGAAATCGAGGAGAAGATTAACAAAATCAGGTGGCTGCCACAACAGAATGCTGCTCACTTCCTTTTATCAACCAATGGTGAGAGATGTTGTAATTACACATAGACTTAGGTATGGGATATTCATTTTATTTTCACTTTCATGGTTTATTTTTCTTCCAAGAGATTTATAACTGGTCATTTTTATGCCAGGTTATATGCTTATCACAGGAATACAAACCTATTTATGTATGAAATAGCTGCGAGTCTGTCCACAGCTATTGGCTACTCAACTGCAATATCTTAAGTTGTGTTCGGAGACCAGGCAATTGGATATGGAAATGGTGGCACTGATGACGAGTTTGTCTCTCGGTGTGATTTCTGAGTGCAGAGGTTGGGGCTGTAAAGCATGATAATTTAAAATTTATTTTCAAGTTTAAAGTGCTTGAAACAAAGTTGCAAGGTGCATTAAAAATATAGCACACATTATATTATTCTGTAGCTGCAGTAATGTCAAATCTCCACCAAATATACAGTAGATCATAGACACGAAGGGGCCCTCAGAACCAGACTCGTGGCTTTGGTCAACACAATGGTCCACATTTATAAAGGTGCAATTTTCAAATTTGTTTGCGAAAATAAACTAAGCAAACACCCTTAAATATGTCTCAATCTCTGCTAAATTTGCACATATTGATGTTTTATTTTGTATCAACAATTTACCTGTTGTGTCTGAGTCTCCTTTTGAAGGCTATTGTGTTTGGACAGCATGATAATATTTTCTTTAAATAGCGTGTCCACAAGATTCCCACAGATATCTACAGTGCATGCAAAGGTACCTCCAGTTAGCAGGGAAATCAGTCGGGATTTCAGTAGAAAACCGTGGGTGCTGGAATACAAGCACTTATTTTGCCTAACGGATTTCACAGCCCTGTACAGCAGTGCCTGTAGTACAATGTGTGGTGTTTGCATCATTGTATATATCGCTGCCTTTCTTTACCTCAAACATATGAAGAAGTACCACCGACAGAAGAATGCTTACAGGATATAGTATATACACTGATGGGCACAAGAAATTAATGTTGTCTTTTACCACACTACCTAAAGAGAAAAAAAGGCAACAGCAAGAAACAACTCGCATACCGTGTCTCGGAAGTCTGCCGGGGTTCATGCACGAAATAAATCTATACATCACACACAGAGGGGACACATACTGCTACTTAGAGATAGGGTTGGATCTCAGATGACTGAGCTTGTCAATAAGGGTCAAGTATTGTAAGGTCAGAAGTATCAGTGTGATTTCCTGCAGTGATGCACCATATACTAGGGTTAAAAAGTCAGGGTTTGATTGATCAGGCTGTTTTTTGTTTTTTTTTTAAAGGATTGATGCTCGCTGTTAGAAAGAATTGCGCGTTTGAGAATTGGTTTTGCCTGGTGTAAAACTGCATATGTCTTAAAACACTGCTGACCTTTAACAGCAGGTCCGGGTCAAAGGAGCCACCACCTTCAACAGTGCCTGTGTCCTGTCCATTACCTCAGGAAACGCATTAGATTTTTGGTGGAGAAAACCCAGCAGTGACATCATACAGTGTCCTGTGGATAGTTAAAGTAAATATATATTTTATGCATTCATCTTCCGTATGATCAAATGAAAAAGAAAACAATGGATGGCCCTGTTGTCAACTGTTTTGTAAAAAAGGTACCCCAATCAAAAATAATTTATTTTGCTTCCATTGATGTTACCTATTATACAGGCTGCATCACTTATTATTGATGCAAGTATACCTTTTTTCTATTTTCTTTAGATAAAACTATTAAATTATGGAAAGTTAGTGAAAGAGATAAGAGGCCGGAGGGATACAACCTGAAAGATGAAGAAGGGCGGCTTAAAGGACTTTCAACAGTGACATCCCTGCAGGTAAGCTGACTGCTTCTTTGAGGAACTTGGACACTGGAGCACCCAGTGCTTGTTTCTATACAAGGAAGAAAATGATCATGCCCCAGTTTCAGATATGTATTTCTATTCAATGTTTTACATAACTGGTATTCAACAACTTTGCAGTGTGCTCTTCTTTTGTTTTTGTATTACTTTTTTGTTGTCCAGAATGCTCAATAGAGTGTTAATTACACAACAGAGAGCATACAATAATGATGATCCATTGTGTTTCACCACTAAACCAATTTTCAATAAGGGGAAAAGCTATTTAAAAAAGAAGTGGTCAGCTAAGTACAGTATTTGACAAAAGTTAACCCTGGTTTCTCAAATAATGTAATGGTTAAACTTCATGGATCTAATCCATCCTACTCCAGAAGAGGATTTTATTTCTATCAAACTGTTTGTAAGTAACAAAATGCTACAGTATATTTTAGATGCTTTAACATGCTTGCACTGTGAAAGTAGGTGTCAGATTTGGCAAGCCTTTTTCTCTTCAACCCCACAAGTGCAGGTGAGATGCAGTGATTATGCTCTGGTCCTGGATGTGGCATGTTGAATTCCCAGGCTACACTGGGGTTCTCATCAGCTGTATACTGCATTACAGAAAACTGTAAGCTAGTGTGGTTGCTTCTCAAGAGCTTCCTGATGGTTACCCTGGCAGAGGTGGCAAATAGCGTTGTTTGATCCTTTAGTGAGCACCACACATTCAAAATAACAAGAGGTGCCATGTTGTTAATGGTGTTTCATGGTTTTCATGTTGATTTAGTTCAAGCTAATATCTACAGTAAACCACTCCTTAGAACCTACTGTACCAGCTGAGATAGCTATTAGGTTGTTAAATACATATTGCTTCAACATTCGGTTTTTGGAAAGATTTATCAACATTCATATGCATTATACTAATCAGTTAGTACTTTACATCCATATGAAAGCAGGACATGGTGTTTTTAGGTGCTGATTTATAAATTCAGCATACATTTCTAACAGAATATGGAAATCAAAAAAATACTAAATGAATGACATAGCTATACTCTACTAATGTGTTTGTATTATGTAAATGTATGTCAATAAACATTTACCTTCTTTGTCATCCTCCACGTTTATATCTCCTCCCTGGTTTACAATGCAAATCAAATGAAGAAGATATCATTCTGCAATCTGTTGCCGCCTTCTTTATTTCATAATTTGACTGTGTTCTCACATTTTTCATTTATTCATTTATCATAGTGATATTAAGTATAAGCTGCAAGGTGCCAGATCGGGATTTAAATGATGTTTTATTGTGTGTTTATAAGACTTTGGGATAATGGGATTTGAGAGTTAAAACTATTAGAATTCTTATCTTATCCTATCTTTATGTCAATAAAATAAACATTAAGATTGTATATACATCATTTGCTGCTTTCGCCTATTAGTGCTAAGATGATCACATACATTGCATTTCTACATCTGTTTAATGTAAAAAAAAAAAAACTTGTCCTTTTACAGTGTTCTTCTTTTCTCAATGAAACACTACAGCACTGTATATTCTATACAAATACATTTATATTTGTGCTTGGCAATAAGCTTTACGATACATAAGTAAGAAAACACGTCATCGAGTTGCTATTTTGTTAACTTCCAAACCAAATTGTTATCAAATGAAGAATACCCTGCCATTGCAGTAACTGAGCTCTGGCCTGTTCTTGACAATCCATGTCATCACACCGTTGGTCAAGGATATTTGTACGCAGTCATTTTCATACGTTACTTTCAGCTATTGTGTGCCTAATGATACAGATCTTTTTCACATGTTTACAAACCATTCAATCTGATATGACATTCCGCTGGAAGTACGACACCAGAGTTGCTTTGTTTTTGTTCACAAGAACCTTTCTAGTTAATGTATTTAATCAGATTAGTAACTAGAGAGTATTGGGGTGCACGATGAAGTAAAACATGCTTTTCATGTTACTTTCGCCTCAGTAATTGACACACTGATGATCTCTTGTATATTTTTAAAAATAATTCAGTGCTCTAGAAAGGGCATTCTATTATCACTGTCTGAATCTTTCTACTTGAGAGGTCTGACTAAACAATAAATATCCTATTGTTGAAAATAGTGCTATCTTGAAAGAGCCAGATTGAAAAGGAGAAAGGGTACATTTGGTTCAGTTAGATCTCATTGGTTTCCTAAATTTCATTTCACGCTGCTTGACTAAAATGAATCCATGACCCAAGAGAATACACTGCTCGGGTTTACTGTCTGAATATCACTGTTGTGGAGAACCAGTGTTTAATTTTTTTATTTTTTATTATTATTTTTTTTAACCACATTTTCTATTTTTTTCCCTCCTTTTTCATTGTGATTTTCTGTATCATATTACTTACACAAAATGAGATCAAGTAGAAATAAAAAGTGTCTTTAAATATTTCTGAACTAAAAAATATATATGCAGGTTTTTCCCCAATTACCAGAGAGTATTATCAGTAGTTCCGAATAAAATGCAAGACCAATTACAGTATAAACCGCTTCTGTTGTTGACGGTCATATGAAAGTCGTATTATGAAGGTCTGTGTTCATGTTTTTACAGACCTCACTGGCAACCCATGGTAGTTAAATACTACTGTAAAAGTAATAGTACAACAGTCAGCATAACTCCATTGTGGACTTTTGAGGACACAGGCTAAAGGGCCAATTATCTTGGAAAGTATTTTTTAGTCATTGTAATTTTCAAAAATCATTTTTATTTCCTGTCAAAAGAAACATTCATCGGAAAAGCATAAATTACAGGGATCGGGATCTTTGAAATCATTTGCTTCATTACTTAGAGAGCCTGTGTCTTTCTCTACAGAAACATGGTACAGTGCCACCTGGGGAATTACTGTATTTCAATGATGAGAGTTACTATTACATTCTCTACTCTGTATCTGATTATCTTATTCAGTGGCCTTTTTCAAGGACGACCTGAAAACATGATAAACAGGACAGCCGCAATATTTAACATCTAATTGAAGTTCTTAATTTCTTTAGTTCTTATAGCAGCATTTAATATTTGTATCGCTCAATTAAATGTTTCTGCATCATTTCCACAGTACAGGACTTGGCCACATTATTAGGGACCACAAGACCTTAACCATGTGCAATATCAAATACTGTACCACAAGCATCCAGCTTTAATTGAAACATTACGAATCGATCGTCATGGCAGTGCAAATACACTAGTCTTTCCCTAGACATGTGCCTCTCTTTATGTCCGTGTCCTTGAACAGTCACGTTAGATCTCTGGCAGTCTTCCTTTCTGTGTTTCCCTTTGGCATTTCTTTGTAACGAAAGAAATCTGCTTCAACTGACAGGGCAGCTCTAGGAATGAATGAATGATTTCTTTTCACAGTGATCATTGTAGATGTGTGGTCTCTCTGCATACAGGCTCGACTACACGCTGTGTTTCATAAACAAAAGTGGCTGACACAATATTCTCAATCAGGTCAGCTGTAATGGAAACCATAGCGAGTATCACTGTATGCAATTGGAGTTCATAATTCAGAAATGAGTCACATTGGTTCTCTTTTGTAGGTGCCAGTCCTGATGCCCATGGACCTGATGGTGGAGGTGAGCCCCCGAAGAATCTTCGCTAACGCTCACACCTACCATGTCAACTCCATCTCCGTCAACAGTGATTGTGAGACCTACATGTCTGCTGATGACCTCAGGATTAACCTCTGGCACTTGGGGATCACCGACAGGAGCTTCAGTATCCTTTACACTTATCTAAAATGACCAGCCGGAGCCATTACCAAGGGAGGTAAATCCATAAGATTCAGATTTTACTGGGGGATTAAAAAGTAGAATTCTTAAGCATTTAACAAATGTTTTGACCCTTTAACCAAGTATTTACTAATTGGGTCAAGAGGCAACAAAACATCTTGCTTTGAAGAGACAGACTTTTGGACAGGACTCAAAAACAGTTACACTGTGACACTACGTCAAGCCTCATGATTTAATCTTGATATTGAGTCTATTTAGCTGAGGGCTTTGGGTTATCTGTTGAGCTGTTATATCTCAGAAATACTGGTCATGATTTTTCCATGCTACGAGGGCACTGCAGCTGAATGCTTAACACCCAACATGAGATGTCCTCAGTGGCGCTTGATACATAAGCAAGAAACTTGTTTAGCATCACTGGAGGGATTTGACTGAGATGTGCTATTCAGGCTTACTTTTATATACTGAACTGTGAAGATCAATCACATTTCCAGATCTGTCATGCCTCACCTTGAGGAGCGCTGGATGAAGTGATGGACCTATCACAAGGCTGCTGTGATCTTGAATAGTTGTAGCCTCTGGTAATAATGAAGCAGAGTAAGCCTGCTGGTAATACCAAGCAGTTTAACAGGTCTTTGATGGTAATGTGGGTGGAGTAAACCTGTAGGGTTAAAGGACCTCTAGTTCATACTAATTGTGTTCCAGTAACTCCTGCTATGGTGGAAAGAAAATATGATTCTACAATGTAGTTAATTAATATTGTGATTTACCTTTTTTTTGTGGTTAGCAACCTGAAGCTTATTCCTGTAATTTGGCTTCACAGAGCCAATACAGTTGACTTTAAACATTACAGACTCATTGCAGCGCTACTATTGTAATCTATATGGTTTAGTACCATTGCATGAGCGTGACTGACATATCAAATTTAAAGTACATTTAAAATGAATATAAGGTCACTAAATATGAATTTTGCTGCACCGTTGCACAGCATCTCATAATTAAGTGATGTGTCCACCTCTTTAAAATAATGTTTCAGAATGCTTTATTATTTCCAAACCAGGATTTGATGTGGTAACTGGGAGCGTTCTACGATGTCCATTTTGGGACATCCTCAGTCGTCACCCCTCCTTGAGTCAGTCCTCACCCCTCCTCAAGTCAATCATCAGGCATCTGAACTTAAGTTTTTTGGGGTTTTTTTTCAGGGAGAGTGAGGGGTTGGACAGAGTTGTCTGAATCACCCAATCAAACAAGAGCAAAAAAACTTTCAGTGCTTCCATTGGATGAAACAGGTGTCAGCGTAGCAGCTGATTGGTGCATGTGTTTTTACGTTTCTTCAGCATTTAATATGTATACTGTAAGCATTTAAAGAAATACTTTAAAAGTTACGATGTGCAATTTCAGTATTTGAATTTGTTTGGATTTAAATTGTAAGGCAAATCTTCTCAGCATATGGCATCAGACATAACTATTTTATTTTTGTTTGCTTTTTAAACAGTTTCAATGTGCTTTTTTATTTAATTAAATGTTGTTATGTGAAGCGCTTTGAGATGTCAAGTGAAAAGCGCTATATAAAAATAAATTGATTGATTGATTACCCCGTCATTAATGATTTTGATTTAATAAAGTGTGTGTTTGTGTAGAGACTGAGTAAACCCGGAATGGCGAAACTCAGAATAAAACTTAAGTTTGCATTTTTTCTATAATAGCAAAATCATGTCTTCATATTGTCTTTTTATATTATGAATTCTTAAAAAAACAACATCAAAATGTAACAGAAAACAATCTAAATTACACTGTCTACAAATGTCTACTTTCTAATGCTTTTCTTCAGAAAATTGTTTTCTGTTACACAATAAACAAACAAACGTTATGTTATGTCTGAGAATATTTGCCTTACAGTTTAAATCCAAACAAATTCAAATAATGAAGTTGCACAAATGCTTAAAACGCTTTCAGTTTACATATTAAATGCTGAGGTAAAAAGGTAAAAACACATGCACCAATCAGTGTTTCATCCAATGGAAGCACTGAGAGTTTTTTTGCTCTTGTTTGATTGGGTGATTCAGACGACTCCGTCCAACCCCTCACTCTCCCCAAAAAACAAAACAAAAAAAAACTCAAGGAGGACTGATGCCTGATGACTGACTCGGAGGGGTGACGATTGACTCGAGGAGCGGTGACGACTGAGGAAGTCCTAAAATGAACACCGTAGCGCTCTGAATGTGCACTGTTTCATTGGAAAAAATCTGCGTCCCAAATTAAAGTTTATAAACTAAATGAAACAAAAACCTTGCAAAAAATATCTTTAACATGGCAGTAAGGGTTGTGGTGATGATACTTGTACTATGTAATAAGATTGTTTGTTTTTAAAGCCTTGGTTATTGCTCCTTTTTTAAAGATGTTTTTGGCAGAATCAGTGCGCTTTTAATAAGAAACAAAGTTGAGTTTTTAAGAAGAAAAATATGGTACTGAAAGTACTTGCTTATTAAAACAAGATAAGGTATTATACAAGAGGTTTGCACATTATATAAAGTCGACTGTTATACCAGGGATGTACCCATGGCTTCTCAGTATAGTGTGTGTAATATACAGGTTCCTTATGCTTTTACAGTAAGCACTGACAGAGTGTGCACAGAAAAGACTTGAGGTGTTGTCATGGTAATAGTGATGCCACTGAGTCTTCAGTCAAGTCTTGAATACCCTTTTTCAAATAGGGCCCATCATTCCATCAACAGGAGTCCCACAGGGGATTCATTTATATTTTGAAATAACGTGTACCCTTATTTGATTAAACTGCTTGAAAGGTCAACTTATTGTGTTGTGTGTCTGAAGGGGTTGATATATGGTTCTGATTTACTTGTATATGGAAAATAATCAGCAGATCAGGCTAAAATGTTTTGTTTGTTTTTTAACAAATATGTTTTTTAATGCAGTGCTGTGGATATAGCTACAGTACAGTAGTTCTACTTCCAGTTGGACCCATCTGTAGACAGTGATGTCCAAGTACTGTTACTGTAGTTCTGCTTGGACAAATGGAACAAACCCTGGTATAGAAATACCAGTGCTGCATTTTCATATGTACCCGTACCATCTTATTACATATGCATACAACATAACACCCCAGATACCTCCATCTCCAAATCATTATCTATCTTGTTAGAGGGAATTGGAACAAAATGATAAATAGAGAATGAAACACAGTGCGTCTTTTCTTCTGATTTGGGGTTTTGGAGGCATTTGAATATCTTAATGCAGCATAAAGAGATTGGAAGTGTCCTGGGTTATTACCAAGCAGCCCGAATCCCAGTGGAAATCAGGGATGCAGGCTACAGAAGAACAAGCCCCTGGGTGATTATTACAATAGTCTCTCTTCTTTAGACAAGCTGGGGAAGCTTACTTTCAGCGAAGCACCCTGTCCATAGGTTACTGGCAAAAGCCTAAATACAGTTCTTTTTTTATATATTTGTATGAGAGCTGTTAGTGTTCAGTGTACTTTGGGATCAAATGGATCATGGGATCCAGCCTTTCTCTGTGGTTACTGTGTAAAATCCTGGGTGGATGATCACCCTTTCCTAGAAATTCCCTAGACAACTGGTTTAAAGTGGTTATAGCTAATGGAATCATTACATGAATCTTACCTTACCTTTGTTGGAAAGATTACTTCAGTATTAACACACGGTACAATAACATTCAATACATTTGAAATACAAAAGGAAAGCTGACTTATGCCTTTTGAAAATGGTGAAAGTGAGAGATTTACTTGTGTGAGCAGTGATACAGAAACTCAAAAGATAGCCTTGGGGCTCCTTGGTAACTCTTCATCTTTCTCTTTACATGGGGTCTGTCAGCCTCGTTAGATGCCTCTTCTAAAAAAATTAAATAAATAAATCCCCTCGCTTTTGCACTGATCTCTTTGTTTATTATAATATTTCACCCTGTTTAATATCTACAGGGACTGCCAGGCATCTCCAATATAATTTAGGAAAACAACTGCAAAGAACATTGTTCTTATCATTTGTTATTAATTTCCACCTGATTTGATCAATTGTATTGATCAGTGAAGTCATGTATTGTGTAGACGTGTGTGTAGAGAGCTCCTTTCCGACCTTTGTGTCCTGCTGCGGATGTCAGGGCTGTGCGTCTATTTAATAGCATTTTAGTTCAATGAAGCTTACACTTGTGGGAAATGATCCAGAGTATCACATGATTGCCTTCAATCATTGCTGTGGTCTTTTTCGGGGAAATAGTGTGCATGGGTCAAAAGCAGTGCTCAAAGAAGGCATGCATAGTCATCTGTAAAAGACAAGGTGTCCATTTATCCCTCATTGTGTATCCCCTTCTTATGGCACTTCCAATATTTGTTGCATAATTTTAAAAACCGTCTGAAATATGACTACAGTAGATTTTAGTTAAGGCCTAGTTTGTGGGAAAAAGAACCCTCCAAAGAGGGTTACTGTTTGTATATAAATCAATGTCTGTTACTTGAGGGGCTTCTCCTTTTCATATTAAATCCTAAGCCAAACCTTTATGGTTTATGATAGCAAATCTATACACTCATAATGTCCTCAACAGAAACTTATTGACCAGCAAGTACATATAAGCTTCCTCTGCATGAACCTCAAGCTCAGTTAATCACTGACCTATTATAACCCATTGCTTTACTATCATTACAGCTACTTTAGTTTTTCCAAGATCAGTGGCAGAATTGTGTTTACAGGAAAGCATCCATATGCCAAAAATATATACAATAAAACCTCATGTAGTTTCACCAGTTCGGGATGATCTATTTTTAATTGCATTCATTAACTGTGTGGTTTCATGGAATGCTGTCTCCTCAATCTCACTCCCCTCTGTTTCTATGGGATTAGCATCCATAGACCCAGGAGATATTATCAAGTAATGATCTCAGCAGGGTAGTTAAGCTCCCCAAAGTGAAGCCTAAGATTTTTTAAATATACAGTATCTGCATCACAATTGCAAGTGATTTTTGAGCTGAAAATTTATTTTCATAGCTGTCAGAAAATTATTAGATAATACATATGTCAGAAGCAGTGTTTTTTACCATTTGTATTTTCTTTACATATTTTGGCAGATCCTATTATAAAGGTACCAACAATACCAATTATTTCTTTGTACATGTGGTATTATGCACCAACAACACACACATATATATAAGATCATACATACATACATGCATACATGCATGCATGCATACATACATGTATACATACATACATACATACATACATATATACATACATACATACATACATTTATTTTAACACATTATTTTGTTTAAAAAGAAATGATTCTCTCCCAAGCTTAAACTACCAGTAAAGCAGCCTTTAAAGCATCAGCTGCAGAGTCACTTACAACTACGTCTCACCCGAAAGACGGAGCACAAAGAGGTTAAGGTTATGTGTAACAGCACATCCGAAGCGAGCGTCTTAACCACAATGCAAAAGAGCCGGGCTCGTCTACATTTGTGATCAGAAAGCTTTTAACCTCATCTCATCTCGCCAAACAGGAAATGAAATCCATAACGCCATAACACAGCCTGTTACATTAGGATGAAAATAACAATGCTTTAAATTGCCATTGCCAAAAATGTGGGATGTGGTTTCTAAACTAAGGTTATGCATAGTGCATCTCAAATTCACAGTAAATCAATATGGGAGAGCTTGTGAAAAACCATTCACACACACACTCAATTAATAAGATGTCACTCTAGAGCTGCAGCTTGGAGAGTCTCATGTATATCTGTAGGGCTTGTTGTAGATCACAACTTAAAGCTGTTACCTTTTACACAAAGTGACACCTTTTTTTTGTTTTTTAATTCACTGGCTTTATATTTAATATAAAGGAGGCTGTGTGGTCCAGTGGTTAAAGAAACAGGCTTGTAACTAGAAGGTCCCCGGTTCAAATCCCACCTCAGCCACTGACTCATTGTGTGACCCTGAGCAAGTCACTTAACCTCCTTGGTATTTCTAATCTTAACCTTTCGGGTGGGACGTAGTTGTAAGTGACTCTGCAGCTGATGCATAGTTCACATACCCTAGTCTCTGTAAATCGCCTTGGATAAAGGCGTCTGCTAAAAATAAACAAATAATAATAATAATAATAATAATAATAATAATTGAATCAGATCACCATGTAGTCTTCTTTGTTCAAGACTGAATAGATTAAATTCTTTTATCCTGTCTGCATACGACATGCTTTTTAAACCCAGGATAATTCTGGTCGCTCTTCATAGCTACCACTTCATAGGTGCAAGATGATATTTATCGCTGACCATTGATGTGCAAATCCACAATTTTGTATATTTTAAAAGTAAAATGCTCATGTGTTAGGTCTCTATATTTTGACCTTACAGTTAATCTGGTTTGCACCCTGGTTGTGGTCAACTTTTTTTTTTGTCAGTATGATTTTTACAATGACCTGCATTTCAAAAATAATGTTTGTGTATAACCCCAGCAAGTTTTAAAAATAATGTTTGTGTATAACCCTGTAACGGGAGATCTGGACTGACTATCTGGCACATCCGCTGTACTGCAGTAAGAGGGCAGCAGTCTCGTAAGATCCGCCTGTCATTCATGGAGAGGTGGGGAAGAGGGTGTGTTGGCTTTCCCTCTCTCTGAGTGGCTGAGAGGTGGGCCTTGGGAGATTGCTCGGCCCATAAGAACTGTGCTTGGTTGTGCATTCGGGTGGCCGTGTTTGGGAATATACAGTGACGCTGACAGAAGAGGCAAGCCCGGCTGGGGGAGACAGCCTGCCTTAAAATAATTTAAAGAAAAATAGAAAAAATAATTACTTATCCGAGGGGACGTGTTTAGCTGTACAGGGAACTCTGGCCACCCCAGTGTATAGGATAACTGAGCGTAGGTCGGAGGCCCGTTCTGACCGGCTTAGCGGCAGTGGAAGTTTTATTACTGTGTTTTATTTTCCTTTTTTTCTTTCACCTTTGGTTTTCATTATTAGTTTGAGAACCTGTGAGTGTGCCAGTTAGTTTTACTGTTTACCGGTATTGGTATTCCTGTGGTCCTGTGTACCGTTGCCGGTACTCAGGCCACAGACAACAGCGGCCTCTGCATGCTAAAAGAAAAATATTTCAAAACTAATAAAAATGGGCACCAGTGCGGTGCTTTCAAATAAAACTTCTGTCTCCCTAGTGTGTCAGTGAATTGCCCACCAAACAGTGTTTGTGTATAACCCCAACGAGTTTTAAAAAGAGATTACACCAACTCCTCCACAGCTGCATTACGAGAATAAAGTTGCTGCTGCTGTTGCTTGTCCATGTATTTCCTTAGCACCGTTTCTTTCAGATATTGTGGACATCAAGCCTGCCAACATGGAGGAGCTGACGGAAGTCATCACAGCTGCTGAGTTCCACCCCGACCACTGTAACCTCTTTGTTTACAGCAGCAGTAAAGGGACACTCCGGCTATGTGACATGAGGGCCTCCGCGCTGTGTGACAAGCACTCCAAACGTAAGTCACAACACTCAACTTGAACCAGAGCTTCAGTTGCTTAATAAGAGCTGTCTTTACAACTGGAGGTAAATAATGTTAGAAGCAGCTAAGTTTTTTGTAGTTTTAAATCTAAAGTATGGCCATTCAGAACTGAGCTGTAGCCCCTGGATGTAATGGAAGAAGCTTGAGAAATGTTTTTCTCCAAGCTGTTTCCCTGTTACCCTACTAGGAACATCCATAATGTATGTGGTTTGCATCTGACATAACATGCCTGATGTCACATGCTGTGAAGTTCCAATGCAACACACAGGTTACACTGTACTGTACACTGTGAATGACATGCTCCATATCTATCACTAACTTCTGTTTTCATGTAAAAATAAAATATTTGGTAAATAATAAATAAGAATACAACAGTGATAATGTGTGACAGCCCTTTATCATGCTACTGTGTGTGTATGTGTGTGTGTGCGTGCGTACAGTACAGTAGGCTAACCTAAATGGTTTGTGGTAACTATTATTTCCATACTCATTCCTGTCTCTCTTAATAATTCCATGCACACTTCAGTGGTTTTGTATTAAATCTAAATGTATAACTCTTACTGAGCTGATGATTAATTAATAAATACACAAGCTTTGCAGATGAATATGTATTTTCTTCTGGGTGGCTGATAAGTAATGATGAACAATGGAAGAATATGTATGAACCCAAAGGGTTGATAGTGTTTCCATTATTTTCCACTATCAGAGAGCTGTATCTGTCATAAGGTGTGCTGTGGATTTGTTTTCTTGAAGCCATCTCAGCTTTAATTCATATCTGAACCATTACACAAGCTGGGGCTCAAGCTTCATCCTCAATGCTGATGATCAATATCTTCCACTAAGGGGATAGTAGGTTCAATCAAAAAACACAGCAGAGATTTATGACACACGTTGCTAATTAATCAAACTTTCAAACTGCATCGTAGACCCCTCCTCCCCATCTAGCACACCACTGCATTAGTGAAAGGGCAAAAATCTGTAATGCTCTAAAATGCATTCTATACCGCTCTTTTGGAAATTTAGTTCAGGGAAATTACACAAGTGCTTTTGTCTTGGCGAAAGACGACCCCAATATTAGCATGAAGTAAATAACAGCTACTCTCTTAATAAAAATCAGAAAAAAAAATAATGTGGTGTGTCTACTACTGGGGGACTAGTAAATCCTAGCAATTCCTTGTGTATAGACACAATTAAACTGGAACCAAGCAGAAATTAGAAATTTCTTTGAAATCTGTGGAGATTTTCTTTTTTTTAATGTAGATGTATAGTTAAATATTTCTTATTACACAGGTAATCGAGTATTCATATAACAAACCCACAATCTGGTTTTAATGATTTACCATTAAGCCTTTCAGTATTATAATAAATTGCCCAGCGCTAGCTGGAACCCCATAAGGTACATCTGCCAACTGGCCAGTTCAGACAACGATAAATAGAAGATCCCCAGACAGGCGAGTGACATTTGGTGCCTGAAGGTGTAATAGGTCCTTGTAGTCATTGATTAAACTCCATTTTCCAGATCTGTGAGTTAGAAAATAGCCACTTAATGTTACATTACTGTAGTGCACTGGAGAGAGGAGCTCATGCACAGCTGCTGCAAGAAGGCGCACACTCTCAACACAGGGTATGACTCAGTATTGTAAAGTGAACCACTGGAAACAAACAGAGTGTGTTTTGAGGCAACACATTAAACATCATTGCTGTACATATATATATATATATATATATATATATATATATATATATATATATATATATATATATATATATATATATATATATATATGAAATCTGGGCAGATTAGGGCAGCAGTGTGGAGTAGTGGTTAGGGCTCTGGACTCTTGACCGGAGGGTTTTGGGTTCAGTCCCAGTTGGGGGACACTGCTGCTGTACCCTTGAGCAAGGTACTTTTACCTAGATTGCTCCAGTAAAAACCCAACTGTATAAATGGGTAACTGTATGTAAAAATAATGTGATATCTTGTAACAATTGTAAGTCGCCCTGGATAAGGGCGTCTGCTAAGAAATAAATAATATAATATATATATATATATATATATGTAAATGAGAGATCACATATACCTGATCTGACTGTGCTTAAGAGAAAGCACTGACAATTAGATACACCATCCTCACAAATCATTCTTGAAAGGGATGCAATAAAAGAATGTGATAATTCAAAATTATCTTATTTTAAAATATCAGGTATCCTTCTGATGCATTACAATTGATGACTTGTATAGCAAATGATTTAATCTGTATATCAAACAGTGTAAATAGCACACTTTCATTCTACCCCAAAAAACAAATCCTTTTAAACATTGGGCTTTGCAAACATTGTCATAAGCATTCTGTGTTAAAAAACAAACAAAAAAAATAATAAATAACTGGGGGTTCTCATTCTATAAAATATTGCTATATGAAAACTCCCACAGGCTTTACAGAGGAGAGAAAAAACATAAATGGGGGTGCCCATACTAAAAGTTGAGATTTATGTGATTTTAAAGATTTTTGTAGACATACCTATAGAAAAAAATGGTTTTGTTTTGGAAAATTACTTTTTTGATGGTATTTTATACATTTCAGTGGACAAAAAATAGCAAAACAGGGTTTACCCTGTAGTGAACCACCTTAAAGTGAAATTATTTTAAGAGAGGCTCTTGCAACTAATATTAAAATATGATCTTTTTTCCTGCTATAATATGTTGTGGGTTTAAACTGAATACTGAATAAATCTACCCAGAAGGCCAGCCTTATAAAAACAAGTTGACCATAAAGACTTAAGGCTGTGGTCTAGTGCCTTTCCCCATTAAGCAATTCAAATTTACCAATCATTGCAAACCAGCGGGGATTGGACAGTTGCAAGTGTCCACCTGTTCTGTGGTTTCAACTCACACTGTTTGATCTGGGGCTCATTACATACTGGGGTCTCTAGCCCTCTGGTTACAAGTCAGCGGATGATGATAATGATGATGATGAATTCTAATTAGTGTGTGGAGTGTTGAGTGGTAATTGGGCATGTGGAATGATAACTAGTAAGCACTTCTAGAGATTCCCCACGAATGCCTCTCTCTCTGGTTCACTGCTCCTGGTTAAAGATCTTCATTTGATTAATATCTTATTAGGTTTTGATGTACAATACGATCAGGATGACTCAATCTTTACTGTATTTTGTTTGCTATTGCTAATTCCTTGATGCTGGGTATATGCAGTAGCTAGTGTTATGGCAAGCCAAATTATCATTTAGAGAGATCTCAAATTCAATTTGAGATCTCAAATTGAATGTGACTTCCTGTCCTGTTTGAGATATCTCAAATTGAATTTGAGATATCTCAGATTAACTTCCTGTCCTGTTTGAGATATCTCGAATTGAATTTGAGATATCTCAAATTGATTTCCTGTCTAGTTTGAGATATCTTGAAATGGGCCGGAAGGCCATTCAAAACATAGAGCATTTTCACAGGAAGTCAATTTGAGATATCTGCAATTCAATTTAATATATCTTGAAATGCATTAAGAGATATCTCTAAATGATAATTTGGCTTGCCATACAATATTCTTACCCATTGCAGCTGTACTCACCAATGCAAGGCAGCCTTGTTTTCAGTCCCATCAGACAATGTGCCCTCAGGGCATGTCACTGTACCCCCTGTGTGCACCACACGCACCGAGCAGTAAGACTGGTTACACTCATACAGGAGACAGGGTAACTTGGCTTATCTGAAGCCCCTTCTTAAGCTTTCCAGTTGCAGGGCCAGTGTGTGGCTCAATCTATCAAGCCTGGTCCATGCTCTAATTATGCCCAGAAGTGTGCATGGATTTGTGGCTCTGCTGAGAAACTGATTTGGGAAGAAGGGAAAATTTAAAATACAAATTGAGAAGATAGTGACTGGGGGGGGGGGGGGGGGGCTTTTTATGCTATTTTAGTGCCCAATAGTATAAGAAACCAAAGCATTTTGTGTGGCGTGAAAAAGACTGCTGCTGATATACGTATTGTATTTTTTAACCGTATTCTGAACATTAGTAGTAGTCTATTCCATTAAATATCTTGGTTTTACAACTCTGTCATATCTGCAAACAGAATTGACAGCAGAGTAGATGATTAAAAAAACAAACATTTTAACAATAGTAAATGTCATTTAAATTACTATTTACACTTTCTGTCGCAAGACCATACACAACATATTATGATAAAGATGTTATTGACATCAGATTCATTTTAAAATCAAAATGCCTTAAAAATCAAACATATATTTTAAGATATGAAATGTTCTATTTTTTAAAGATGTTCTCTGCATTTACACTTTTTACTTTTTTGAAAGTGAACTTTCCTTTGATTTGTAAGATTGATTCTTGTTAAATTTACTTGGGTCTGCAATCAGCCTGAGCCAGATATGAGGCCAGTTTTAAGATGAGATGAGGGACAGCTGGTTTGCGTTCTCAGTGTGCACCTTTGGGACATCGGTAACTAAATTAGACCAGGGCAAATTTGAGTCTGCCGTGTCTGATTGTGGGTCTCGGCTGATGTGCCATTTCTAAAGCAGATCAGTCTTTTGAAGGTGCTAGGTTTAATTGGGTTTGACCCCCAATCAATTCATGTCAAGATCTTATCACGTGCCAATAGGGAAATCTAGTCATTCCCAATGAACCGGTTTTCCTTATCATTTTAACTGTTTTACATCTCAACAATGAAAAATCCTTTTAAAGACAATCTTCTTTTTCTGATGACCTGCAGAAGTTAGACCGTGACCTTTAATTCCTTTCTCTAGAATCTACCACAAAACTGTAAGACACTTGAAAATATCAGTGACAGGAGATCCCTATAGGACTTGCCATTTACTATTGACTTTTTTTCCTATAATGGGTATTGTCATCTTTCATTGTCAGCTTTGACCAGTCACTCCCTTTTTCAACAAAATAAGAAGTTTTGATTCTTTTGATCAGTACTGCGTAACATCCCAGCAGCACCAAATAATCCATTCAGTCTTTCAATACCAGCCAAATTAAATTTTTCCTTTTTAATGTCTCTGGAGCTGCAGAAATTGGTCAATTTGTAATTTGTTGCACACAGGCTGGAGAGAAGTACAATACATTAGCCTATGACACTATAGAGTGAAGTATACTGTACAGTAGATAACATTGCCATCAGTTAACATTGGGTACCGGAAAAATAACTGGGGTCTATTTGATGCCATTATTGATAATAATAATACATATATCTTTTTTTTCTGATTCTCAGCAAATAATTGTAAATGTTAGTTAAAAGTATGAATGATGTTCCCTTCTAGCAAAATAAATTATAATAAAAAATGCTCTCTCCTTTCTCATATTGGCTAGTTCTGAGAACATGTAATATCCGAAAAGGAAAACAAAATGTATGACAGAAAAGGTTCTTAACTGAAAAACTCAGTTATAAAGAAATAAACCAATACTGGTGCTTGTCCAAAGTGCACATTCTGACAGTTATTTGAAAGAGCACTGTCTGTTTCCAAGGCTTTCTACTAATAGTATTTTCTGTTATATAAACATGGGATGCATTACAGTGTCACATCACTACTCTTGGACAAGTAATCTGTCCCTTTTTAATCTCGCTATTTGCACATGGGAATGAGGAATTACTGTATGTGTTTGATTTTACATATTGGATTTTCTTTATCAAACTGATTACCGAAATGGTTCCAGCGCTCATGTATTTGTCAAGTGTTCTATGTCAAGTGGAACCCACAGCTCCAATGAGTATTCCAAATAATACCATGATCCTGAAAGAGATTGCCAGATGGGCTTTAAAACCAACATAAATTGATTTGTTTGCAGAAAAAAGAACATTACGAGAAAGACAGTTCCTATTGTATAATTGTTGTTTCCACAGTAAAAACTATCTACCCCGAAGCCTTCTTGCAAAATATGACTGGGCCACAGACAAAGATGAGATTTGTTTGATTTGGTTACTACATTCTGCATTGTTCCATCGAAGAAACATTGTAGCATATGTTATGTTAATAGAGGAATGTACTGTAAATTACTTTATTGTGTGGTAATTCAACAATTTTAGAACAAACGTTATACTTGAGGTAACGCTTATGTTCGAAAGGGTCAACCAGGGTCAAAGTTCTTGCCCACCACCCTCTAATATTTTGAACAAAAAGGGGATTTGACGACTAAATCCTGTATACATACTTTGATTTCCTGTATAGAGAGATCCTACAATTAAAAGACTTAAAATAAAACGAGACCCCTCGTGACTAGCATTGTTTACCACACTCTGCAAGCACCTTCTTGCTATCTAGTCACTGCTGTTTCTGCTGTACAATTCCAGTGCACCACACAATTTCCCTGTGAGTTCAAATGAAAGACTCCCGAGGACAGGATTGCTGAAGAATGGGGAGGCATTTCAGTCTGTACCAGGGTATAAAGAGTGCAAGTGTAGCACTTTCATCACACATGCAGCTAATCAAGGGCACTTTCAGTGTTAAAGCTGTTGAAATAAACACCTAGATCTGCATTATGTTATTGCACTTGGATTGCATTGAAAAAGGTCTCGGATGAGCAATAAAATAAGCTGAGCAGGAATTTCTTACTCATCAACATGTAAATGTGTAAAAAAAACAGAAAGCAATGTCATTACTAATTTTTATTGGAGTGAAGTCAAGTAAAATGGAAGAAGAGGCTGACGAGGACAAGTGCCCTGCCCCACATTAACAATGCTGGAAAATATATGGCAATTTGTTCAAATAAAAAAAAAGAAAGTAATAATGTAAAGGAAAATACATGGCAGGAGTTATACATTTTGATGCATAAAGATGCATCATTTCAGGCACATTTGAGATTCAGTTTAAATGATGGACACAGTTGAGCAGACAAGATACACCCTCAGGTTATTGTCCATAATAAGTGGGACTTTGCTGTTTGAAATGTGTTTGTTGCAGTGATGTCTTCATTTGCATTGGGCTCTTGTCATCATAGTGTAAGGATGTTGGGCAAAACTATAGTTCTACCCAATAGGACCTCAATAAATAAGCAACGCAGGCAAGTGTTATGTCAGATATTGATTGACCTTCCCAGTGGTATTGAAGTTACTGCATTTATTTTATGAAGTACCATGCAGCATTGATTCCACTATGAAGTAATTCATGTTTGATTTCAAAGTTTAGTTTTTGATCAAAAGTCAATTAAAATTGAGTGCTTTAAATTCATACATCTTGTGCTGCTACAATTGCAAACTAACAAATGTGGTGGTGGCTTTCTGGTTTAATTAAGACAACAAACCATTTTCATAATTAAATGAAAATAACATTTGTAATCATGTATTTATACACAACTTCTTGTAACAAAACACTGGGTATCCATTATCCGCTGAGCTAGGAGGGACCTCAGATGAGTGTCTGAGAATTGGCTCCAGATAAAAATGTTGATGATAACACTGCAGTACAAGGTGTTTCAAAGTATGGAATACTAGATACAATATGCAGAAGATACTCCATGAACCAAAACTCCCACAAGCCCTTGAATCAGTGAAATTGTTTTAAGCATGCAAAAAAAGTTTTAAATCATATCTAATATTTCTCAGTCTAAACGTTGTGTTTCTAAATCTGATTCTGACCCACCGTGGAAATAAATATACTGTACTGTTCTGTACATATATGCTGTAAATTATTTTGTCACAGATTGATTTGAAGGTCAATGTTTTTAACTGGTTTAAATGTCAGCGTAGTAAAATGTGACAAAGATGATTACAAAGACAATTGAATATCGACATGACCTACAGTTAGCACTCTCTGTTATACTTTAAATAAAAAAAGAAAAAAGTGAAAGCAGTATATTTCTAAAACGCAAGTGTATCAAGACCTCAGACCCCCTCTTTCCATATCCTATCTACTCCATTCAAACTGGGAGTACATTGCGGTCATGAGAAGTTACTCATTCCCCACTGTGCAGTACTCTGCTTCACTGTCTTAGAGTGAACTTTGGTATTGCTTTCAACCCACATTTGTAATGTACGAATGACTGGCATTAGCCATGAAGACAAGGTTATCAGATCATCACGATTTCAAGGTTTAATTATCCACGTTATTATTTAGAAGCAATCTCGGTAAAGTGCAGGTCAAACCCCAAAGAGCAGAACAGCAGTCACAGTGGCTGGTCTATCCACAGGCTCAGTTGTGACGCACAGTTAGTCTGAGAGCAGGGTGAGGAACTGTGATGAAGGATGTGCTTTTTTTTAGCTAGGGGAGGTCTCTCAAAGTCCTCATGAAACATTTGCAGGAAACAGAAATCATCTGTGTATTCTGCCTTTAAAGGTGTAAAGATTGGTGTGTATTTTCAAATCTTGTACATCCTTGTATTTAATAATTAGAATTTACAGTACACCTGTGGTATAATGTTTGATATGTCAGTCTTCCTAGTGCAAAGCAAGTTAATGAAAATATTTAAGCTTACAAAAATGTAACTTTTCAATCAGACATTTGTTTTGCCATCACTGTAGGGATTTGTAGAGCTCCAAAGAGAGGTGCTATGTAAATGTTATTGATATTGTAGGGTCCTTTTTTGATTGTGGTACAGCACTTATTAGATATAGTACATGAATAAGGTTTCAAAGCCTATCCTTTTCTGTTGTGGAAGCACTGGTAAGGGGAAAAGGTACATGTAAGTTACAATTGTTTCATGCCATGGTGAGTCGCGAATGTCTCTATCTGAGTTTTGGCTTATTTTTACCTGCAGGATAGAGAACGTTAATTGCAGAAGTTAGATTGGCCATCACAGTGTACTCAGAGGTAACAGAATGATTCACAGGGAATGACTCACCTGGTTTAACAGAAAGCACTGACAGCAAAAAGACATCACAGGAAGGAGAACGCAAACTAAAAGTTAATGGAAGCATACAACGATCAATAGTGGAAGGCTTGGCTAAGTGGAATTGTGCTCATGTGATGGAATTGCACCTCAGATGGGTTACTCGTCCCGTCTCATTCAAATCATCTAAAAGAAACAGCTCTTTGGGGATTGCCAGTAGTAAATAGCTTTCTGGAGCCTAATGTGGCTTTGATTAAACATGATTGTCTGTTTTGTGGTATGAAGTGAAATCAGTGGTACACGCTGTAATAATTACTCTGATGAAGAACTGTCTGTGCTGATGAATTTTATTTTTTGATACCCTGTTGACACACATAATGGTCTCTGCATTCTTGTTATGTAAATACGTATTGCACATCAAGACAACTTAATAATTTAGCCTTGCATTTTCAAACCATACTGGATGAATTAGTTAATCTTTATTGATCACACCCAGGTGCAGAAATCATGCTGAATGCTGTCTTTCACTCGGTATCTATGGACTGTAACCGTAAGACAGGGAAAGTCTTTCTTTCAGAAACAAAGGTGTTGAAAATCCAATATTTAAAGAAAATTAACACGTAATAATAATAATAATAATAATAATAATAATAATAATAATAATAATAATAAATGTATTTTCATGTCTTTTTTCCCCTCTTGCAGTGTTCGAAGAGCCTGAAGATCCTAGTAATCGCTCCTTCTTCTCTGAAATCATCTCCTCGATCTCTGATGTCAAGTTTAGCCACAGTGGACGCTATCTGTTAACAAGAGATTACCTCACAGTCAACGTCTGGGACCTGAACATGGAGAATAAGCCCATTGAAACATATCAGGTAACCTTCGTTCTGTGAAGTAAAGGCAATACAGTGAAGTAAAGGCAATACTGGCAAAAAGAAAATACCAAAAAAAAAACATTTTGTGTAATCTAAAAGCTGCATATCTCACAAGTCTTTGTAGTGGTTAGAAAGTAGACATTCGATTGACAGGTGCATACGTATCCACAAATTGCTTCAGTTTCCTAAGAGAAGGTTTTGTAAGTGATTACTCTAAACGTCTTGCAGTGTCCTTCAATGTAAACACCCTGTAGACTTGTCACATCGAATCAATACATTTTAGGTTACCGCTTCACGGCTTGCTAAAACCATGTACGTATATTTGAAGGGTGAGTATTATCTATCAGGGTACCAACATATTTACTAAACAGTAGGTTTTAACTACAGATAATTCACTAATCTGATTAATTCAAGGTTAGGTCATGTTTACAGTAAATTGTATTGGGCCCTAATTAATTAACTATTCTTAACGTTTCATTTTTTTTATTTGTAAGACAGATCGCAAAGTACAAACTGAACTTGCTACATGTATGTGTATATCAGTATAAAATGCTTTATGCTGAGGGCGCACTTGCTGCAGTCGACACAGTGAACATCAAGCAGAATGTGGTTAATCACTGTGTGCTATTTTTAGCTTCAGTGGTGAAAAACACCTTCCCATGCAGACTGAGCAGGACTGCATTGCAGCAGAGGAGCCCAAGAGAGACTGATTCTGTAGGCAGTAGGGAATCACTGTGGTTTTCTGCTGTTCATTTTGTATGGATGTCAAACATTCTTATATGCTGCTGGATAGACAACAGTTTGAAGTTAGCTGTTGTTAAGATTGAGGCTCCAAAAGTTATTGTGCCCGTGGCTTCCATTATTACAACTAAATATCCCCCCCCTTGTGTGCAGCACACATGGCCTTAAAGTCCACCTTCCCCCTTAAAAACCCCAAAGTCTTGGTCAGGGTCCTGGGCCAGGAACAGAGGCATCACTGGGCCCACGGGTGACAATGTTGCCCATGGCAATACTGACAGCTCCAAGGCTGGCTCCTCCAGCCGGGGCAATCCTGGCAGCGGAAATGCTGTTCTTGGCAATGCTGTCAGCAGAAATGCTGACAGGGAGGCAAGGTCCTCCTCCAGTGGCACCGCTGGCAGCGGAAAGGCTGACGGGGGTGGCACACTCCAGCAGCGAAAATGCTGCTAGGAACAGTGCTGGCAGCGGAAATGCTGACATTGAGGCAAGGTCCACCTCCCATGGTACCGCTGGCAGCAGAAAGGCTTACGGCGCCAAGGCTGGCTCCTCCAGCCAAGGCAGTTCTGGCAGTGGACATGTTGCTAGTGGCAATGCTGGCAGCTGCAAGGCTGACAGCAGGGTGGCACACTCCGGCCATGGTGGCGGCACTGCGTACTCCGGCAGTGCAACTATTGAGCATGGAGGTGGTCTCCTCACCTCCTCCCCCTTCTCTGTAGCCGGCAGCTCCCTTCTCTTGGGCTCCAGCCCCAGAATTTCCGGCAGCGCAACTACTGCTGCTGAATACCACAAAGCCCTGGGGGTGTTGTGCAGGCCTTCCCGGGCAATGGCGAACCGGCATTCCCAGGCGATGGCGAACTAGCCTCCCCAGGCGATGACGAACTAGCCTCCCCAGGCGATGACGAACTAGCCTCCCCAGGCGAAGACGAACTAGCCTCCCCAGGCGAAGACGAACTAGCCTCCCCAGGCGATGACAAACTAGCCTCCCCAGGCGATGACGAACTAGCCTCCACAGGTGAAGACGAACTAGCCTCCCCAGGCGATGACGAACTAGCCTCCCCAGGCGATGACGAACTAGCCTCCTCAGGCGATGACGAACTAGCCTCCCCAGGCGATGACGAACTAGCCTCCCCAGGCGATGACGAACTAGCCTCCCCAGGCGATGACGAACTAGCCTCCCCAGGCGATGACGAACTAGCCTCCCCAGGCGATGGTGAGCAGGCCTCCCCAGGCGATGACGAGCAGACTCAGCAGCCCTAGGCGATGCAGGCTTTGCAAACTCAGGCAGGAGTTGCTCCTTGGGAGGTAGCTTCAGCTCCTCTAGTGGTGGTGGCGGGAGCAACAGGTAGTCTCCTATGCCGTGTACATAGCCCACACCAATCTTGGACCTTCTCCTTCCCACAGTACTTGCAACAGTACCACTCTTTTGGGGCAACTGTATCCACCTCCATCCTTCCAAAACACACACAAAAAAAAAAAAAAAATCCTTCAAAAACTGTGTACCCCCAATACTGTTCATGGGCTGCGTAGTGAAGGTGCCGTTCCACACTTCTGAGACACCATATGTAACACGATGGCTCGAGTGGTGACATCAGGCCAGGAAATACAGGACTCAGAATGGTGAGTGAAATGTGCCGATGCATAGATTTAATAATAAATAAATGGTTTAAACAAACAAAACAAAACACTTTTGTAATGCAAAACAAGCACCGTGCTGTTTCCACTCCAACACGCGTAGAAATTGTTATCATTTTAATAATTTTTCTCCTTCTCTCTCCCGTTCTTCCTCCCTGAACACACCAACACTGAGAGTGATTCGTGCCTCTATATATACAGCTGTGCTGGGACTCAATTGCTAATTAATCATTCACTTGAATCCCGGCACGTGCAGTCCCCATGCCCACATACTAATACACACTTTACTCTGCACGTGAAGTGATTGTGCAATCCTCGTGCCTAAATACAAATATACATTTTAAATCACCCGTGCTACATAACCCGCACTTTGTGCACCACTACATATAAACATAAAATACGCACAGGGGTGGGGCACCCCACCACATCCCCCAATGAACATTCCTCCACATTAAAATACCACAACACAACTTGAGAGAGGTAAACTAATAGGCAGGGGGACAGGACTGTGATGCATTTAAGTTTTTTATGAATAAAATCAAGTTTGATATTTAAGAAACTAGTCTGAGATATTGATGATTTCAGCAACAGTAAAGACCAGTGTCATAGGTATCAAACTTTATTAATAAAAACAGATTTAAAAAAATACGTTCTTTAAACAAATCTTATGTGATTAGAGCCTACTGTACACGTTTTCAGCATTGTCGCAGTTAACTGAAGTTGCAACCTATTCTATTTTAATAGCTTTTTGAACATGTTGAAAATGTTAATGCATACTGTTACTGTTTAGTATTCCTCATGAGTCTGTCAAAATTAAAACTCAATTTAAAATCAATCCCGTGTTGTTGCATGCATATACTTATTGAATTAATTAAAAAAAAAAATTGTTGTTCTGTGCGATCAATAAAAAAAGCAGTCTATGGGCTATATTGCTTATGTAAGCTGGATGTTTGTACAGTACTTACATACTTCTACATTCTGTACTTTAGAAGCATGGGATTGTTGAATCTATGGTGTCTACTTGGGAATTTTAGAACTGTGTTTCAATTGCCACAAATGAAACATTCAACTTTTTCACATGAGTCGCGATATTTCCCCTGAAGCATTATTTGCGTATGGTTATTAAAAACTGAAAGTTTGGGGGGGTGGACGATCGTTCAAACTGGGGCATTGACTCGGCAGAATCCGGTAATATATTTGGTCATTTCCATTTTGCAGCAGATATAACTTAATACCTCATCCTGCTAGGAATAGTGACAGAAGTGTTTCTATTTGGCTGACAAAGTACAATTGTGCCCAGTAGGTTTTTTGAAGTTGAGAAAGACTAAATGTGGTTATTTTGGTGTAAATTGAACATGAATGTTGGGCACTGCAGTTTTAATGGAGGTGGTCAAATGGTAAACTAGTAGAATCTACCATGCTTTATCACATTGTAAACTGCTGAGGATCTCAGCCTGTCAAAGCACATGTTCCACAACACATCATAGGCAAAACCAATTCATGACAGCTGTACCATATTGAGTTTTTACCTTACTTTATGGTCAATATTGCTACTGTCATTATAAAAACAACCTCGAGTGCCTCTCGGAATTCCACTGAACTGCAAAATCAGTTAAAAGCGTTGGTATTACCATCGGCCACTTACTGGCATCTGCTCATCAATGCTTTCCCTCTTCAATGAAAATGAAAATGGACCCAAAAAAGATTGTGAAGGTCATGAACAGAAAACAAATACCGGCTTTCAGCCTCCCTCGCATACAGACGTTCATCATTCTATAACAGTATATTCTTTACTACACTTGGATGCTGGCATATTCCTCTGAGAGTTATACCACTTACAGTACACTGCACTTTGCTTTAACCACTTTTGTCCATGCCATTATGAGTTATACTGCATTTGGATCTGCTTTAGCATCATTTCTACTGTGCTATTTTGCAATTTACCAATTGCTTTCATTGTTAAATAATGCAGTAAGTATTTATGACTTCTGCTATACATACTAATCTAACTCTTAACAAAAAATGCACTTAATGCAGCTACAGCTTTGTTTTGAGACTTTTGTCCAGCAATTTCAAATAAAAATCTTAAACCTTCTCAGCATAACCAGATATTTTAACATTTAGATCAATGTACTCTGCAGCTACCTGTTCCATTGGGATATTTTTAATAGAGCAAATAAGGATTTCTGAAACAAAAACTTAACAGCTTTGCATCTAATATTAATAAAATCCTGTGAAAATCATGAAAGTATGTACAGTATTAATCATAATTTGGCGTTTGCCTATCAAAATCTTGTTGAGGTCGATAAGGTTTCCAGTTTTGTGTTTTTGCATTGCTGAGTGCATGTTGTTGCACAGGCAGCTGCAAATGAGCGTTTTTTAGCAGTGGGAATTGAAACACTTTCATTAAATTATACCCTTCTGTTCTGCACAAATAAAAGAAGGTTCACGGGGGTGCTTCAAGGTTACAGGGCACGGCTGGATAGTGTTCTCAAGGGCCTTTAAGAGATGCAGAGGTCTCCCCTACCATTATATCCGTCAGTCTGTCATTTTGTCATTAGGGAAATTGTGCAAGCCAGCCTTGAAAAAGCTGTGCTCAACTAATATAAACAGGATTCTACGGGATGAACATGATGCTCCCTCCTTCATAATAAGAGAGATGTAGAAAAAATAGACTATAAGTTGAGATATTTGTATTAAAGAACAGGTAATAAGTGTGCTAGACTAATGAATGAAATAAGAAATCTACTACTGGTGCTGTAGAATAGTCTTTGTATATGAATTTATTTAAATTGTGTTTTACCAATAAACTTTCTGACATGTGCATCCCATATAAATGCAAGGAAGTCCCAATGACAACCATACACATTATTGAAAGGGTTACTGCTTGTTATGCATCTCTGTGAGCGGGAGACTTGTATGATTTTGTAAATCAATTGTTGCCACCATTTTAGATGCCAACTTTATATTTTTTGGTTATTAAACTCCTTGGGCCTAATCTAATGAACCCCTTCACTTTGGCCCAAGGTGGCTGCAAAACATGTCCAACAAATCTAAATTAACAAATGCAAGAGAGAAATCATCTACAGTACCAGAACTGTCTAACCATTGGTAAACAGTTTTTTTTTATTATTATTATTATTCTATTTTAAGGCTGAAAGCTGTGTAACAACCTGTAAAGTATACTAACATGAAGACATTCATCTTTTCTAGGTTCATGATTACCTCCGGAGCAAGCTTTGTTCTTTGTATGAGAATGACTGCATCTTTGACAAGTTTGAATGTGCTTGGAATGGTACAGATAGGTAAGTCATATGATCATTATAAAATAATAGCATTTGATTATAAACAAATCAGTTGCATGGCATGATATGCTGTATGATACTGAATTAAATAAGACACATCCGTTAACACTGTGGCATTAACTTTGTCAGTCATCCAGAAGAAGTTTTTGTCAAACAGGCCAAGTTAATGCCTGTTGTAGAGAATATTTCTTTTTTTTTTTTTTTTTTTTTTTTTTACAAAATTGTAATTTTTGATTCTTAAAACTACATTAAGCTATTGTTCTTAAATAACTCGAAAAACGTAATACTGAGAAATAACAATATGCCTTCTGTTTGGGGAGGAAAATGCAACACAGTTGAATTTTGTATGTAAAAGTAGGAAATGTGTACAGTTAGATGCAAATAGTGGAATATCTTGAACATATGTAGAGCTCACATTAATACACCCCCTTCCTCAATAGAATGAACCCTATTTATGTACGTTTTCCTCTCTCTCTGTCTCATAATGGTCTCTTAAAGTAGGACCAAATCCTGTGTCAATTTGTGCAAACTGTAATTGTAAGAGGTATGAATAAATGTGCCCTCGTTTTAGCATTTTAGCAGCTGCGGGGCAGCCTTTTTCATATCCCTGGCTAAGTGAGAAGAGTTGTTCACTATACTTCACAGCTAAACCAATGTCCTTTTAAACCCACAGATTCTAGCATCCAATTACTGTGATTTCCCTTTGTTACACCAAGCCATTTTGCCATAAAGGGACAGCAGATATGTGGAGTGTGCTTTGAGAATGATGTGAAGGCCAGGGGATGTTCTATTACTGCTCTGCAACAACACAATGTTTTCAGTCGACCATCCAGATAACAAATCTAATCATGAATTTCCAAAGGGGACACTGACATTGGGAACAATTTATGTATTTGATAAAAGGGAAATCTCTCCATAAAACATATAGCAGCAGTGTGTGAGACAAGGCCATTGAGATTTGATAGTGTGTGTAGTTCAGGAGGGGTATACATTTTTCAATTTCTAATCTATTTAGGATATAGATGCATTCATATATGAATTCATATGTGAAAGCAAAGCAGTAGCGGGCCTTTTTTATGAGAAATGAAGCATGAATGACTAGTTTAATTATTTTACATCTGTAAGACACTACCATAAATAGAATATAGTTTTTACAGAAAATGAAATCGGTTTAGGCTACTGTACATTGAAGCATTACAAGGTCCATTTAAAATATAGAGTATAACCCAGCCATGGTTGCATTTCAAATGAATAGCAATTTGAAATATATGAAAGTATTTTCAAATTCATTGGAAAAGATATGCAGAAACTAGTTTCTAGCATGACCCTTCATTACTCTTAGTACAGGCAGCTGTAAGAAAGGCTCCTTATTGAATAAATGTATGCATGCTCAGACTTGAGTATGATTGATGCCAAGACACTAATTAAGATAGGATAAACACAATCTGAGAAGGAACACATCATGTCAGTGTACTTTGGGCAGATTTACAATCTGCACGTGACAGGATAATGTCAGGCCCAAGCTGTGGCAGGAAGGAGATTCTGAATGAGACTCGTGTGCACATTTATTTTTTTTTAAATTTAGTCGTTGCCAATTATTTTTTTAGGCTCAGCTCACCGCTACCACCCCTGACTCGGGAGGGCGAAGACGAACACATGCTGTCCTCCGAAGCGTGTGCCGTCAGCCGACCGCTTTTTTTCACACTGCGGACTCACCATGCAGCCACCCAAGAGCTACAGCGTCGGAGGACAACGCAGCTCTCGGGAGCTTACAGGCAAGCCCGCAGGCACCCGGCCAGGCTACAGGGGTCACTGGTGCGCGGTGAGCCGAGGACATCCTGGCCGACCTAACCCTCCCTCCCCCGGGCGATGCTCGGCCAATTCTGCGCCACCCCCTGGGAGCTCCCGTTCACGGTCGGCTGTGGAATAGCCTGGACTCGAACCGGTGACGTCTAGGCTATAGAGCGCATCCTGCACTCCATCCTTTACCGGATGCGCCACTCGGGAGCCCCTTGTGTGCACATTTATTAACAAACAAACACAGGAACAAATCAGCTGACCAGATACAAACAAAACGCGGTTTCGCACAATTACACTCGCCAAACTCCATCTCCCCACACAAAGGATTTCTCTTCCTTTTTATACATATGGCCATGCCCCGATTAGCACTCCGTTACCTAATTGGGGAATGGCCACACCTGTGATTGTTTGATAGGGACAGAATTAACCCCACCCCTGCCAATCTTACATTCCCACACACTATTCAAACAACAGGGCTTTTGCCCTGCCACGTGCACACAGACAGGGATGTGTAGGCAACATATATGATGCAATTCACTCCCAAAAGCTATTTTTTATTTACTTTATTTATTTTTTAGTAGATGGTAGTAGCGTAGGTGGTAAACTGGAATAGACTGGCAAACATATATGAATCTTTTTGGTTACCTTTGGTGCCTTTGTATTGCTTAGTCAGGGTTACCACCAGCTAGACTGGTGTGATTCAGTCAATGCTTGTCCAAGTCTAAATTAAACATTGAGGTCGGAAATGCAGTACATGGCCAATATCATCTAAACTACTCTTAATGCCATTATTCCGATTTCTATTCTAAATGCAACCTGCGCTGTCTTGGACGGTCGTATGTACTCACAGAATGTATGCTGCACTTGTACATGTAGCTATACACAAGATATTGATATTTATATAAGGACAATCAAGTTTATTGAGAGTATCTGAATCGCATACCTGAGATTTAGGTCCCAGTAGTCTGTTTGATACATGTAACCAATACTGATTCAAGTCCACTGGTAACACATGCCCTCCATCGAGCAGCAAAAACACATACTGTGTAGTAGACTGAGATTCTACATGGCACTATACAAATACGTTTAGTTTAAACTGAGATAGCACAAGCCTAATGAGTGAAAATCAAACTTGGTCAGTCAACCCAGATTTGTAAATATGTGATGACCCAGTCAATGGTGGCCACATAGACGGCCACATAGCCAAAACATTTATGAAGTAATTTCAATGCACTCTATCCCGGTACTGTACAATATACAATTCTTTTTTTTTTTTTTTTTTTTTTTCGGCAAACTGAGGCATTGTCCCTTTTTTGTCTACAAACATATTAGGTCATACTTCTCAGTTTCTCCAGGGAAGACTTAGGGAAACTTTTTAATGGAAACACTTAAGTAGAATTCAGACATATTGATTGTCAGACAGAAAGATCAAGCATTTTGTACCCGAGGAGATGCAAAGCAACATGGACAGGTTTGCCTATCATGAGAAATCACTTTTTGTAAGTAGGTGTATTTGATGCATTGCTGTAGGTTTCAAATAAATGCGCATATATATCTATATCTCCACACTGGAATGTGTTTATGTTTAAAGAAGATTGAAATGGTTTTCCACACAGCACCAGTGTCTGTCACTGTCAGACTTATTTTTTAAATCATCACTTCCCAACATCGATAAACACAGACGTATGTTTTTTCTTTTTTTTTTAAGAGCAAAGGGTTCAGGTAGGTCTAGATTTGAATGAAACATTTTACATTTGGTTGCAAAAGCAAAATGGACAGAGCAGCTTAGTCTTGATGAAAAGGAAAGCAGGGGTGGCAGATCAAACACTTTTTTGTCACATTGAGAAAAGTTTTATACATTTTACCCACTGAATGTGTGATTATCAATTTTAAATGAATCTCTATATTGGTGTAATGAAGTCCCAGCTGGTGTCTCCATAATCCTCAAACTATTCTCCTTGCTTTTGGTATGCTGAAATATGCACTCAGTTGTTGTCTTACCCTTGAATCTCCAGCCACTGTGCTTTGTTTTACTGCATAGCTCCGGCCCTCTTTTTACATGCTTTTACTAAGTCTGAGATCTTCATCCTTAAACAGACTACAACACATAGTTTGTGAGTTAGACCTACAGTAGTCATCTTGAAGCTAGTCTCACAAACATCATGTTCCAGCTGCCAGGCTCTTTAATTGCCCATTATACTACATACAATGGGTGGACCTTTTAATTTTGGTTATGCCTTCATCTGAAAGTAAAAAGTTAAATAGTTTAGGTATTTGTTTATCTTGGCCCCTAGTCATGAATAGCTTAGTACTGTGATATGCATTTCCAGAAGGTACAGCCTATACTAAATAACATTTTTTACAGTACTAATTCTGTTTAACATAAGAAATTGAGAACGGGACAAGGTTAATTGGCCAATCGGGATCTAATTCAATAGGGCTGAATCTAATTGTGTTTTAGTGATCTTAGTATTTTGTATGTTACTACTGTACTACACTTGGGAAGCTATTCCATCCATGCATTTATAACAGTCTAAAAACAACAACAACAAAAAATGTATTTTACTCTGCTCCCATTTGTATCCTCTCGTTCTATAGTTTGAAGTAATTTTTGTATGTCATTTGGGATTTTACAAGCTTCAGTGAAATCCCCTCTTGCTCGTCTTTAGGCTGTAGAGATAGAGTCCTAGGATTATCCTGCTTGCCCGTGTCTGTGACTTGTCAGTGCCTTGTCAAGTGCAACAGAACTGGACACAGTATGAAAACTGGTAATGAAACGTTTAGCTCTAGTGCAGCTTTTAGGTAATTGTGTGAGTACATTGACGAGGCTTTCCAAAAGAACAAACAAAATAAAGAAAAACATTGTAAATGTGACACATCTGCAACAATAAAAAGCTGGCTTCTGGTATATTTATCATCCACTGACAAGCACATAGGTGTGCAGTATTTCTAAGACCTATTGGTAAACCATGATGTGCTGAAGATGCAAAAATCTACATCAAAACAATACAAAAATGCTAGCCCTTAGCTTATAGATTATATAACTGACAGAAAACAGCTCACTTTGCTCTTTCTGTAAACTGCTGCAGTCACGGCTGCATGTTACTCAGTGGAATACACATTCATCAGTACGTCTGCGACAGAGGGACGTTTCTAACAATTGCTCCCCTTATAACCCCAGGGAGAAGAGTGAAAACATCCTTTAGTTTGTTCTAGAAAAACCACTAAAATCCGGCCATGAAATGGTACATGGTTCATCATGATGAAACTATTGATGCGCGTTAGGTTTGGGCAGCAATAAAATAAAATAGCAGTTGATATCTTTGCAGCCCAGCTGCTGCCTGATAAATATATAATACATTATATCACTGGAAGATGGATTTCATAGAGACCTAAAAACACTAAGGGGCCAAACCCCTACTTAAAATGACAATATTCACAACTTCGGTCCTAAGTGAATGTTCTGCATCGTGATGGGGTTCTAAAAATGTTAATTAACTCCAACCCAATGGGGTCGACCCGATCTAGATGGGGGCGTTTTTTGGGTTGGGGTCCTAACATATATACGAAAAGAAACTTAAACACAATATTTTCAAATTTATTTAAATTTATTTTTTGTCAATACAAACATGCTTTAGTGATGTGCAATGCTACAAAAACATGTACCAACTATTGTGACATTTTCATACTTTTTTTTTTTTGAACGACATCTTTTCAACAATATTAAAAAAAAAGTTAGTTAATTTCTGCAAATATAATTTGTGAAGGTTAAACATCTTCCATAGTAAATATGTCATATTTGGCCGCCACGTGTCAGTAAAATTGACATCTTATAGAGCCTTAATTTACAGTGGCACCAAAGTGATTCGGTTCCCTTTCATAACTCGAAATCGCCTTCGATCTCAATGGAGCCGGTATTGTTGAATAATAATAAACAGTAGAGTTGGCTGAATAAAAATGGATTTTCTGAGTCGTCGTCTTTTCTTTAAAATAAACATCTTGAATGTTAACCAAGGCCTAGTTCATTCCATTGGTGAAAGATCTGCCATTATTAATGAGTGCTTTTGTTCGACCTGCAGTTGTTTAAATGTTCGACCACAAATTTAGCGTGCATACAGTGCCCCGGAGCCAAATCCATGTGAAATGACACAGTCTTATTAAAAATAATTACTTCTCATAACATGTCTGAGCAGGCTCTAGTTTATCTGTCTTGGCAACCTCACGCTTTTGCTGTTGAAAAATCTTTATTTAGTTGCTCAGTGGCCCAAATTGTTCATAGTGAGTATAAATCATTAAGATCACTCTCAGAAGCCTAAATTAGCCCCCCCCCCCCCCCCCCCCAAAGGGCTGCATTGGACCTCTTTTAATATATGAATATTTGCTAGGATTAAGCAAGCACTGTTCCACAGAGGAAATGAATGCAGTATCTATGGCAATAAAAAGATGCTGGCCCATTTGGGAGCTGGGCAGAGGGGAGGCTGAGATAATGAATTCCATAACTTAAAACAGAGTCTCTTGTTTGTTTGTTTTTTGCATAACAACAAACAAGACCTCTGAATCATCTTTGCAGGTTATGTACAGTCGGAATTCAGTTTTCATAGATTATTAACTGTTAATGTCAAATTATGTAGGTTTTTAAAACAATATTAGGAGTATCAGAATTTGGATATATAAGAAGGAACCTGTGCTCCAGTGTTTGTACATGTTACATTGGATGTGGTGTAGTTTGCAGTGATCTATTTGTTCCTGTTTTTGATAGTTTGTTACACATTATGTGCTTAATCCCTATAGGAAAACAATCAAGATTTGTATACAAAACGAGATGTGCATTTTAATATTGTCTTATAAAAAATAAAAAAGTGGTAAAAAATACCTCAGATATATTAAAAACTCTCAATACATTACGAGCACACGTGCAGTCTTTTTAACATGCATTAGACTGCTCAGGATCTTTCAGCCAATCAGAGCGCACGCTTTGCCTCGGTTTTCAGCTCAGTCCATTCACCTGCTCCTGCCTATATTCCACCATGTGCAGACATTAGCCGTACTATAATCCTATAACATTGTATTTTTTTTCCACATTGGTAAGAGTGGTGATGACAAGTTATTATATGCAAATGCATTCAGAACTTGAGAGATTGAGTAGTGATTTCTAACTACTGTATACTGTGTGAAGTCAAAAGGCTTCCATGTGAAGAATAACAGGAGATTCCCTTTCAAGTACGACATGTAATCATTACCATATGGGTTTTTACCTGTTAAAGACCAGAAACCTGAATATTGATATACCAAAGCTGCTCAACAAGCCTGATGCAGTCGTGCCCTGCCCCCTAGCAGCGGTGTAATCCTAAATTCTAAAGTACCAGAATGCTAATTAAAATATAGATTTTTCTAAAACAGATGATACAAATTCCTGTTTTATTTGTACATTGAACTTGAGGTAACGTTCAGTAGGTAACGTGTGACTTTAAGGCTACTCCCCTTGATCAGTGCTGCCAGATTGGTGGTTTTCCAGCCAAATTTTGCTTGTTTTGAAAGCATCTAGCGGGTAAATGTTGTCTTTTGTGGTTTGGTTATTTTTTTGGCTACTTTTATCATGCATGTTTTTTTTCTATTCCTTTCAATTATGAAGTCATCACCAGTGCAGAACTTCAATCACCACAATGCCCTGTACAGTATATCACATCCTGTTTTTTCTGGAGCTCTGCATTCTGTAAAAATACAAATCACACAAACTCACCAATTTAAGAACTGTCAGTATCAGTACAATTAGAATTGTTTTTGAATGTGTTAAACACTATCTTCCGACTTGTTCTGGACAATTTAATTTTACACTACATTCTGAATACTGTAAAACAGGATTATTTTGCGGCAACTTAATTTCACTAATGGCCTTCAAGGTCTATTTTTGTTGCATAAATGTTTGCGCTTCTACTTTTAAAATACGGCACATGTATGAATAATATATTTCATGGCACATTAATTTTGCAGATTTTTAATAAACGCAAAATTAGCAAACATTTCTTGCTTGCAAAATTCTTGTTCAACAGTATCTTTTTTTTCTTGGACCTGCCACATTTGATCTCATCAGATAAAAAAAAAAGAGCTGTTCTGGTACTGTAAGTTGTGAGAAAAAAAACAAGCAATAGATACATAAATAAATAGTTTGGAACATTACTTACCATTTTTTTATTTTTTTTAATAAATGTGTAGCACTTACTTGCTTTTGTAATAATATATATTAAATCTTAAAAGCAGAGGAAGTTGTTTATTCCAAACCTGGATCTCTACACTGACCGATACCTAAATAGGCTTTAAACCTGTGTACTGTAGTACTGTAGTTTGTAATATGAGTCCTGAATGTCATTGCATCAGAAGGATGGCTGGCTGAAATCAGATGATTGTGCTGGAGATGTGTGGTGGACTCTTGACTCTGCAAACATTTAAACATTACACGCCAGTTATCAGAGTGTACCACTAAAACTGGTATATAGGGAACCGGTCCTAGAGGCTATTCAATGGAAAGACTAATTTGATTTCCACAAGAAAAATAGATCGCTTCATTGGTGCCCAGGCACCGAAATTAGACTGGTCGGGCACCATATACGCATTTTCATAACAAATCGGTTCATTCTTAAGTCAAGGTTCTGCCTATTAAAAAAAAGTACCGAAACCGTGTTCAAAAGTACTGCGCTCACAGATCTCTGTGCCATTTTTGCTTTCAAGACTGACCTAATCGGAGAACCTGGTTCAGAGAAGTATTTGTTGCTTCTGACTGTAATTTTTTTGCTAATTATTGTGTTTTTGTGATATTACATTATTTCTGTAATACTTTTTCTAATTATGCATATATTGTGCACTATAGCCTGTTGTTTGTTACTCCCACTGTGGCCTTGTGCCCCACGTGAAGCCAAGGATCCAGCAACATAAGTCGACTGACTTTGTGCTCTCCCCCAGGCTGCATAACTGCGGCTGGAGTTATTTTATTTCTCGTTTTGGCTTTTAGCTAAAATCCGAGACGTTTTATGTTATTTATGTAATTGTTTTATTACTGTGTTTTGTTGAGTTTTACAGAGACTACACGCAGCCCTGTCTGCAACATGGTCCTACAGCACAAACGTGTAGTGAGAGCAGCTGCTGGGCTCAGCAGCACTACGCAGGACCACGGTACTTGCTTCGGTTGTGGTTGCTTGCAATCTCTTCCACAGTATCTTGATGCCGTTTTGTGACATTACAAAGGCTTTTAGTACCAGTCTAACAAGCAGGCTTGCCTCAGTCTCGTGTGTGGTACTGACTGAGTGGTTTTGCCAGTGGCTTGTACAAGTCCCTGTACTTTGCTACCTGCGGGGACTGCGAACCGGTGGACCTGTACCAATACAGAGGTTACCGCACACGGCACACGCACACGGCAGCCTCTCGGCTTAGCCTTGTAGCATTCTAGTCATTCTACAATATTGCCCTTGCAACGGCTTTGGTACACTCACCCATTCGGTAATGGTTACATTTCGTACTTGAAGGGGAACGTTAGGTTATTATCATAACCCTGGTTACCTGAAATAGAAATGTAACCATTAACTTTCATTAACCATCCATGACTGCCACAGGCTTAAAGGAAAAATCACACCGAGATCTGTGAGACCATCTGTGCTAGGAGCTTTTCTATCTGAGGAAAGTAGCTTCTCTTCAGTTATAGTTGTCGGCCATAGACATGTGCATAACAGTAGATCAATGAAAGCATATTTTCTATGTTGGTGCCAGCAGCATCTATTAAACAGCTATTGTACTGTGAATCAGGTTTGTATTGCTGGCAATATAGAGGGGTTCATTAGATGAAAATGTAACTTGCTCCTTACTATTTATACCTAATGGAATGAAATGACACTCTGAGACCGGAATTACCTTGCCCTGACAGATACTCTCACGCTTGTTTTGTTTTTTTGTCAATGTTAGTCGATGCCAAAATATTTCAGATGTTTTTCACAGGACACTCATTTGAAGTATGCTTCAATGTTCCACAAGGACATTTGGTAGAAATCCCTCAGTGTCTTATGTTTGGTCTGTATGTCTGAATTAGTCTTTGGAGATTTTAACTTATTCTGCAATTAAAAAAAAAAAACCTGTTCACTTTTTTTTATTCCCCTCCCTGCAGTGTAATTATGACGGGCGCCTACAACAATTTCTTCAGGATGTTTGACCGCAACACGAAGCGAGATGTGACCCTGGAGGCCTCCCGGGAGAGCAGCAAGCCCAGAGCTGTGCTGAAGCCCCGGCGTGTCTGCACTGGAGGAAAGCGCAGGAAGGACGATATTAGCGTGGACAGCTTAGACTTTACCAAGAAGATCTTGCATACAGCCTGGCACCCGGCAGAGAACATAATTGCCATCGCAGCGACAAACAATCTGTACATATTTCAGGATAAAGTCAGCTCAGAGATGCATTAGGTATCTAAATGTGTGGATCATGTTCGGAATCTCTCTCTCTCTCTCTCTCTCTCTCTCTCTCTCTCTCTCCCTCTCTCCCTCTCTCTCTCTCCCTCTTCCTCTCTCTCTCTCCTGTCGTGCTCTGGTTTTTTGAGCACTGTACTGTACCTGCCGATAACCTTTCTCAAGGGTGTGTTATCGTTGTGTTGGAATTGTGGATTGTGGTTCATCACTAGTGTGTATTGCTATTGGTAGTTATGGGCTTTTTAAAGCCAACAGGGTTGTGCTGAACAGATGATATTGATGATAATGGTGACGATAATAATAATAATAATAATAATAATGTTACAAATAAATGCATCTTTTTCATGTTTGTGGTTATTGTTTTAAAGTCCTAGTCACAGCTCTTTTTAATGTCCTTAGTTTTTTTATTCTGTAAGTATAAGTTGACATTTTTTTTTTGTATATTTTGCTATCAAATGGCAGGGGCCCATATTTAATCACGCTTTGCACCAAAGTAAACTAGTCTAGGACAATTACCCTGGTGTGAATGAAGAACTCTTGCTGGTCTATTCACATCATAGTACATGATTCTGCATTGTATACAGTGGAACACAAAGCATGACAAACAGAAATTGAATATGGAAATCTTCAAAGTACTGTACACAGTACACAGTCACAGACTTTGTGTGGGAGTAAATATCAGTATGTAAATGCAAATCCAGTTTTAGTACTCTGAATATTTGAATTGAGAATCAGAAAAGCAGATGACCTTCATTTCAAAATAGTTGTATCGACCACAATTGCTCCTTAATGCAGCCTGTAAAGTTGTCTCTACATCTTTTAGGTACAGTATGTATGCAACAAAATCTGCACCTATTGCTGATGTTTTGAAATGGAGTGGAAAAAACAAAGAGTTAGTATTCACTATTTGGCCCTTCATTTACCAGTGTGCTTTCTACATTACATACTGTACCATCTTTATACGATGTTAACTGAACTAGGTTCTGCCTCCTCGTCTTCTTTTGTATCTGGGTGTGAAATGTGATCGTACTGATACTTTGAAATAAACAGTGGATGCAGCAAGATGAAAGGTACACAGCAGGATCTCCAAATCCCTTTTTTAGAGGCCTACTGACATCCTCTGAAGCATATCTACATTAACTGTTGTACGATGGAGAGAACCAACATCCTATCTTTAGTTAGACTACTGTATTAATATGTGTAGTCCAGCCTTTAGATTGCTGTATGCCAGTGCTCAACAGCTGCTAGAGAAATTGAAAGTCCCAAGATCAGTCTTGGAACATGCAGATTCCAGCTGCTATTATGGTATACAGTACCATTGTTTTCATAAAACGCCTAATTTATTAAAACTGATTAAAGTTTCCTTTGGTACTTTACATCCATTCCCATCTCCTTTAGGACAATTACCATCAGGCTTTTTTTTATTATATCATGACAATGCTGAGACATTAAAGTGTCTGCAATATCTCACAGGAAGAGGATTGTCTTAATGCAGGAGGTAACACATGTTGGTGCTGTATGGATTAAAGTGTGAATGTATGTCTTAGATACAAATGTATGTAAATGAAGTTTTTAAGCAGGAAGTAATGACACTAGTCTTAACAGTAAATGAACCGTAATTGAATATTCAACAGTAATATTGCACTCTTAACACACAGCCTTCACAAAAGCTTTTAAATAAGGCAAGATCAGTGGTTGTATTTTAAAGGTCAAAACACAATATTAAGACAGATAAGCCGTCCCACTTTGCAACAAGAACAATCGCAAGACGAAGCTGCATGATAGATCTGTTTTTAGACTTTTGGCTGCCTTTCTTTGACTCATAAGAACATGCTGTACAATGGCTTGGAGAATACACACTCAGCACAGACTACCATTAACCATTGATATACTTTTTGTGTTTTGAAACACAGAAGCATGTTTACCATTGTTCAGTATTACGATGTAAATTTGTAATGCCTAAAAATGTTGTAACAAGAAAAAAGAGAATGAGGAATGTTTATTAATACTGTACTCAAAAAAAATAAATAAATACAAAAGGGTGAATTTAACTATATGTATATATTGTTTATTGTCTTTACAGTAACCTAATGAGATTTTTTTTTCTGTAACAAAATGAAATACATTTTTAGGAATATGGTAAGTTGTACATAGCGCAAGACAGTACAATCATATTAAAACCATTGACCTTCATCCATGTGGTTTTGAAATATTTTGCCAATTAACTTAAATTTAAAAACGAACCTCCCTCAAGATTGCTTGAAGAGCTCCAGTATACACAATAAGATATAAAATGATTTCATAATCTGCACATGTGAATCATTGATGCTATTGCCAGATATAGTAGTGTAACTCCAGGCTGTGTCTTTAGTGTTACTCAAAGTAATATTACAACGTCCTGACCAGTTGCCTCCTTAATTTATGTTGCAACTTGTATTCTATGTGGTATTGTCCAAAATAAATTGGTATGCAGCAACTGCAATGTGGTGACTGGCAATGAGAGAATGAATTGTTCTCTCAGGTCTCAGACCTTTTCCCTTTTGTTATCCCATATAAAAGCTTGTAAAACCACTGATTTATGTTTGAAACTTTCTTCCTGTTTTTGTTCATGTTATTTTTTTTTTGTTTTTCTTTTTGTGTTTTGTTCTTGTAATTTTTAGTACAAAATCTGTCAAATAAAAGATTATAAATATGTTAATATGAGTTTTCAAATAAAGATTTCAACAAAATTGTATCCCACAGTTTTGAGGATGTGTAGCCCATTTATTTGTCTTAGTAAATGTAGATTTCAACTAAGAATAAAATTGTGCTGGGGTTTGTACAGACCCGGAAAAGACTGCAGTCCATTCCTGTTTGTGCTACGTTAGTTGATATAGGGTCCCAAATAGGAATATTTAGATTACAATTCAGTATTTGTCCATTTTGTGTGTTCTGCCATGGTCTTACAACACTACCTTAATTGACAAGATGTTGAGTGTCCCTATAAAAAAAAAAAGTGTTCTGCCATTAGCAATATTATCCCAAGGCCTCCTAGAGAGATACAGTTGCTCTGTCAAGCAGTAAACAATAACAGAGATGCTGGCAGCAGTGCCACTTGTGTCAGTAGTCCATATTGCATTGCTCAGCAACATGAAGTATCCCAGTGACACATGACAATGTTATACATAATATTAAAAATCATATAACACCTGCATGAAGTCAATGAAACACAAGGCAGTTTTATGTCAGCTAACTGTAGAGGATTTGCTGTCGAGATAAAGCAACAGGTCAAAGTCGTCCCCTGGGTCGACATTGTCTATACCTTTTAGGATTTTGAATGTTTGAATCAGATCGCCACGTAGTCTTCTTTGTTCAAGACTGAATAGATTCAATTCTTTTAGCCTGTCTGCATATGACATGCCATTTAAACCCAGGATAATTCTAGTCGCTCTTCTTTGCACTCTTTCTAGAGCAGCAATATCCTTTTTGTAACGATGTGACCACACAATATCTAGGTGAGGTCTTACTAATGCATTGTAAAGTTTTAACATTACTTCCCTTGATTTAAATTCAACACCTCACAATATATCCGAGCATCTTGTTGGCCTTTTTTATAGCTTCCCCACATTGTCTAGATGAAGACATTTCTGAGTCAACATAAACTCCTAGGTCTTTTTCATAGTTCCCTTCTTCAATTTCACTATGTCCCATATGATATTTATAATGCACATTTTTATTGCCTGCATGCAATACTTTACACTTTTCTCTATTAAATTTCATTTGCCATGTGTCTGCCCAGTTCTGAATGCTGTCTAGATCATTTTGAATGACCTTTGCTGCTACAACAGTTTGCCGCCACTCCTATTTTTGTGTCGTCTGCAAATTTACCAAGTTTGCTTACTATACCAGAATCTAAATCATTAATGTAGATTAGGAATAGCAAAGGACCTAATACTGATCCCTGTGGTACACCACTGGTTACCTCGCTCCATTTTGAGGTCTCTCCTCTAATCAGTAGTTTCTGTTTTCTACATGTTAACCACTCCCTAATCCATGTGCATGCATTCCTTGAATCCCTACTGCGTTCAGTTTGAGAATTAATCTTTTATGCGGGACTTTGTCAAAAGCTTTCTGGAAATCTAAATAAACCATGTTGTATGCTTTGCAATGATCCATTTTCAATGTTGCATCCTCAAAAAAGTCAAGTAGGTTAGTTAGACACGATCTCCCTTTCCTAAAACCATGCTGACTGTCTCCCAGGATATTGTTACCATATAGGTAAAGTTCTGTAGGCTTTGGTGCAACCAGTTTGTGTGTTACAACCTGAAATCTTGATGCATTTAAATAGGATTTTTTGTCCTTTGATTTACACAACCTACCCAACACTTTGAAGAGGCAAGATAATTTTTATTGTGAAACAACAATTAATGAAAAATAAAAAAAACTGAAATGTCTTGGTGAGATAAGTATTCACCCCCCTGAGTCAATACTTGGTAGAACCACCTTTGGCAGCAATTACAGCTGTGAGTCTTTTGGGGTAAGTCAGGTTTGCACATCTGGATCATGCAATATTCACCCATTCTTCTTGGCAAAATTGTTCAAGCTCTGTCAAGTTAGATGGGGATCATTGGTGGACAGCAATCTTCAAGTCTTGCCACAGATTCTCAATCAGATTCCAGTCCGGGCTTTGACTGGGCCACTCTAGGACATTCACTTTCTTGTTTTTAAGCCACTCCAGTGTCGCTTTGGCTGTGTGCTTGGGGTCATTGTCCTGCTGAAAGGTAAATCTCCGTCCCAGTCTTAGGTCTTTTTCAGACTGAAGCAGATTTTCCTCAAGGATTTGCTTGTATTTAGCTCCATCCATTTTGCCCTCTACCCTGACAAGCTTCCCAGTCCCTGCCGATGAAAAGCATCCCCATAGCATGTTGCTGCCACCACCATGCTTCCCAGTAGGGATGGTGTTACCTGGGTTTGCGCCAGACATAACGCTTTGCATTTGGGCCAAATAGTTCAATTTTTGTTTAATCGGACCACAGAATCTTTTGCCACATCTTTTCAGTCTCCCACATGCCTTTTTGTAAATTCCAAGCGGGATTTTACATGGGCTTTTTTCAGAAATGTCTTCCTTCTTGCCACTCTTCCATACAGGCCAGATGTGTGGAGTACCTGAGCTATTGTTGACACATGGACAGTTTCTTCCATCTCAGCCATGGAACGCTGTAGGTCTTTCAGAGTTGTCATTGGCCTCTTGCTGGTTTCTCTGACCAATGCCCTTCTTACCCGGCTGCTCAGTTTGGGAGGACGGCCTGCTCTAAGCAGATTCTGGGTGCTGCCATATACCTTCCACTTCTTAATGATTGACTTGATTGTGCTCCAAGGGATATTCAATGCCTTTGAAATCTTTTTATACCCCTCCCGATCGGTACCTTTCCACAACTTTATCCCGGAGTTGTTTTGAAAGCTCCTTGGTCGTCATGGTAGTAACTTTGCTTTGAATCCACTGTCCAACTGTGGGACCTTACAGAGATACGTGTATTTAATCGGAAATCACGTGAACCACTTTTATTGCACACAGATGGACTCCATTTAACTTATTGTGTGAATTCTGAAGGCAATTGGTTGCACCTGAGTTTATTTAGTAGTGTCATAGCAAAGGGGGTGAGTACTTACCTAATGAAGACTTTTCAGGTTTTTATTTTTAATTGATTTGTTTCCCCCCCAAAATTTCTTCACACATTGAAAGTGTTGAGTAGGTTGTGTAAATCAAAGGAAAAAAAATCACATTTAAATGCATCAAGATTATAGGTTGTAACACAACCAACTGTGAAAACGTCCAAGGAGGGTGAACACTTACTATAGGTACTGTAAGACAGAGACCTCTGTGCAACACATATAATCTATTAATCACCAATACATTGAAATCTAATCTTTATCAACAGCTGTAAAATGCATTTCTTGGGTATATGTTTGATGTGGCTGTTTCTTATCTTAAGACAACAAGTCTGCCTTTAAAAGTTTCAATGGATGTCTGAAATGTGCAAGCATACATAATGTCTAGAGTCAGTTAACATCATAATGTATATGATGTTAACTGACTCTAGTCTTCTTTTGTATCTGGGTGTGAAATGCGATTAAATATGCCCGTTTGTACTGTTGCTTTTGAAATGAACAGTGGGTTTTAAAAAGGTACATTGCAGGATATTCCAATCACTTTTTTGAGGATGTCACGGAGCTCGGGTGGTGACATCAGACCCGGAAGAGACAGGACACGGTTTGGTGAGTGAATGCACTGTTGCGCCAGTTTATTGAAAATAAAAGATTTAACAAAACACAAAAGACTGGCCAAAACAAACAGTGGACAAACCCTAAACAAGTACCGTGTGGTCCTTCCAGCACGAGTAGCAATTGTTTATTTCTTCAGATTTCAATTCTTCTCCTCTCTCTCCACTGCAAACACCCAACCTCATGTGTGAAACACTGACTTATGCAGCTGTACCAAGACTCGATTGCTAATCAATCACTCAACTGAATCTCGGCATAGTCTGCACATGAACTACTTTGTGCACTCCCCGTGCCTAAATACAAATATACATGCCCCATTTATACACCGTGCACCAGCATTTATATATTTATCTATCTATACACACACACACAAACAAACAACCACAACAACCACCAGCAAACACATAAAACACTAAAAGACACAAAGGGGCGGGGTACCCCGCCACAGAGGCCTACTGATATTTGAAGCACATCTACAGTAACTGTTGTATCATGGAAAGAACCAACATCCTATCTTTAGTAAGACTATTGTATTAATATTTGTAGTCCAACCTTTAGATTTCTCTTTTTGTATGAATTTGACATCAGGGATTCTTCAGTCTCATGATCAGTTAGTCAGTTATAGTGGTGAGGCAACATTTAAAATTAGGTACAAGAAAATAATTGATTACAAAAAAAAAATTCAGAATGAGATTCTCTTGTTAATAAAACCATTAGAATCTTGTCTACAGTATGGCTGTTCACATATTAATTCCTAAAACCTATAAAAGTATAGTGTCTTCACCACTTTACACAGATTCTTTGGGGGAAAAAAAAAATTAAAAAAAATTCATCACCGCAGCAGAGCAATACAACAATCCGACACATGTGACCTCTGGCTTTACATGTTCAATATGACTTACAGTTTCCCTCTGTATCCTCCTTAACCGTCCGTCCTTTTAAATGGATGTTTACTATGAATTATACATGCATACAATGTTGGTACTGGCTCATGGAATGCGTTAATGTTGAGACATTGTACATTCTATGTTCCAGCACCAACCTCCACCCCCACGCTGTTTTATCTATAAAAAGAAAAAAAAAAAACCCACAGCATCCATTTTAATTGACACGTTGATTTAACCATTTAAGATTTGAGTGCCACCAAGTGGTGTGAACAGGGATTGTTGTTTACCCTGCCCTATACAGAACATTACATTTGAAATTGTAATTCTGCCTTACTACATGCAAGTCTATTCTTTAAAATAAAAACATGAAATCTCCAAAATGGAAACAAGTAACAAACAGCAACCTTGTTCTCAGTGATTAATTTATTTCGGGTCTGCTTTGTAAAACGGATGCACTGTATGAAACTGAAGAACTATTTAATGAACCACAGCTAGCATGACTGTAAAACCTTTCTCCGTGTATCATTCTGAAAATGTTCAATACAAATACAATTATTATGAGTGGCTAAATAGATTATAAATGTAAAATGAAAAAAAAAAATCATTTTTTTTTTTTTTTAATGAAAGTTTTTAATGGAATCCCATAGCAATATTTGCAGAAATGAACTTGCCGGTTGCCACACTCCTTTTTTTGCCATGTGTATTACATTTTATGTAGTTCCACATATGCTTGATATAGCGCCCAGTCTTTACTGTCCGCCCTTATTCATATTACCCCCAACTTTTACTTGCAAACGGTTAATAAGCACCTACTCTCTCTAAAAGTACATAACAAAAAACGAATAAATAAATAAAAATGTAATTAACCTTCTTGTTATTTAGTTTTCATTACGTCCTTGAACCATTACATTTAATTCCTCAGCCTTAAGGACTCCAAGACTATCAGAGATTAACAAGTGAAAGACAACAGTGATGAATAGGTAAGAGTGGTGAAGGTCAGAGTGCAGTCTGCCTTCAGTGGCCTCGACAACACCCCTCTACCTCTACCAACAGTCACTCGGGTAAGAATAGGGGATTTCAACTGGATGGGAGCTTACCGAAGATAACAATGCACACACATGTGCTCTTCAAGAGAATGTTCATAGATCTATTTATTAGCTGGTCTTTTTGTGTAAGGTGGCCTGTTTTGTTCCCTCAGCATTGTGAAGCTACACACACACATACTTTCAGATGATTCCAACACTGTGTTCTACCTAAGCCTCACAAGCTTTCATAGTAACAAACACACAGGCAAACAAGAGAATGTACAAAAACTGTGGTAGCACACCTCCAAAATAACAAAGTCAGTTGTTGAATAAAAACACAACCAGTTCATGGATACACATATTTATTAGTCACAGTGGTGAGAAACAGCAAGGTCAATAAAAGCACATCATAAGGCAAGTTTAGCATTAATTCACCTACGGTATAAGGCAGTAAAAAAGAAAAGGCACTTCAGCATTGCAAAAAGTGATCATTAAACATACAACTGAATCCCACTTACTGTATCTAGATCAATCCATACACTAGTACACCCACCCCCATCCCAAGTACTTCAAAAAAACAAGTAGAAGTGGAAACAGGATCTTGAAGATGTACATGATGAATTGTGAAGTCTTTGAATGCATTACCTGGGCCTATTTTTTCCCATGATGACAAATCAAAAGGGCTACCTTTATTTTACATTGCACTGCCTATTATAAATGATAATAATAAAAATAAAAACACAGTGTACAACAGCAACAACAACAACAACAACAGTGTACAACAACCTATAGCAATATTATCTTAAAACCTCACTTTGCAAGCCTTACTTTCTTGCACTACCCCTTTACACCGATCACATTTTATGTGTGCTACTTTTCTTGATGGGAACATACGTATGAAAATGTTACCATTACAACTGAGCAAGTTCAATTTCAGAATGATTAATTATCAATCCCAGAGATCCACTTTTTATTGTGGCAAACAATACTGTATTAGCATCCTTTAGAAATACATATTAGTATTTTGGATGGTGCTCAAGGCAACAGTTACTTGCTAGTTATTCACCACCTTAGTGTTATTTTAGCAAAGCTGACATTTACTGCACTTTGGCAGAGTAAAGTAATTTTAGATACATAAAGCTGAAAACAAGGTCCACGCATGTTCTTTTATAAGCGCAACGCGTGAATGTCTAAGTACATTAAGTAGTTGCTGAGAAACATGCAGGTCCGAATTACTCGTGTGTCATGTTCGTTTTAGCAGCTCTTTCAGAAAAAGGATACACTATTTTTAATGTATAGCTTCATGTCTTTTGATGTCCTCACACAAAAAAATATATTATAGTACTGTAAATATTAATATAGCTAGCCCAGTATAAATCTTTATTTATATAATATCTGCATGCAGCACACAAATTATGTCCTACACTTTAGTTCTTAAACTTTGGTATGCACGCCACATCTACTTATACACCTAGGGGGAAATTACTACTAACCACTAGGTTTTATCTGTTATTCCATAAATCTTCACCATTGTGCACCATTTACTATATAGGTCTATAATATCAAGCTGTGAAAGGACAACATTATAGTGTGCATTTTACATCTGTGACAACAGGAAGTTAAAGTTCTCTGTCGCCTTGTCTTTTAGAAAGTCTTTCACCAAGAAGCTCCAACCGTTTATATATATATATATATATATATATATATATATATATATATATATATATATATATATATAACAACAGTAAATACAGTTTTGCAGTACTGCATGGTAAACTCTTTCACATCACTGGTAGAAAACAGTAGTAATTAAAACTAAAGAGTGTCTCTTTAATAAGTGCAGTTTCAAAGCTATAACAATGCGAGTAATATTGTGCGTATTTAAGAACATTTTATATCATTAAAGAATGTGCTCTCCCTTTCTCTAAATTTATCTATACTATAGCTTGATTCCAAATACAGCAACTGATAACTACTTTAATAATCTGATGTCCCACACTAGACACTGTTAACATACTCAACTTGTAAATGATAATAAAAAGTATGAACTCCATGTAAAGTTGCAAAACCATGCCATACTTATATATAAAGTAGTTTGAAATATATAGGTGTTGAAATAACTCACTGTAGTACCTTAATCTGCATACATTACCATTATACTATGCTTTTGCAGATAAGAAAGGATCAAAGAAGAAATCAAACGCAAATTTGAATGCAGTCTTCACTGTGCTCCTCCAGTTGTACTCTATTTTGAACTGCCTGCCAACTGGAACCAGTGTGGACATGCAGTTCAAGCAACGGATGGCTTTGAGTTCAAACACCGGCCATTTACTGCCAAGCCAACCCTCGAGGATAGTGCTGAACTCCACAAGGCTCCCTTGTCCCAGAGTCAGCAGCACTCTCTTAAACTCATTGCTGGCCTTCAGGACTATGTCTTTGGTGGCGTCATCCTCCTCCATAGTCTTATTTTTATAGGGCATGCCCACAGTTATTTCAAATTTGTAGCGATCAAATCTTTTGAGGTGGCACTCGTGTTTTGTAAGGAACTTGAGTCGACAGAGCTCATCCTCCTCTAGTGTGACATTCTGGGGGTCACAAGTTGGATAGCTTTCACCGTACAAGCATCTCATCCAATCTCCAATGATCAGGGGCAGCAGGTTGATGGCAGACTCTGCACTGTTCTCGATCTCTGTAACTCGCACATACTTAAACCTCCCAGTCCAGGTAACTCTGTGACCCTCCAGATGGCTGCACAGGATCTGAGTGCGTGCCATGTTGGCGTCCTTCCAAGCACGTGGCCCGCACAGGAAACCGTATTGTTGCCAGGTCAAGGTTGAGTTGTATACCTTCATCCCTTCAGACCTGTACACGTAGATCCAACAGAACAGCATGATAGCAGAGATCCACACCAAAATAAGTTTAACGATAGAGCTTCTGGTCAGGGATTTGACCATGTCTACCACGGAAATGCTGGTCTTCGTCCACATACGGAGGAAAATGGGAATGGCACACAGAACCAAGGTCACAACGATCTTGATAAACTCCAGAGAGATAAACCATTTAATAAACTGGATAACGAACATGGTGGCAATCCCCAGCGTTAGGATTGGCAAAGCAAACAGGAAGAGGAAATACCCAACGGAGGTGCGGATGAGGCCAATGCCGGTGGAATTCTGCAGCAGCACCACAGAAAACTCACACCACATGAAGCACACCATATAGGGAACCAGGAAACAATAAGTGCCTTTAAATTGCCTTAACTGGGCCATTCTGAAGAACAGATAGAAAAGGTACATGTAAAGCATGCACGGGATGCTCAGGTTTAGAATAATGAAATTGCCCAAAGGAACTGACACAAAGGTTTTTCCAAAGAACCGGAGGAAAGCCCAGCTTTCTGGAAGATCACTCATCATGGCACATACAGAGGAGGCCACTTCGATCAGCAGAGCTCTTCTCGTGTAGGTTTCCACGAAAGAGCTAAGACTCATATAACTTGCGAGTGTGAAAAAGATGGCGATGGTGGCAAGCTCAGAGCATGGGATCCATTCTTTGCTGGAAATGGGGAAAGAAAATATCACAAAGAAGACCGAAAGCATGAAATGGAAGTACGGTTCCAAATGGTTCCAGCCAAAGTTGGTCTCAGCCTGCTCAACGTCGAGGTTGGGTTCGAAACGGATCAGTAAATCAGTCAGCGTTCTGAAGTTATCCCAGGCCTTGCTGTTCTGGAAGACCTTCAGAGTGCAGATTAGCATGGAAATGAAGGACAGGTAGAAGATGACCAGAGGGATAACAAAGGCGAAAAAGTCGATGGTTAAATTGCTGATGATAAAAAAGAAAATCAACGCGTTGATGTGATGGGTGGGTATGATGGTACTCAGCCAGTGCATGCCAGCTTTGGAGGCTATGTCAATAAGATGCTCTTTCGCCTCCATTATGGCATGAAGTGGATATTTTACAATCTACAAAAAAAAAAAAAAAAAAGTAATGTTAGGAGCAGAGGTAAGTCATTTAAATTGCCATTTCATGTATTAAGGAATATTAAATACAAATTTAACAATAAGTGAAGACAAATTTTATGAAATATATCAATGTCTGCACATACTTCATTTAACAACCTTGGCAGAGCTCCAGACTGTGACTAAAATGTGGGTTTTGGGTTGGGCATCATTGGCACCTGTAACACCAAAATACTGCCTCTCGCTAGCTTTTAAAGAGACTAGCGAGAACACCAAAAGTACAATCTACCACTTTAAAATATATATATATATATATATATATATATATATATATATACACACACACACAGTACTGTGCAAAAGTTTTAGGCAGGTGTGAAAAAATGCTGTAAAGTAAGAATACTTTCAAAAATAGACATGTTAATAGTTTATATTTATCAAATTAACAAAATGCAAAGTGAGTGAACAGAAGAAAAAGCTACATCAAATCAATATTTGGTGTGACCACCCTTTGCCTTCAAAACAGCATCAATTCTTCTAGGTACACTTGCACACAGTTTTTGAAGGAACTCGACAGGCAGGTTAGCCCAAACATCTTGGAGAACTAACCAAAGTTCTTCTGTGGATTTAGGCAGCCTCAGTTGCTTCTCTCTCTTCATGTAATCCCAGACAGACTCGATGATGTTGAGATCAGGGCTCTGTGGGGGCCATACCATCACTTCCAGGACTCCTTGTTCTTCTTTACACTGAAGATAGTTCTTAATGACTTTCGCTGTATGTTTGGGGTCGTTGTCATGCTGCAGAATAAATTTGGGGCCAATCAGATGCCTCCCTGATGGTATTGCATGATGGATAAGTATCTGCCTGTACTTCTCAGCATTGAGGAGACCATTAATTCTGACCAAATCCCCAACTCCATTTGAAGAAATGCAGCCCCAAACTTGCAAGGAACCTCCACCATGCTTCACTGTTGCCTGCAGACACTCATTCGTGTACCGCTCTCCAGCCCTTCGGCGAACAAACTGCCTTCTGCTACAGCCAAATATTTCAAATTTTGACTCATCAGTCCAGAGCACCTGCTGCCATTTTTCTGCACCCCAGTTCCTGTGTTTTCGTGCATAGTTGAGTCGCTTGGCCTTGTTTCCACGTCGGAGGTATGGCTTTTTGGCCACAAGTCTTCCATGAAGGCCACTTCTGACCAGACTTCTCCGGACAGTAGATGGGTGTACCAGGGTCCCACTGTTTTCTGCCAATTCTGAGCTGATGGCACTGCTGGACATCTTCCGATTGCGAAGGGAAGTAAGCATGATGTGTCTTTCATCTGCTGCAGTAAGTTTCCTTGGCCGACCACTGCGTCTACGGTCCTCAACGTTGCCCGTTTCTTTGTGCTTCTTCAAAAGAGCTTGGACAGCACATCTGGAAACCCCTGTCTGCCTTGAAATTTCTGCCTGGGAGAGACCTTGCTGATGCAGTATAACTACCTTGTGTCTTGTTGCTGTGCTCAGTCTTGCCATGGTGTATAACTTTTGACAGTAAACTGTCTTCAGCAACCTCACCTTGTTAGCTGAGTTTGGCTGTTTACACAGCTGTTTCTGTTTCAGTTAATGATTGTGTTTCAACCTACATATTGAATTGATGATCATTAGCACCTGTTTGGTATAATTGTTTAATCATACACCTGACTATATGCCTACAAAATCCCTGACTTTGTGCAAGTGTACCTAGAAGAACTGATGCTGTTTTGAAGGCAAAGGGTGGTCACACCAAATATGGATTTGATTTAGATTTTTCTTCTGTTCACTCACTTTGCATTTAGTTAATTGATAAATATAATCTATTAACATGTCTATTTTTGAAAGCATTCTTACTTTACAGCATTTTTTCACACCTGCCTAAAACTTTTGCACAGTACTGTATGTATATATATATATATATATATATATATATATATATATATATATATATATATATATATATATATATATATATATATATATATAGTGTATTTACAATAAGCATGATGCACTATGATGCCAGTGCACTCCTTTTAACCCTTTCAAGGTCAGTCCTGAATATTTTGGGCCCCACCCTTTCACAGCACTGCCTGTTTGGTTTTCCAAGTGCATCATTTAAAAAGGCGCTGAAATGTGACCTGTGTGTACCAATAGGCTAAAAAGCCACATGGTCTGAAGGGAAGGCTCGATGAACTTTGAACCCAGATGAGATTGTAGTTACGAGTGAAAACAGAGATCTAAGGTAAATGCACAGGGTGCAATCCAGTTAGTTTTGGAGAATGGGAGTGATTGTGATTACTCCAGTGGGGGCGAGGATCCTGATTTAGAGTTTATTTTCACTGTAGACATGGAAAGTAGGACTATTAGTTTTGAATCTGTTATTTTATTTATGTTCTTGCTCACATATGCCTTACTAATATGCCATGACATTAGTAATATTATTTAGAATGTGTTATGTTTGCCGGTATTTATATATAAAATTACCTGTCATTGATTGCTTATCGATAAATACTTAGGTAGATGATTTACTTTATAAAGAGACGTTCTAATAAGTCTTATTTTGTCAGACATTTTCTGCCTGCACGGGTTTGTATTTTTGTTTGTAATTTACCATCTGAAAGGAATTTTTTTACCCATATTTTTAGTAGTACAGTAGTCTCTACACCTCAGTTCAGGGAATTATCTTGTGAGTGAAATGGAATTTTCCCATTGTAAATGCTGCATCTGAAGGAACTGGAACTTCCCTTAAAAACACCTTTTTGGCATCGATAGTGAGTTGTTGCTAACAAATTCAAAACTGATACAGTACTGTTTTGTAACCTGATAACTCATCATCAAACTCAAATTCAAATAGTTTATTCAATCTTTTCAAAATTGACTTCTCATCGCAAGAGTAATCTAGAGCTGCTGCTGCATTTAACATGTGTAGGGGTGCTATGTTAATAACCATTCTGTTCAAAGGAATTCTCGTATTCAGAATTACTGTTTGAGCTGCTGATGCATTTTTAACATGCGTAGGGGTGCTTTGTTAATTTAGCTGGTCAGTTAGTTTTTTAACTTTAGTTTGTCAGTTTATTAATATTGTTTATTAACATATGCTTGCCTACTGCTTTTCTCTTATTTATTCTGTTCATTTCATATGTTGATGCACATGCGTCATGACATAAGTAATACATACATTTGTATTTATTGATTCACATCATGATTGGCCTTGGCATATTGTGTCCGGTGGTCAACTCTATCTTAGACAACAATTTGCTTGCTTCCGAGGGGTGTTCTCTTAGCCAGATCACAGCAGATCACACGGAGGACAGGGGCAGTGTCAGAACAGCAGATCACACGGAGGACAGGGGCAGTGTCAGAACAGCAGATCACACGGAGGACAGGGGCAGTGTCAGAACAGCAGATCACACGGCGGACAGGGGCAGTGTTAGAGAACAGCAGATCGCACGGAGGACAGGGGCAGTGTCAGAACAGCAGATCACACGGAGGGCAGGGGCAATGTCAGAACAGCAGATCACACGGAGGACAGGGGCAGTGTCAGAACAGCAGATCGCACGGAGGACAGGGGCAGTGTCAGAACAGCAGATCACACGGAGGGCAGGGGCAATGTCAGAACAGCAGATCACACGGAGGACAGGGGCAGTGTCAGAACAGCAGATCACACGGAGGACAGGGGCAGTGTCAGAACAGCAGATCACACGGAGGACAGGGGCAGTGTCAGAACAGCAGATCACACGGAGGACAGGGGCAGTGCCAGAACAGCAGATCACACGGAGGACAGGCAGTGTTAGAGAACAGCAGATCACATGGAGGACAGGGGCAGTGTTAGAGAACAGCAGATCACACGGAGGACAAGGGCAGTGTTAAAGAACAGCAAATCACACGGAGGACAGGGGCAGTGTCAGAACAGCAGATCACACGGAGGACAGGGGCAGTGTTAGAGAACAGCAGATCACTCTGAGGACAGGAGCAGTGTCAGAACAGCAGATCACATGGAGGACAGGCAAGGCAGAGCAAGTCAGTGTCAGGAAGCATAGATGAACAATGAGGCAACAAACCAATTAGTACAAACATTACATTTCTGTTTTTGTAGCATTCGTGTTTTTCTTGTATTTTAAGCAGTTGAATATGGACGCAATTAACTTGCTCTTAAAAGTGGCGCCCAACAATTGGATTTGGCACCCACAATTCTTGGCCTAGAACCCATTGGCTCCTAAGGCAAAAAGTTTGTCTGGAGCCCTGCTTGGTATGTAGGCCTTATGACGACACATATTTGACACATATTGTTAGTGTTTTAAAGTTTCCACAAAGATCATGAACATAAAGCAGTTTTTGTATTAAAGAACACTATTTTTGGGAAGAAAAGCTGTTGCTAGTGAACACGAAGCAGTGCATTATCTTGTAAAACTGATCATACCTTCTGCCTTAGGGGCAGGTCTTCTGGATTCTTCCCCGCAAGTTCGTCGTCTTCGTCATCGCTGCTTGTGAATAGGTTCGACGGGATAATGCCCTTCGCATATTTTTTTGTAATTTCAACAAAATCATCTACAGCAACATACTTGCTAGCTGAAATATATCAAACAACAAATGCATTTCTTTCTTACTGCCGAGATCACAATATAAACATTTTAACTGCATACCATGATCTACGGATCCCTTACAGAAAGGAAAATGGAAAGGTAACAAACCGAGAGAACATGCATGGGATCAGCTTGCTGTGCAACTCTAGATTTGGCAGGATGTGCGCCCCTAAATGTACAGGTGTTGCTTGTATATGCCTCTTTTGCAAATCCTATACATTTAAGTTAGTAGATGTGGGGATGTTTGCAATTCCAAGGGCAATGACATGAGAGCCAAAAAAAACCAAAACACCACACACATGAAATGTAAAAATACTTACGTTCACTACTAACCAGCCGCTCCAGGACTCTTCTCTGCTTCTGCAGAGATGCAGGTAGAGGCCCTGGTTTAGAGGCTCCATCGACACCGTCTGCACAAGACGACACTCCCTTTAGTGGCAATGCCATCCTACAAAAGTAGCTAATTTCTCTCCTTTAGATTTCAGTCCCCCAATATCTTCCATCTAAACACAGTGGTATCTATTCAATCCAATCCCTCACCCTTTCAATGTAATATGCTCAAATTCAGGCTGCTATGATTACAGCTTAGGAAATGTGGATATCTAGAAATAAAAACAGTTATCCAAGATCTTTTGTATGATATGTTTGAATTTCAAATTATGAAGTGAAATATGAAAACATTTTTGAAGCCTTAGTGCATTAAAAAGCAACTATACAGTTCTAAACAATAACATTATGCATGAAATGAAAGAAATTTTTTACTTTCACTATTACAATCTTTTATCCATTCATCCACTAGATGACGCTACATAATCTGTATGTAGTACACTCCACTACAGACTGTCTTAAACACTGCAGTAATTACTTTACAGTTAGCAGTAATTGCAGGTCCCCCAGTCCCTGAGACGCAATGTCTGGGGACTGCATGACATTAGATCTATACACACAAATATCTGGCTAAAGGTACTAAATTGCAATCACAGTCTAATAGATTCTGCTAATTTACATATTTATATTTTTACAGTCGGCATGTGACTCACACGCACACGTACCATCAACACTGACTTGCTCAACGTTTTCCAGCATTTCAGACACGGCTACCTTCTTTTTCCTCTGGGGGTTCAATCTCCAGTACATGACCAGCGCTGCTTTCCTCACAGTGCGTTCAAACTCAGACTCTGAACACAGCTTCTTTACTTCCTCTTCATTCTCGGTGGTGATGCCTAAGAACAGTAATACAATAGCAGATGCATGCATTTTTTAAACAAAGCACAAACACTACAGCTTGCAAGCACCGTGTTTTCTATTTAAATGACAAATCAGAGTTCGCTCTATGTACGTGCTGACAGTCAATAGTATCAACACTTTCCATACATAGTACTTACAGGTTGTAGTAAATAGGCTGCAAATCTACTAGATTACATATTTAAACCTTTTAAATGGTTGTTTACTGTTTAAACTGTTAATGTGGTTAAATGTTTCAATTCAGCTGAACACCAACGTATACTAGGAAAAGCTTCTTAAGCAGATCATGTCTCGATTGTAAAGCCATTTGTGTTTTTTTTTTCAGTGCCCACAAACCTTTTCTTTCCACAAAGCATCTTTTTAACAGTTTAACAGCCTCTCGCCGGCCTTGCTTTGCTGCGAGAAGCAGCCAGCTCACAGCATTGCAGTTGTTCAACTCCTCATCCTGCTGCTCAGCTAACTTCAAGTAACACTTGCCAACCTGTGACAATAAAAACAAAATAAAACATACTAACAGCAGGAACCGACTACTCTGGTTGCATACAGCACCATACTATAACACACCTCTCCGAAACGTGCACTACATGAACAGAAGAAACACCTGCTAAACCTCACACAAGCCCTCTGATGTACCTACCTTGTAAATTTCTGCAATAATAAAACAAAAACAAGTATTTCCTACTGGTTCTATTTTTCAGCCTAGACCCAACTCATTCGGTTGAGTAATGAACAACCTTAGAACATGGATGAAGGTTTAATAGGTAAATAAAACAAATCTACAATTTGGTTGGACCAAAGACCTGGACCAAAATGGCCCTTGTGGTTATCCCTTGGCTTTGTCAGTTGAAATGTGACAGAGAATTATCAGCGACTGGGAATGGAACACATGATCTCCTAGCTCCTAATCTTTAGTTCAAACCACTAGAGTTTCCTGCTTCTTTTTCAGTGCAGTTTTTGACACTGATATTTCCAAACAAATATGTATGATAAAAATCACAGTGCTTTTTCCAAACAAATAGAGGAAGTATTTCTTGTTTCTTTGGTTTAAGGGGGTACTTACTGTAGAGAATGTAGAAATACATCCAGAAATTCATATTAGAACATGTTAACATGCTTTTTTTTCTATATTGTACAATAAGAAAATAGATGTCTTGGTATTATTGCTGGTATTTTATTTTGGTATGAGTTGTAGGAACAGTAGCTATTAGGCTTCACAAATTGACAGAGGGTTAACAAAATGTTTACTGGTTGCTCAAGTAGGCCCTACTGCCTTATAGCAAAATGCATTTTAGAAAATGAGCTGGCTTGCCCTAAATAGCAATCTTCTGTAACATGAAGGAAATACAGCAAACAATAATATGCATTTAAGTTATAACAGCAGCAGTTTTTCTTAGTCTGGCTCTAACCATTTCTGACACAGTGTGTGCACACTTTAATACAGGAATAAATCAGAGAGGAGCAATTCTATCATTTGAAACACTTTTGTTAAAGCACACAGTTAACAAGTCGTATCCGCTGAAGTAGCCATTACAGTCGCTGTCTGAAGCACTTACACTTGTTCAGCCTTGGCAGATGAGTAATGTTTTGCAGCCAGGAATTTCTTCCAGAAAGACCAGAGTCCAAATACCAAACGCCAAAACAAGTCTCACAAACCGTACATTTCTGGGTCAGACTGAGCTCGCTGCTGGTCTAGCTTCTGTAACATATTATGGATTCGGGTAACTACAATATTTATTTTTTTTTTTCATTTTACAAACCCAACATGTCTCTCAACACAGCAAAAATGATTCAGCAAGACTGCAATATGATCTCATTAACTGCACCAGGAAACGGGTGTCTGCAGTCAAAAGAACAGTTTTAAAAAGCACATGGTCGTTAATCGTACATCAATGGGGTCTTTCAAGTAAAATAAAACCGGATTTAAATGCAAATAAACTCTGTGATAAGACATTAGGTTTAAAATACATAAGTATCAAGAGTTAAAAGAACAAAGAAAATAAGACAGGTCTTACCGCAGCCTGGGCCTTTGAGTCTCCAGCCTTAGCCTTCTCTTCCTGTTCTTTGAAGTTTATTTCTTCCTCTGCTTTTTCTACAAATAAATAAATAAATAAATAAATAAATAAATAAATAAATTCAACAGAAAAAGCACAATTCAAATAGGTCAAACACAAGTTAATTTTAGGCACTTCAGAAATCAGACGGCCCGATTTAAACTGCAATGCATTTCCTAAGACATCCAAAAAGGTTGCATGTGATACTGTGACAGGGTAGCGTCACTGGCAAGGCTGTTTCTACCAGGAAGGAGACTCGGAGACATGAAAGCTTCTGCGCACTTCAACTATAAATAATAAAACAAACAAAACAAAACAAAACAAAACACAGGAACAAACAAATAGGCACAGTGGCCAAAGAAAAGGTTCAAACAAAACAAGATGAACACTTTATCTACAACACCGTGTGGTTTCAGGCTGAGCAGCCATTTCCATTAAAACATGGCTGTGAACTCCCCTAAACACCAACAATACTGTATTTAAATTACGAACATCACAAACACGACCTGAATTCTCATCATCACCCGTGAACACCTATTTTATACACCAGTGGCTTGAGTCAAATTACTTTTCTTTTTAACTTGTTGGCTCCAGCCACATTCCCATGTGTTTTGACAGGGAAAAATGCGACCCCCTCCCTGCCACCCCAATATTCCGCAACAACCAACACACACACACACTGGCAGGGCTTTCACCCTGCCACAGATACTCATACCCACACTAGTACTCTTACTACAACACATCCTTCAAGTCCTGATTTTAAGAGTGACCTTCGTACTGTTGATTTGATGGACAACGACACCTGTGCCTTCTGCCAGTTCTGTTGTCAATTCAATGCTTGTCTTCTTTCTTTTCCTTAAGGATATTATCTTCAAGTATTGCTCATCCTTGTTAGACAGCTTTTGGGGTCTTCCAGTTCTGGGTTTGTCAATTACAGAGGAGGTTTCTCTGTACTTGTTGATTATGCTTCGAATATCACACCTTGAAAATCGAGTGATGCTAGCTATTTCGCTCAATGTTTTCCTTCTTTATGCAAGTCAAGGTTGTTCTAATAGTAGAAAACACTAGTGGGGGCTTTGAGTAAATTGTTGATGCTCAATGTATCAGAGTAGAAAAACAAAATGTCTAAGACTTTTGCACAGCAGTGTGTGTATGTATTATATATATATATATATATATATATATATATATATATATATATATATATATATATATATATATATTATTACTATTTTTCTTTTTTTTTTAATAGAGAATGTATGCATGTCTCCAGTCATATGTGGTTTTCACGATCAATCACCTTGTAGCCACAATTGTGTCATAGCCTTATGTTTTTGCATATTGTCATTGATTTGCCCCAATGCTGCTGTACTTTATGCATTCAGGGCAGGTCAAACATCAGAAAAAAAAAAAGTTACAAATTGTGCGTCCCTTCCAGCGATTTAAAATCGGCCATTGAGATGCGATGGTCGCATTGGGCAGTGTGTTCCATGCTGAATTCTTGATTTTTATTTTTAAGTGTATTTCATGTCTACAATTAAAAAAACGTTATCCCGAAGGTGATTGGCTACTCTTGCAATTACACTGCATGCCTGTAAAACTGTACCAGTAGATTCACTGGTGCAGAAGCGAGCTCTGCACGAATGTGACGTGCATTTACAGAGTGAAATCAGAGAATCAGCTGCAAGACAGATGCAACTATGCTTATGTTAATGCTTTTTAAGAATGCTTTCAAAATGATAGGCTTACCTCGAGATGTTGGAGTCTCGATTTAAGGTTGATTTGTATAACTTGAGAAAGTTAGTAAACAGAGTGTGAAGGCTGTTGCCAGTTATTGCAAAAAATGCATGTTTTAGTTTTAGAGGGAACGCTGCACCTAGGTCTAGGTTTTAAATATCACTTTTTATATGCTCATTATACTATTCATTGCCAATTCTTATTCTATAATGTTCTGTACATACTGTTAAACATAATTGTCATACTGATAGCTCTAATTGAGTTTACAGATGTGTCAAGGGGATGCATGTTACTAATGTATGGAGTTGCAAACTGGGCTGTAAGAGTGTGTTCTATAATTTGTTTTAATCTCTATACAATGTTCAGTCTTGCTTAAATCTGTCTCATCAGGACACAGTACCTTAGTGATAACACAATGCAATGACGTACCTGAACTTCCAGTAGAAGAATCAATTCCATGGCAGAGACCAATCAAGCATGCACAGTGAGGCAGTACAGAATAAGTGGAGATCAATAGGGACATTACATGCACAGTGGATAGTGCAACCTGTACAAGGGAACCATTAGATGATGATACGGTGTGACAGAAATACAATGAGTTTTGGTTGTAAATCTCCCTCCTGACCTGTGAGGGCGCTAAGCAGAGAAAGTACAGTTCTTTGGATGGGCTGGCCTGACAGTTCTTTCCCTGGGCCGGGAAGTCAGTCAGTCTGGAAGAAGGCGAGACTCCGTTGCAGAAATGTATTGACCCGAAAGGGAAACGATGTAGCAGCTGCAGACAGTAGAGACAGCTGCACTCATTTACCAAGGGGTCATGCGTGATAGCATAAAAGGGGACAGAGAATCACAATCTACTCCTTCGCTTGGTTTGTGTTTTTTAAACCTAGAAGGACAGTGAGAGACCCCAAAAGGATTGTGACCAATATCGTGAGTGTTTTTGTTTGTTTTGTTCTGTCTGTTAGTAAATGTCTTGTTTGTGAATCACCAGACAACTAACACGATTCCGGAGCTGTCGCCTTGGGCCAGCACAAAGCCGGAACTGCACTTCACCACTGTCACGAAATAAACTGCATCACCCACCACGAGCACTTGTGCATGCACCCAGGACTGGTGAACATGTTAGTATATTGTGGGACGGATAATCATGTTTATTATTTGGGACTGTAACCCTGTTGTTATTTACTGTGTGAACTACACATTGTTGCGTATTGTCGGAGATTACCAAACCCGGATACAATTAAAAACTTTCAAACTGAATTATAACTCTCTGCATTTCATACGGCTATTTCAGTCCTACATTCCTCGGACTATGAAAAGTAGAATGGATGTCTGCAAGCCGTCATGGTCTGAAGGGATGTGGCAGAAACTAACTCTTTTTAGTCAGAAACTAACTCTATGTAGTCAGTTTGAAATGTTAAGGAAAAACAACTCGATTTGTCCTGAAGGCCTGGGTTGGTTGATTTATGTTTTTTCTTCACTGCAAACAGACTGCCGTTCTTGTGTAATTCCTTGTTGAAGTGAACATGTATCATAATCCAGTACGGGCTGGTAACTTGTTTTGTTCCTTTATTTATTTAGTTATTTACTATTTTGTTATCAGGGCAAGACAACTGAATGTTAAACTTCAATGATCTGAGCCCTTCCTATGTGATATGTGAATGTGTTGTGTGTTTTGATATCGTGCAGATAGTGTCTCTTCTCTCTCTAAAGCACTTGTGAACTGGGTGGCAGTCCTCTGTGAAGAAGCGATTTATATCCTGCCTGAATCTTGCTCTTGGTTTACTGATGTTCTGAAGCGTTCACCTGGAGCACACTTCAGAATGTAAAGAATACAAATGGGTACTGGTGTAACAAAGACCAGAAGGGTTCCAGACCCCGAGGACTGGATTCGTGGGCCCCAGAAAAAACACAACTTTCAGCGTAATGATGGCTTTCTGAGCTGCTCTCCAGTGAGTGGCAGGGAGTTTTAGCAACACCTTCATTAAAAACAAAAACATCTATAAACAGGAATTCTAAAACAGAACAGTAACATCAAGCCTGTAATATCTTGAATCGTTTTGCATTCTCCGAGTGTAGAATTTTTTTTTCGTTTGTACAATACGAAACAAACCTTTTTACTCCGACATTTATTAAAATCCTGAAGACAAATTCCTCCAACACACTATTGATGAAACAGAAACATGTTGGTGCTGCTGCATAATGATATGCCTAAGGTAGTCTACAATACTGCCATAACCAAATTGAAGAAAACAGATGGTAAGTCTTTGAGGATTAATGTGCTTTAGGACAGTGCCATACATAAACCTAAATTAGAGACAAAAGATTTAATGTCAATCCATACCTCAAAGCAATGCTAATCAAGCATGCTCTGGTAAACAAAGAACCGATCTCAGGCCAAATCTACAACTCCACAGAATTCTTGTCATCTATAATAACTTTCACCACAGTCATTTACCTTCATTAATCAAGCTGAGGGAGACAGATTCTGAATAAAGAGAGAAGCCTCCAAACTTTGTTCTGAAAAGTCAAGGGTAACAGGCAGGAAACTTTTGATGGGATCCATTACTTTCCTGACATTCCACAAAAAGGTTATCAGCTCAGGAAACAAATTGATTTGATGAATGTTTAATTATGTTGCCCTCCTGAGTTGAAAAGTCATCTCCACAATGCAAGGACTTTCCACTTATAAGAAGATCATGATACACCTGTTCCACGTTTACTGTAACCCACTCCTATCCACACAAGGTTACATCCAATGCCTCGTTTTCACTGCCTGGTGTTACAGGCTTTGGCGGGTCACGGTTAGCCACCGAAATCAGAAGAGCGTTTCAGTGCTTTTTCACCCACAAACCTGGCCAGCCTCGAAAATTCTTGCTGTGCATCAAAGGTCTGGGGGGGGGATTGTGGGATCGTATTGGGTTTTGTTTGAAAGAAACCAGAGGTAACAAATCAATTTAACCAGAGGCTCATTACGAATAAAAAAGGAATCTAGTTAGGAGAGCACAGCCAAAACAAACAGCCAGGTTTTGTCATTTGTTGTCTGCTTTCGGTGAATATAAAAAGCTTACAATAAACAAAACACAACAAAACACACACTAAAGAAAATGTTATATGCATTCATTACCTATATGAAAGAAAATCAGCCACAACGCCTGCGATTTCCCTGTCTGTTTCTTCTCTACAAACACCTTCTGGCAACTTGGCGTATGGCAGACAAAACCTGACTAGATAATTGCGCTCAGCCGCTTGGGGGAGCATTGGAAAACAGGGCACAATAACCAATCGTGTATACAGTAGAATCTGTGTCATAACATACTTAAAAGGGGAACTGTAATGCTAATTGATATAAAAGCATTTCAAAAGAAAACATGTTAACTAAAGCTTTTCCTTGAGCAGTACATCGTATAAAAAACATTAAAACAAATTAACATTGAATGCAGTGGCGCTCTCTTGCGTTGCGCTTTGTGCAACGTCCGATTGCTTAAGTCTGCCTGCCGCAAGCTTGAGCGCAAGTGGAGGTTGTCTGAACTAACGGTTCACAGAGAGATCTGGACCCACCATCTCGTGAGCTACAGGCGTGCGCTCGCTGCTGCCAGGGTGAAGTAGATCTCAATGTTCTCTTTAAGACCATCGACCAAATCCTACATCCAGCCACCGACAGATCCAACTCCCGTTCATCCTCCTCTCTTACCTGTCATGATTTCTCCTCTTTCTTTCGGAAACAAAATTGACAACATCTATTCTACGCTCTCCCACCACAAACCCAGTTTACTACTTGACCACCTTGACTCGCCCCCGGTTACCCCTCCTGCTCTCTCCGCCTTCTCTCATCTCTCCATTACTGATGTCTCGGGCCTACTGTTGAAATCAACTACTGGCACATGCCCCCTGTACCCCTTGCTGACTAATCTTGTCTGTCTCTGTGCTTCTGATCCTGCTCCTTCCATTATGTACACTCTCAACCTGTCCCTGGATTCAGGCTCGGTTCCTGCTACCCTCAAGTTTGCCCGAGTTACGCCGGTACTCAAAAAACTCTCCATCGACCCGACTTATCTAATTATTATTATTATTATTATTTCTTAGCAGACGCCCTTATCCAGGGCGACCTACAATTGTTACAAGATATCACATTATTTTTTACATACAATTACATTATTTTTTACACATTAGTTTTACATACAATTACCCATTTATACAGTTGGGTTTTTACTGGAGCAATCTAGGTAAAGTACCTTGCTCAAGGGTACAGCAGCAGTGTCCCCCACTTGGGATTGGACCCACATCCCTTCGGTCAGGAGTCCAGTGTCCTAACCACTACTCCACACTAATTACTGACCTATCTCCAATCTCCCTTTCTCTCCAAAACTATTTAAGCCTGATCTCTGTTATTTAAATAACTTTTTTTTTTTTTTTTTTTTTTTTTTTGTAAAGTGCTTTGTGATGGTGGTCCACTATGAGGCGCTATATAAAATAAAGATTGATTGATTGATTGACAAGTGATCCTCAAACCCCTTCTCTTTTGTATACGGTGCTGGCTCCTTTTGAATGGAAGGCTTATGTTGCTAACGTATATATCCCATCGATAGAACGAACTTCATTTCTCAGGGGGTCTGGGAAACGTCCAGTATGAAAAATAGTGAATGCTGGCGCACTCAGATATTTTGGATGAAAGGGATACCTAACAAAATTGCCCTCTGTGATCAAATTGAAATGCATGAACTAAAACTATAGGTCAACCTCAATTAACCATAGGTGCACATGGGCCATGGTGTTAACATACATATAAGTAACAGAACTCACACGTTTACAGCATTTACAAGTTTACTTTTAGTTAAATCCCTATGAAAACAGTTGAAAGAACTGCAGTAAATTAATAAATTACAGTATACAGTACTGTACAAACTCGGTACAACTCATGTTTGATTGAAATAAGAATGCATAAAATAACTTCAGCATTATTTTTACAAAAACAATCCAACCACAAACTGTTGACTATACTTTTAGGTATTGGCTTGTACTGTCTAATTTGACAGCTTAAATAGCAAAAGTTAACGAATGTACCATTACACAGAATTAACTTGGTGAACAAAAAAAATAATAGACTTACAATTTCACACAGAAATCAAAACGTCAATTATTTTGCATGCAAAAACACATGCTTTGAAAGTTCTGCCGACAAGCTTGTATCCTGAATAACCCGAGCTTTGAAGCCAATTGAATGCAAACAAATGTTCCGCTTCTCACTCACTGTGAACTGACACTGTAAGCAGCTGCACTTGGTAGTTGAGAATGAATGAATGAACGAAAGAACGATCCGATTCCAGTCTGAGGTCAGTCACATGAAACGACAGTGTTGAGTTATCCGTGTCAACTCAACCAGAGCTTCCCATTTCAAGATTTAGATTTTGCTCATATTTTGTGTAATGGAAGATACAGGTCAGGTATGAAACAAGGCCACATATTTAAGCTCAATGATGAAGATTTGCAGAGGTACACCACCCCCCTTTTGTGTGTGTGTGTGTGGGGGGGGGGGGTAGTTATTTTTCTTTTTCATGTTTCTGAATGAGTCTTGTGATGGATTGTGACTTGCTGTCGTCTGATTAAAGTCTTTATATAGTGCCCCACCTGGACAGATACTTATTGAACAGATTACCAAGTCAATTATTTCACCACAAGTTCTTCAAACTCTCATCTATAACCCATGAATGCTTGTTTCAGAACTTTACAAGAACCCATTTTTTCAATTTTAAGGCCCCCAGCAACACAGAAATACTAAAGAGGTGGTACTTATTTTGCATGAACTCTACAGAAGACCTACGTGGCTATCAGAAGCATTCATAGGGCTACCGACATTCTAAATATCATTTTTAGATCCTCAAAATCACTCCACCCACCCCCACAAAAGAGGGTGTATCTCAGCAAATCATCACTGAGCTTAAATATTTGGCCTGGTTTCATACCCGACCTGTATCTTCCACTACACAAAATATAAGCAAAATCTAAATCTTGAGGTGGGGATATTCCTGGATTTTGGTTGATTTGACACAGATTGACCCACTAGTCTTTAATAGTTTTTATCCCTTTGGTACCAGTAATAAGTGCTGAGTTACAAGTAAAGCATGGTGTCGAAATAAAAAATTACAAGATGCAGGATGCATATGCTTTATATGTAGAAAATTCAGGACTAAGACTGTCGAATGAAGTGAAGGTGTCGAGTTAACCGAGGTTGACTGTATATTATCAGTGCAGGACTATTACCCACCGTGGGAAACTTTCCCTGAAAATGATGACATATTTGCATACACCCAGATGTCAGGAGGTGTAGAACTGGGCTGCCACTAGCAGAACCTAAACCATGTCCCGCCTGATCACATCTGGTAAAGCACTGTGGAATAATGTTTCAATGTGTCCATAATGACAAGGATTATCCTTTTTTTTCATTTGAATGTTATAAAAAGACAACATGAAGAGAACTGAATGTATGGGATGTGATGTAGCACATCAAATAGAAACTAGAATGCAAAGATAGGAAAACTGTTACCAGAGTTCAAGTATTCTGCAGGTATGAAGTATGTGAGACTGTAACCCACACTTGCGATGCACAGCGCTGGATTCCTGACCCTGCGATTGCTTTCAAAGGAGCCTTTCAAAGCAGAGCCAGACAAAGGTTTCCAGCCTTGCTGAGAGGACTGAGATTTGGGGGGTGGGGGGTGGGGGGTGGGAAATCAGTGGGTACTATGGTTCAGAGACCATTGAAAGGCAAGAATATTATTGTAAAGCTCTGTACTAGTTTAGGATAGGTTCAAAAGCTACAAGTATAAATATTATTGCCAAAAAACTCTGTGTTAGCTTAAGACATACTCAAAATGCCAACATAATTAGATAACCCTATAGGGTCCCCTGAATGTGCCTGTAACCGACTACCTCTAGCTCAAGATGGAGAGTTTCACCCTGACATAAGCTTATCAACAAGAAACTATGTTTTAACAACCGAGGCAAAACTTACTGACAGAACAGTTGCTTTAACTTAAGGGTCCCTCGCTTCTATATTCTTACCTTAAAGTGAGAGGAGTTTCATGGTACAGGAAGATACAATTATTAGTTTTGGAGAAAACATCACATATAATTGTATTAGAAGAAAAGCCAGCATGGTATTGTATATAATTATTTTATTAAAAAGAATTAATTTTACAGATAAGGCTGTCTAACGAACCAGATGTTTAGGCTTAATTAAGCCTTCTGACACACGAAGCGAGAGAAAAAATTCTATAAAAGAAAGGCATAAACTACATTTTATTCATCAGTTGAGTTTGTTAACACAGGTTTAACGGATCCATCCTTTGAAGGCCACTTTGCAAAGCTGACTGCTGTTTGTTGTACTCGGAACCTCTTGTTCGGATGACTTGTCCTTTCTTTGTCCTGATTTATATTTCAAGATATAGGCCTACTTCTCTAAGGGGGTAAGCATAATTTTGGGTATTATATCTCACCTATACTGAAGCATGGTGTTATTAGGTTAAAGACTATTACTATTATTATTATTATTATTATTATTATTATTACTATTACTATTATCATCGTTGGAGATAATGTTATAGTGTATGCATTAGTGTAATTGGGTGCCTTGGACTGCCCAGAGGTGGGTGTTGTAACCATATTGCAAAGCCACCAGACTGCCCGGAATGTCTTCATGCTAGGTTGCTGTGGATCTGAGATCGCTCGAGCCGTTTAAGGATTAATAAACCGAAAAAGTACTAATGATTCATTAAACTTTGAATAACCGAATCTCTGTGATTATTCTTGATGTAACTGTTGTCTGTGTGGAAATCTGTAAGCCAGTACATGAACAAATCACTGTAGGAGATTATTTTATCTTACATCCTCCTGTATAGCCTCCTCCTGCTTCTACTAGAGAATAAAGGAAGTACACGAATGAGACAGATTAATGCCCACATTCTCAAACAGGTAACACAGTAATAACGATCCATGATGTGGTAAGGAACAGAAAAGCCAGAGCACTTAATGAAAAATGACAGGTATGTTATTTCAACAGTTGTAGCAACATGTGGGGACATGTAACGCTATGTTTTTTGGAAGCCCGCTACTTACTCTTTAATCACAGTGTACAGTATGTGATTTTACACCTCATTGTACTGCTGCTTTCTGATCTGAGAAAACGGGAGAGATTTATGTAAGTTTTCCTTGCAAGTAATAGTCTGAAAGTACTGTAATAGTGTGGCAGTATAATAATAGTTTGGAGGAAATCTATTCTTTCTTATGGGTGGGCAGTTAGCAAGTCTGGCATTATAAATGATAACTTTTGTAACCTTAACCCATTAAGTGCCAAATATTTTCTCTTATTGATGCAATTTGATACATAACATTTAAACGTAACTTTTGCGATACACAGAATTAGAGCAAGTCAGAACACTATAGTTAAAGAGAAAATTAAAATAACAGGCTGATGACAGTTTAAAATGCTCCAAAAAAATGACAAAGTAGCCTGTCATCAAATGAGGACAATGGCACTTAATGATTTAAGCGAATCTTATGTGTCAAAAATTCTGCAACACTTAAAATGGAAATTTTACTCTTTCCCCAAAAATAGCCCAAACTGCACTTGTATTTCTGTGCAGTGCTGCAGTTCATAGTCACTGCTTCCCATGACTGTGACTATAGGGCAAGAGGAATGCACGCCTCATTGTTTCCACACCATTATGACTCATACTACATGCCTATAATTAAAGTACAAGGAATCAAAGTCCCTCCAGAAATAACACTAGAGGTTTAGAATACAGTTCTGTGCAGGAACTCAAGGGTTACCTTTCAGAAAAATCTGCAAACCAAGGAGCAGTATTCAAAGTTTGATGTATAGTACATAACCACTTTCAGGCTTCAGATACAGTATACAAGTGTAACCTACAGGGGGCAGTAACCAGTCCTTAAATAAAATAAAAAAGTCTTATCACTTCTAATGATAAACAAGTAATTCTGTTGATTAAGTTTTCCACACACAGAGAGAGAGATTGATCTCTGGTGGTCTATTTACAGTATAATGCTACCATGCTATAGTTTCACATTAGGGTCACAAGTTAATGTAAAGCTAATGTATAGTGTGGTAGCAAGATAAATGGACTTGATTAAAAAGTGACTAACACAGCCAAATTAAAGGACTTTTAAAAGGGACCAAAGAAAATTGCATTCTAACAGAATTGATGCTTTCAGTTCAGACATGAATGTGACCTTTTATTTTTTATTAAATTCAAGCAACAGGATTTTCTCTCCTCTTCAGGTCATTCAAGGCTGTTACTCTGTTTAGCTGCTTGACTCATGTGCTTGAAAACACCAGTGTTCCTGGATGTGCCATCATAAAAAATAATCACACATACTGCAGGGGCCAAGCCTGGAGGGTCTTATAATGACTATTTTATATACAGAGCACATTTGTTATTTATTATCAGATCTTTATTTTTTTTTTCTGCCAGTGTTGCAAATTCTTAAAACTACAAAAGCCAGGTAAAAACACTTCTGCATTCACAGGAACCGTACTGTATGTCTGCCACTGAAATGCTGTACAGAAATGTATTCATTTAGCTAGGTCTGTGTTTTTTGCAAGTCATATTTGTTTCTTTTTGTACGTAAATGTTTTGCGTTTGAGAGAGAAACTCTTTGTGAAAGTTAGTCCAGTTACTTTAAATGATGAAGTCCTGGGACAGTTTTAGTATGCATCTCAATGACATACTGTATGACAATAGGACACAACCTTTCTGAAAGGACATTTAATAGCACAATAGCAAGACAACCAATAAATCAACCGACTTGAAGTCAGCAAGTCAAATAAAAGAAGATCCGATCACTATCATCAGACACACACTGCATAAAGCCGGCCCCATGGTAGGGAGAAGCATGCATTACTAAACATAAAACTTTGCAAGAACCGAGAGCATCATTCGCAATTGCGCATATAAACTAAAATAAGAAAATATCTACAGTATGGCTACTTTAAAATAACTAACTAACTGACCATTTAATTTGTACCAGCAGTTGCTCAACTGTAACAAGCTAAAGGTTGCGTACTAACTGTGGATGATGGTGTGCTGGCACAGTATTTCCAGGCAAATCCATCTTACCAGCTTCTCCTGGCAGGGCCCCGCTCACCGAAGAGATGCCTTCGGAGGATCGTGAGAGGAAGTCGCCGGCAGCAGACGTTCCACTTTTCATTTTCTCATCCCGCATGGCAGCGGCAGCAGCAGCCGCGAAGGCACTACCCACATTCAACTGGGCCCTGCTCGGCTGAGGCGGAGACCTGCCCGGCTGAGGCTGAGGTGGCGCGGGAGGAGGCGGTGCAGGCAGGGGCTGTGGGACCAGGGATGGGGGATTGACGTCCATCTCAGCTAAAAAAAAAAACAAGCAGACATCCAAAGCATTAGATTAGTAATAGGTGAAGAGATTTACTGTACAGTACAAAGGGTGGGTGTTCTGTGTGTGTGTGGTCGAGTAGGTGTTTTGTAGACATTATTCAGTCTTAACTTCAAGGCATACAGAACACGGTCCCATTTCTTCTTTAATGTGTTTGTATACATTAATTTCCTAGGCTGTTCCTGCTCCAATGGCAGGGATATTCATTTGTTGAAATCTGAATAACTTTTGTTTTTAATATTGTATGGAATAGTAAACAACAGCTCCTGGTTATATGTTGTTTTTGGATAACCAACAGTAGATTTAATTACCTATAAATTATGGGACTATACATAAATGATGGCAATGATCCAGCCCATGCTAAATCTGGTCTGAATTGGTTAAATAATCGTTTTCCCTTCAGATTTCTTTCAACAGTTTAATACATAGATTCAGGTTAGCATTTTTAGTAGTCCCGTAGTCTGATCTCTTTAGAACAAATTGAGTCGTTGCAGGGCATCAACACATTAACAGTAAAAACTCATCTAAACGGGTGCCTTCCCGTAACAGCCAGCCAACCCCAAAACCCCAGATTTTCCATAATTTATTCTGTATGTAAATAAGAAGAGACAAGTGCCTTGAACTGATTTTCTTTCTTTCTTTTTTTTTAAATCACTGGGCAGTTTTTCAATCAGCCCCTAGGCTACCACGCCCGAATAAGCTACAGCTACTTTTTTTTTTTTACAGCCTACAGCACTAAATCATTCTGGATTGCACCAACCTGTCCTTGCTTACTCCGAGTTAACCCTAAAAATAAGTTATTGATGCAAACGGTGGTGATTCTCGTGCTGAAACATGCTCAAAGCAACCCTTACCTAACTAACAGATAGACAAGCCATGACTACAGATTTCACTTCATAAGACAACATTAACAATAATATTACTATTGATTAAAATGACTGACACTAGAAAACAATATTTCTCATTGTGTGAAAAATCAGGAATTAAAACACGTATTCACAAAACATCTTCATACTTCCATGCCATTGCCAACAATCAATACTGTGCTTGTCTGCACACGACCAGTGAGAAAACGAAACATGGTTTGGAAAACCTTACTGAAGAATAACTTTGAAATGATTCAGAGCCCTACGAGTGATGTGGGTGTATCTAATACCGAATTTAACTTAAGAAAAAAACACAGGCAGACCATTGGTAGTGTTAATCACACGTCGTCAAAATAAAGTGAACGTTTGTAATTTGTAATTTTAGAAATATGATTCGACACCCTAAGTCAATCTTACAACTAAATTATTATGTATCTAGCAATGTAAACATATTCTATACTTACGCTAGCAGAAAATTAAGAAATCGATGCAATACGTTTTTCATCCACTTTAAAACACCACCGGTGCTCCATAAACAGCTTCCATAGCTTTCAAACTCTGCAGTGATAAAGCAAGCTCAGCATTCAGCAGACTAACCCTCATCAACATAAACCCTCCTCTGCTCTATTCTGATTGGTGATTTATTACATTTTCCCACGCTAAGTCGCAAGCCTTTTACATGAATGGTCAAGGTAGACGTCGATCTTTAAACGTCATAAATTGTTGTCTTTATGATTGGTTTGGATAGAAAGGAAGTTTATGTCATCTCTAAACCAGCGTGAAACATTTCCAGAGCAATACACAAGGCATGGCTAATCAATCTTTGCTTGTTTGTGTTACGCAACGGACACCTTTGCGACTGTGTGATCTGACAGTATATTTACCAGAGTATTCAATACCATTACAGAAACCAATTAAAACAAAGTGAATGTCAGACCAAAAACTGACTGGTCACAAATCGTTAAATACATGACAAGTTTAAATGTATGATGAACTGCTGATTTATTACGTTTTTATTTTTTTTAAATAAGCTGCAAATGCCATACTATATTTTATTAATCACGAAAAACCAAAACATATTATGTTTGAGCAGCTATTACTGGTCCACCAACCCTTTTGAATTCGCATGCTGTGAATGATGATGCAAATTGGTTTACAAAATAGTTCGCCTTACTTTGGATCGTCATGACATAAATATTGCCAAGTCCCAAGATGCAGTAATAGGATGTGAAATATGTTTGCAGGGATTACCGTACTTTTTTCTGTCCAGTGAATCTCTGGTAACAATTGCATCACAAATTCGGTTGTTGCGCGCGTACACTGAAATCTGCGATTGATTGTTTCGCCCTGTGTGCACCGACACTTGACTGTGTTTCATGTGTTTTTGTGCAGACAGAAAAATGGCCGTTTCGTGGTGAACCTGGACAGTGTTATATAGAGCTTTGACAACACATAATGGCTGTGGTCACAGCTATACCGGTTACTGGGTTCGACCTCGCTATCATTCATCACCTTTGTGACAGCACAGTCTGAGGGGAGGGGCTGGCTTTGGGCTTGTACTAACGACGTCGAGGACGGTGGTTCTGCCGCACCTGCTGCTTTGGTAGATGGTATACATGTGACGGTGTCAGTGCAAAATGTCGATGGCCAGCATAGGTAGGTAGGTAGATGTATTAATAATATACACAGGGCTGCCAACTTTCACGAAACTGTTTGAGTGAGACTTTTGAAAAAGTACAATTTTAGCGCGCGGTGAAGTGCTGTGAGTGACTTAGTTGCAAAACAAATAGACATTTTTTTTTAAAAAAGATGGAAAATCATTACCTTAGGTGCGTTCTGAGCCAGCATTTGAAGCTGCTGCATGTTCACGGTTGTAGCTGGAAGCAGCTGACTTGGAGGCCTTGATTACTTCTGCTGGGGGCTCATATTTGAAGCAGTTGGGCTCCATACCGGACATCTTTATTGTCATTATAGAGGACAGTGTGCCTTCCAAGGCCAGAGCATTCCGTGTGTCAGTCTTGTTTAGTCCAGTCATTGAAAAAACTCTTTCTGCATCAGCATTAGTGTGGCAGGGTTAGAATCTGTTGTGCCACCTTGCTCAGCCTGGGTAGTTTAGGCATTCCTGTTACTGGACTCTTGATTGTGGCCATGTGTGCCCACACCTTATCCATCCTGTGGTACACCTCCTGCTCACTGACTCTGCTCACCGCCTGCTCCCAAATGCTTCTGGGAATGTCCTTTTCCTCCATAAGTTGATAGTCCAGGAACTCATAACTCAACTTGTCCTGTTCTTTCGGATCTCCATACGGAAGCAGATGACTAAACCTGAAATATTTAGATTGAAAGACATTATATAATTAAAAAACCTTTACTTTTCCGTTTCTTTCACATGTTTTATCATTTTTTTAAAACATTGTATCTGTTTCCTGTGTTGCTATCTTTAGTAAATACATTACCATGAATCTAAGAAGCATACCTGTACACAAAGTATAGGACATCATTCACATCACAGTCCATCTTCTGTTGAAAGTCAATGAACTGTGAATGTTCAAGGACTGGCTCCTTGAAGGGCAGCTTCTTAAAGGCATAGTCAACAGCTGCAACAAAGAATGCCCTCACAGCCTTGTGGAAGTTGTCTGCCTGGTACTGACTGATCTCACCAGCTTCATGCAGACGGTTGAGGGTTGTTCTTGTTGTCCAGCCAACATTAAGCTTGTGATCTAGTTAATAACAAAACTTCGAATAAATATGTTGTTCCCTTTAGTGTTTATTGCTTTATGCAATGCAAGTTTTTATTTTGATATAGTCAGATTCAGTTTGACGTTGTTTTACAAAGTTTAAGATTATCCAAAAGAGTAATTAACATCAACAGTAAACATTCCTAGAAATTAATCTTTTCAAATATTTTTAATACCTACCTTTGAATTCCACATCTTTAAAATTATTTTTACATAGATTTCTATTTTTAGCACATACCTGCCACCTGGTTCTGTTTGTCTTTATACTCAACTTCACACACATCAGCATTTTTTATTGCAGTTGTGGTAACAAACTTGGACATGAGTTTCTAAACATAAGACCTCATCTGGAAAAAAAAAAAATCACAAACTATATTAATAATAATACAATGGTAAAATGTTCAAAACAAATCATTATTTAATTATACAACTTTAATTATAATGTTGTGGAAAGAAGTGAAGAATATTATATATTTACCTGTCCATGGAGAAGATACACAGATGGCTCTTGGCGCTGAAAGAGTAAATTAAACTCTGTGAAGACAGGCAGTGTGGCCTGGTAGAATAAGAGGTGTACCTCTGTCATTGGATCTTCAAAATGCTTCCTAAGCCTCTTAAAGCAGGCTTGTTTCTCAACTGTAAATGACAGAGACAAAGATATATCAAGCATTATAGCACGATGCAACTGGCATTTTAAATATCTAGGTGGATGAGCTAGGGTTGTCACCTGCCACCAGAGTCATTTTGTACAAAAAAAAAACAAAAAGTATACTTTTAAGTATATTTAATATTTAATGTCCCGGGAAGTCTTAGAGATTTCCCAGGACAGCAGCCTTAAAAAGAGAACAATCCAGGCAAAACTAGAATGGGTGGCAAGCCTAATCAGTACTCACTGTTAGACTTGAATCAGCTGACAAGTGCTCGATACAGCCATAGAATGCAGACTACTGCCGTCTCCAGACTCAGCCACCATGTCGAAACATGGTCTATGACAGCCATGTACTCAGTATCACAAAACACACAGAATTCTGAAAAAAAAAAAAGAAAAATTAAAATGCTGTGATAGTGGCATTTTATACAACTAGGAAAAAACTTTTTTCTATTGCCTGAAACTGTGTGCTGGTATAGACAGACTTTTCATGATTTATTGTTATCATTTCAAAAAGGCTTATTATATTATGAAAAACTCTTGCCATCCAGTCTACATTTTCTCTTTGTGCTCGCTTTGAACCAGTATCCAATATCTACAACCACATCCTCCACATCAAAGTCTGACAACTGAAATAGGAAATTTAATTTCAGCCAAAGATTTCTATCTACATATCTTTTTAAATTATTGTATTTTCTTGTGCATAGTTATTTTTGTTTTATCAGAAAATGATCACTCTATAATTATCAGGTTCTAACTAGATTGTTTACACTGATTTGAATCCTCTAAATGATACAGTGAAACTTGAAGGAATTGAAACTTAATGCATATCATCAGTATAAAGTGTCGGTACAAACCTCAATATAATGAGTCCCAGCAGCACTGGCATTGTTGTGAACTATGTGGCAAGGACAACCGTGGACATAAACAGTCGGGTTTATGCTTAATATCCTTGATTTGATAGAGTTACAGACACCCATGTTCACATTGGCATTGTCCACTGACAGACCTACACAGTTTTGCCATGGGATGTTATCCTTCTTGAGGACACTGTCCATTTTTTCAAAAATGGTCTCTGCTGTGGCAGCATTAGTACCAGTTGTGATGCACATATCTAGGAACATGTGTTCCACCCTGTCTACATCAAACAGCTTCACAGTCAATGGGTTCATCTTTTCCCTTCCTAAAAAAATGAATTGATAAAAAAAATAAACTGTGGATAAATACAATCATTACAGTTATTGTGCTTCAGTTAATCAAAAACTAGGATTAATGAAAATCATTAAAAGTCCTTCTTTTCTCTAAAATGAGATGTACCTGTATCATTTGATCCATCAGTTGACAAGGTGTATGGCCTGTTTCTCATCTTTTTGACCAGCTCATCATGAAGGTATGGTGCTATAGCCCTGTTGATAATACAAGTAGTCTTGGTCCTTGCAGCACCATATCTCTGTGCCACATCTGAATCCTTAAAACACTCTTTCATCAGTGGGCTGAAGTGGTCAGCAACTGCAAGGGGGACATTGTGATTTACCATCGTCACAGCAACTTTGATCTCAGCTCGTCGTGCCTGAAAACAAAGTATAAAAAAAGAATACTTTTACAGTCAGAACAAAAAGCTGTTTCTGTGGTTAGTCTTCCAGTGTAACAAATGGGAAAAGTACCAGTCAAATGTCTTTGCCAATATCTTCTGTACAAGAAGAAAATAATTTGGGAAAAACAAAATGTTAAAGAAGTTATTCATTCATACCTTTGCCTCAAGTTGTGTCATGTTATCCACCTTTGGAGCTGTGTTCACTGTAAATTTGGTAATTTGCTGCGATTGCTCCACTGCCTTGACCTTCCTCTGGTATGACTCGCTCTCTATGTGACGCTCCACATCTGCATGGCCCATATGGTAACAAACATTCTCAGTTCTGCAAATCTCACACCAAAAATGATGCTGCGTGAGTACCTTCTTAATAAAGGGCCATTCTGTTGTCCACCCAGGCTTGAATTTGGACTGTACTTCATTGCTTTTAAATGTTTTCAGAATTGTGTGTGTGGCTACTGATGCCAGTGGAAGTATGGAGTCCTACGTGGGACAGCTAAACTCAGATGTGAACCTGGAACTCCAGGCAGAAGGTGAGACAATGGAATAAAATATTATTGCAGTTTAAGCACCATTTCAAAATGCAGTATTTCCATAAGCCATCTTATGGAAATACTGCCATCTAATGGAAATAAATATAGATGATGTTTAAATCCATTTATAAGGTCTTGGTGATTTAATTTATTCATGCAGTATATGGACTGCCTTAAGAAAGCATAGAAATTCATTAATTATAGTAGGTAATGAGTGATATTGAAAATTGCTTAACTTACCCTGTATGGGTCGATCCAGAATCAGCTCTACAGATCACATTTCTTAGGGTGACTTATGGCTACCACCTACAGTATTTCATTTGAGATGCAAATTAATCAATTTGACTGGAACAACATGCAAACCTGGCTTGGTCTGACCCATCTTCTGATTCCTGATCATAGGTCTTGAAGTCAAGTCAAAGAATATTGCTCCGAATAACAAATTGCCTGCTCATCATTTTCAGAAAAGTTGTTTCACACTACATTTATACAGTTAGAACTGTGTCATTCCTCGCATGAATTCTGTTCATCACCTGAGTTCCATTCCTCTCCTGAAAACAATTCAAGGATCATGGGAAATTATGGATTATGAAAATACTGCATTTTGAAATGGTGCTTAAACTGAAAAAACCCAAATACAAATCTAAGCAAAAGCCTGCTGTGTAGTTTCAGCATATCGACAATGGCATGAATAACCTTACATTCATCTGTGGTCCCACCTTCCAGCAATGCTTACCAGCTAATCAGCCTATTAATTGTGCATTTCACATGCCTTAAATAAAACCAAGGAAACTCCCATTTATCATGAATAGTGATGATTTTTGTTTCTTACATTAAAAGAGCTCTCCCCGTCTTTGCAGTGTGAGGATAGGGTACCGCCCTTAGCACCAGGAGTGCAGCTGCTTCCTATACACCCTTTAAATGCCACACTGGAGCCCCTACAAAATATAATCCTGGATGGGCAACTGGAGTCAAAGGACCCTGACACAGAGGAGCCGAAGGTACTCTGTAGTCATTTAACATTTTATAAACCCTGCTGTCTGAATATCCGATTCCCTATTGCTAAAAACATTCCTTTAAAAAGTAATCCTTAATGGCATGTCATATGCATAACTACTGTGTATATATTTTTTCACTTCTCTCATGGTACAACCCTGTAGAGAATCCCTCTATTCCTTCCTCCCTTGGTTAATTTGTCCACGTATCACTATACTAATGACATGATGAGTCATTGATTGTTGATAGTGTATACACTACCTTTCAATTTTTTGTTTTATCATTTTCCAGACAGATAATAAAGGTATTCTAGTTTTGAAAGTTTTTTTTCAGAATATAGTGCAGTACTTCCACTAATAGGTCTTCCTCCATTAGCTATTAGTTGTAGCCTTCTTGTCACAACCTTTAGTAAATAGTTATCTGTTTTCTTAGAAAAGGAAAGGTGGTTGGCCGAAAGGAAAGAAAAGAAAACCGACCAAGGAATTTTCTGCTCCTCGCCCTCCTACTACAGGGTAAGAAATACACTTTTGAAGGAAAAAGGGCTAGACCACTTTGTAATGTTGTGTTATAACTTTTACATCACTTTCAACAAATAATTCCAGTTCCTGGCATCAATAAGAACATTTAAGCCCATATTGCCTCTGTGACTGAGTAAGGCCAAGAGATGGGGCCCACAAAGACTGAAACAATCTGTGGCTTGACTGGTATTAATCTTAAACTACTTTATAAAACTCAACATTAGGTTATCCAATATTACTGCTAATCAGGGGAAATGTGATAGTTTAAATTATTGTATCATTTAAATTATTATAATTTTTTTGTTGGTATCTAAACCTCAGCATCAAAATGGCTGGAATAGCTTCCCTGCTATAGTTCCACAGGCTAATACTCAAATAAATGTTCTTTGCATCTGCTACACAGTTGGGACTTTGCATCTTTCCAATGACTTAATTTACACCCTGAATATTGATTCTCCATTCTCTGTACCTCATTTCTCTTCTCATCCTCCCTGCTAGATATGTAATATTTGTCAATGAAAGTCCATCTGAAGGCCGAACACTGATATTCCCTTTATTGAAATCACCAAGATGTTGGGCACTCTGTGGTCTCAACTATCCCAGGACGAAAAACAGGTAATGCAAACTTAGTGACCTGACTAAATGACTTGTGTCAGTGTGGTTGTTTTATTTGTCTTAAATCCATGCCCGCAGTTCTGCTCAAGAATAGTATCTGTAGCCAAGCATATTTGTTTGTCATTGACATAGCGACAAAGTTGTCAGCTTCGGTTTATCCCAGCACCCCCCTTTACACATGGAAGGGCCAGTAATCCAATGTAGTTAGATTTGGTAAAAGATTGAATTCAGTTGAGAAAAGCAATGCTGTTAATACCTGTGTTTGTTTTTGCCTGCCGATCTGCAGAAGTACAATGATGCCGCAGAGAAAGACAAGCAGCGCTTCATCGAGGAGCTGAAGGCCTATCAGAACTCCGAGGCGTACAAGGCCTTTCTGAAAAGAAAAGCTCTTCATAAAGTGAAGCTCCTCTGAGGTAAGTTTGAATTGCATTTTCAGGAGGGTTGGTTCTTGGGAGAATTTTCTCAATTATAGTTCTAATCGCGTTGTGAAGTGCTCAAGTCCAGACAATCTTGGCTTCCTACTTTATGAATCAGACTATAAATGACTCCGACTCATCGGCTGCTTAATACTGGGTTGTAGTTTATGGAATTTCTAAATAACTATTAGTAATATACTAAACTGAAACATTTCAAGGTGTCTGCCTTACTTAGCAAAATAGGTGTTAATTTAATGTGGGGTATTCATTTTACCTATTCTAAAAATAACATTTATTTAACTTTTTGCAGGTGTTGAAATGGTGGATGCTGAGTTTGAAAATGAGATTGTTGCTCTGCCACATATGGATGTAAGTAAGAGGAAAAATCTCAACAGGCATGATTACTCACTTACTGTCAGCACTCCAGATAAGGTTTGGGGTTTGGGAGTAACTTACCTTTAATTTGAACACTGAGAGAATGAAATGTATTTTCAGGGGGTAAAATGCAACATTACCTTGAAGTCATGAGTAATCTTGATAAATACTGTACAATATATAATGGTAATGGGGTAGGCATTAATAAAGAGCCTTCAGTTTTAACTGCAATGTTACTTTGAACTACTGTACAATCACTCATGTGTTCTACAAGGTTCTTTATCGGCTCAGCACATTTTTTCGAGGTATCACATTGACTCTGCAAATTAATTCAGTTACTTATATTTTAACATTAAATTCTTAAACTCAGTGGACATGTTAACACTTCAATATAAAGCCATACAGATAAATAAGGAAATGCATTAATAAGTTATAAAACAGTTTGTTGAATATTATAGGCACCTTTTCTTAGCGGTTAGCTGCCTTACTTTACCCCAGTGAATTAGCTACAAAACAAAGGATGCCAAATAGCAGTTCAAGTTGTTTATTCCTGAAATAAATAGTACATAAAGTTGACACCACATTTAATTTATTTTTTACTTTTGTTTTTTATTCCTTGTCATTGCCATTTCTTCACAGTAAACAGTGGCCATAGACAAGATTTCATAAAGTAATAGCATGAGGTTTACTTGTGCCTTTTTGTAGCTGAACAAGCAAACGAAAACTGAAATTCAACTTTAAACACTTCAATTAAAACAAATGTGGAAATGGCATTGTAAAATGAAGGGCAGCAGTGTGGAGTAGTGGTTAGGGCTCTGGACACTTGACCGGAGGGTTGTGGGTTCAATCCCCAGTGGGGGACACTGCTGCTGTACCCTTGAGCAAGGTATTTTACCTAGATTGCTCCAGTAAAAACCCAACTGTATAAATGGGTAATTGTATGTAAAATAATGTGACATCTGTATAATGTGACATCTGTATAATGTGAAATAATGTATAATGTGATATCTTGTAACAATTGTAAGTCGCCCTGGATAAGGGCGTCTGCTAAGAAATAAATATTATTATTATTATTATTAAGGGGATAAAGCTCACCATTTTGGTTCTCGTTTATTACATTCCACATAACAAAAAGTCACAACAAAAAATATATATAAAATCTATATAAAAATCACTACACAACATTTCCAGCAAGTTGGGCGCTGTTTAAGCGAGGCCTTTCAGAATGATGTGTTTGCCTTTTTTCTGTCCCATGAGATTCTGACTTGCTCTAAAGCAGCACAGCGCGTTTTTTGTCCCAGATGGCTTTCCATAGAGATCACTATGCGTGCACGCGCATAATCTGGTTTGTTTAGTTTTTGCTGTCTAAAACGTTTAAATAGAGGCTCAAGAGCTGCTGTTGATCCTGTGTTTTATATATATATATACATAAAATCTCACATATCACACAGAACTCTTTTATTTGCCATTTTTTAAATTGTCACGCAACTTCTGGAGAGGTGGTAAATAAGTGCAAGGTGTTTTTGTCATTTCTACCATATATGAATGTCTGATTTTTGTATCCGAATGCATGTCAAAAAATATTTGTTTGAATATTTGGATATTTGTCCTAGCATGAATATATACACACATGTCCCGTCCATGCCTTTCTGAATTGTGCAGTTGTTGAACTGCAATGAAAAATAACAAAATTTCAATTTGTGCTTGCCTCTAGTCTCTAACAGTGCTTCTTCCATTCCCTTGCCATAATGAAGTATGCACAATTTTCATAACAATCCAACAAGGCACATCATTATATTATCTCCCTTTATGTTTTATCTCTCAAATAAGGGGGTGACACCAGTGACTTGTACTGCAGGACGTGCAATCAGTATTTCAGCTCTCTGCATAATAAGAAGGAGCATCTCCTGGGGAAGCAGCATTTACAGAATCTGACAGGTAATGGCCCCTTTTCATCTTGCTTGCTTGACACAGACAGAATGTTTGTAAGAATAAATAAAACATGTTACAGAGTCACATATGAACAGTGCTCACCAAGTATGAGTGGTTAGTGTAGGAGCTTTGGCTGTCAGGGTGTCCCTTGATATAATTCCCATATGGAGGTGACCTTGTCCCTACACAGGTCTGTGGAGTACCTGGAATAGACTGAATGCCAGCAGAATGCACCTGAATCACACATACAGGTACAGAACGAACAAGTGAACAAGTCTTTCTATGTGAATGGTTTATACACGCTCTTGCTAATAACAGCTGTGGAGTACCTGGAATAGGTGGTCTGTCTTTCCCTAGAGCGTAGCCATGGAGACAGCTCTTTTGCTGTATTTGGATTGCATTTGTTTGATAGGTCATTTGTTTGTAATGAATTCACACATACCAATCTGCTGTAGAACGTCTTTTACTGGTACATCAGCTGTGTAGGCGGAAGTGAAATTTCAGCTGATTTTCAGACAAATAAAAAAACATGAGAAGGACTAACTAAACAATTATTAATCTCAAGCTTCCAAGACCTCAAAGGTCTCTACTTTCACATGAAGAAGATACCTTTGAGGTCTTGAAAGCTTGTGGTTAATTATTGTTTAGTTAGTCAAGTAAAAGGTATTGCATCAGTCCTTTTGCACATAGGAAGCAAACTATGCAAGGTACAGTAACCTGACGAGGAAGTAAATATTCCATGTGTAGTTTAGTTAATATTCTGAGGAAGCAAGTAGAGCAAAAAACAAAAAATGTCTCGGGCAACTACATTAGGGCTATCAGACGTCCTGGGAAAACTTGGATTGTCACAGTTTTCAGCCTTCATTTTTTGTCCTGATCGGAAACAGTAAAATTGTTAATAGTTCCAGTTTTGCTATTGTATTATTATTATTTTTTTAAGTACAAAATTGTATCAGTGTGCTCCAAGTTAATAGAGTAATGTTTTAGGCTGTGTTTGCGCCATTCAAAAACAAAATAAACAATATTATGGATTATTTGTTTAATCATTCTGATCTATCTTTTTAAATCTGGCTTTTTGTACATTTAACAAGTTTTGACTAGATGTTCAATGCCCATCTTGTGTCTTACTACTTGAAACTTCATGACGGATGACGTTAAGTCAGTCATAAAGCCATTTCCTCTAGTCTAGTATAGAATAGAACGAACGAAATGTACTACCGATCACCCCATGCCACGTGAAAGAGCATGCTGGATAGGATTCTTCAGTGTGATGCTAGTTACTGTGGTGCTAAACTTCACCTGAGGGTTGCTTTGCACATAATGCAGATTCTTTAATTTCATTTTTTGTTTTTTTGCTGTGCCGGTAAATTTGCCACCCTAGGCGGCTGTCTAGTTTGCCTTCCTCAGGGTCTGGTTATATCTACAACTTTTTAAATTCCTTATTTCAGGACGATGTCACCTGAGCAGGAGTTTAGAAAGTAGAACCCATTAGCCTGTTGTTGAAAGCAAGAGTTACTGTAAGTAAATGTGTGTATTAATTCCAAAGCACTCGGCCAAGCAGTTTTATTACTGGTAGAATATGGCAATTGCATATCAATAAACAGTTCAGCTCAAAGCAAACTGAAAAAAAGTCATAAACTTACTGTACATTTGAAAGTGGCAAAGGGTGTGAGAATTTACTATCGAAAAATACAGAACAGCATATGTAATACGATTGAAAAACGTCTATATAGTAATCATGCCAGCTATAGTTGTCTGGTTTTCCTGTTTTAATATGTAAGTAATCACTAATCACTAAACATTCCATTACTGCTTTACCTGACTTGGACCTTGTTGTAGCAAATACCTCGTCTCTTCACATACAGTATTTTAAAGGGGAGTGGTCATCCTGCATTTGTATATCCTCAGAATCTGACAGACAAGCATATCTTTGTAAATACAGTCTGTGCTGCATCGGGAGAAGTAAAAATATCCCGAATAAGCGGTTGTCCCAATTAAGCGAGAGGCATTTGAGACGACCTTAGTCACACTTTTTTGTTTCTAAAAGAAAACTAATGAAATCACATCACATTATGATTACATGTTAAATACAGTTTACGTTTAAGCAGATATCCCGATTATCAGTATCCCGATTAGGCGGTGCTGACTATAGCTTACATACAAGCCATTCATTTAAATAGGTTATAAACAATCCCCAGTGTTTTTGTGGAGTAAGCAGCTAGGACCTGGCTGATTTCAGCAGAGTGGAGCAGGGGATTATACTTTTCACAGACCTCCCCTTGTTTTTCCCTACTGTCTAAACCACCCTTGGCATTGCTGCAGTCACTTCTCATTGCATTATATTTCCTTTGAATTTAGCTTTGAGTAACATGACTTGTTTCAATGATCTTGCTTTGGCATTCACAATATAGCTGGCAGTGTGGGTTAGTTGTAACTGTATTTCAGACTTGTTGCCAACTCTTTGGGAGTGACTAAGTGTCACTTGTGGTCTTTAACAAACAAAAACTATCTAATTTTGTATACATGTCACTAAAGGACACACTTCTGACTCATGCATTGAATGTCAGCAATCATCTTTCTACCTTATGTCAGTCCAAGTGAACTGCATTCATTACTGATTGTGACAGCTCTGTATGTAGGCTTATAAAGGATGCTATGCCATTAGGTTACCAACAGATGGCAGCATTTCACTGCTGAATTACTACAGTTCCGAATTACATTATGCCAGTAGGGCAGCTAAATGTGTGCGTGTTCTTAAAACCATTTTTCTTTTTTTTCACAATTCTATTGCAACTGAATTATTACATGTTATACTGGCTTCCATGCAGTTTAGGATTAAAAGTCTTAAGGTTCTATTTTTCATAAATTATGTAAGATTTCTTCCCATAACAAACAATAAGTGCATCTAGGATCAAGGAATCTCTAAAATATATATATTCCACTGGGTTAAATACATCTCTCAGTTTCCTTGGCTTGCCTTCCTCCTGGAGGTCTGTTACTGCTGTATTTCTAGCTTCATTTCAACACAGTAGTGTCTTCAGGGTGAAAGCATTTTAGAGGCTGCAAAGCCTGTCTATCAACGGGAAATCACTGGTTGGTTAAGCATTGCTTGATTCAGAGTTACAATTACTGTACATAAAAATGTTTGTTTTGCATCGCATCATTTATTATTTATTTTACATACATAAGAGATACTCTACTGAGTACTACACTAGCAGTCCTCAGCCAACATTTCTACATCCAAGGGCATTTCTGACAGAATCTAGTGATAAGCTTATTGCTTGGGGACTTGTGGGTGCTCCTCTGTCAGTTACACTGTCCTGTTTTAACACATCATTTCAGAACTGTAGAAGACTTTTCCCCTAAGGACATTTGCTCTGCTAATGGGTAATTACATCACAGAATTAAACTAACTTAAGCTTCTGTGATGCTTTGGGTTTCTCCTGTGTCCATTCATTTTGTATTTTAATATCCCTGTATATACTTTATCTCAGCCCATGGGGTGCTGCTAGGATTAGGCAGGGGTGTATAATGTGTAACACTTTATAATCACACTTTATCAATACAATTAGAAGGCAGCATTTCCTATGAATCCATCCTTTTTTGTCCACAGAGGAGTTTGAGAAGGAGACTGTGGGGCTGTGTAAGGAGCAGCAGCAGCAGGAGGTTGAGGAGATGCTGGAAGCGAGGGACAAAGACCTGGAGGAGGAAGATGATGAAGAGGAAGCTGCAGTGGCAGAGCAGGACCAGCTTTGTGGACTTGCTTCCCAGTACAGCTTCACCTCACTGGACCCCGGCTTCCTGCAGGAGTTCATGTTCAGACAGATGACGTGTGAGTATGTGGAAATGGAAGCTGAGATGACACCACAGCCATGGTGCTTGTGTGAAGCTGGGGTTGATTCTTGTATAGGTTATTTCATTCTTCAGCAACAAGGTCCCATGGAGTGGATCATATCACCTGGTAATGTGCCATCAGAGTCAGGGTGTTGCCTACTAAAGGTCTCATTAAATATGCCCATGGGGTGGGGCTTTTGTATGTGTCACCACTGCTTTTACAAAAGCTTATGAACCATCTAAGATACTGACTTCATATTTCCTGTTCTTCTTTTCTTCTTTCTCCCCCCCCCCCCCCCAAACTCCTCAAGCCAAATATAAATTGTATTAATTGTTGTGACCAAGAGGGGTTTTTTTATGAATGAGTGTTAGTTGTGGAAGATCAGGCATCATATAGTAACTCTCCTTTTTTGGGGGAATTATCTGAAGCTCGAGTACTGCCACCTGCACCATTAATGTATAGAGATAATCAAATCCATCCGCAATAAAACAGCAGATCAAATGATAGTGTCTTCCCATATATTTGCATATGCTTCTGCAGTGTTTCAGGAGCCATTTCCAAACAGAAACATGACAGTACAGCCACTCCATATGGCACTGTGCATTTTTTCTACACCTTCAAGTTTACATTCTGTCAATGTAATTATTTATTGTCTTATTTTTGTCTGCATAGTGAGACAATTTGAACTCCGTGAATTAAACACTAGCTTGGAAAAAGCTATGGAAAAGCATGACAATTTAAAAAGGCAACTGGAAGAGCTGCAGGTAGGCCTTTGTGCTGAAAACTGCTTTCAGAGTAACATACTTGTTTGAATAGAACTTACTCCTGTGAGTTATGTTGCTTGGTATTCCAATTGTTTGTCATAAGGACATGTGTCAAATGTAGTTCCTATCTTTATCTTGGGCAGGGAAGGCCTGACTATCATATCCTTCCCATTGGGCACAGGCATCTCCAAGCCCTATAGGAAATGAATAACTGGTTTTCTTGATAGGTTATAAAACAGTTGAGGTGTTTGAGTCTATTGCATTGGCTTCCAAGTTACCCAGAAGAGCTATCTGGATTGAATACTTTACGAGAAGAGCTTTACTTGAAAGTAGAGCTCTGTGGAAACAACCATGCCTCTGACAGGATGCACTTGTAATAAGAATTAACAGGTTCTTGTTCTAACTGTAAGGTTTTGGCTTATGGACACACAAAACATTTCTTTTAAGACACTAGAAAGACTGGAATTTTACAGTTCACAACCATACTGTATTGAAGACCCGATGACTTGCATTAATAAAGCAAACACTAAAGGAACAATTCAAAACTAACTACAATACCTACCATGCTCATCTCCTAGAAACACTTCCATTATGGATCCAAAGGATTGAATTTGAACTATATTGTATGTTGCTTTTGCTGTTATCAGATTCCCTCATTGAAAGTGCTTTTTGTGACCCCAGTTACAAGAAGTACTATAGTGAGGGCAGATGTTTACACTTTAATCTAAAACTATGAAATTATATGAATTACTAAATAATTAACTTGGAATGTATCCTTGTGTGCTGGGCTGCTTAGCAACAGCTGGCGCCTCGCAACATTCATTTTAAATTTTCAGCACAAGGGGTTTAGGTGGTTAGCACTTTTGTCAGGGACCTTTTATCTACTGGATGAAATATTCATGATACAAACCATGACCAAGAAAATGCTGGAGACGAGTTTTATCTTCTAGGAAATCCTGATGGCAACCAGTCAAAGAGTAAGAAGCTTCAGATGTCGTTTTAATAATTTTTTTGTACATTTTCCTTACTACAGTACTTCTGAATTTTGCACTGTAATGAGTTAATGGGATTTTCTTCTGTCTTTACTTGGGTCTGAGCTTGCTTTAAGCTTGTCCGTAGAATTCTAAGTGCCTGTACTGAACACCCTTATTCCATGTAAACCAGGTGACAGTGTGACCTTTCAGCTCTGCTGGCCCCTCCTTCTCTCTCTCAATATATACGTTGACTGTTCATTGCAGGCAGTTAGGATCTCCAGCAAGCTCAAAGTAAGCCTCAGCTTGGTAATAACAGATATGGAAAAACAATGATAACTTAATATTGCAGAAACAGAATCCAGACTCTCAGGATGATTCAAACAACATAGGAAAGCAAGGGAAATGTCAAAAAAAATCACAATAACATTTGAAGTATTAAAGTTCCGTCGGCAGTGGCTCCAGAGTAAGGGTGGATATGTAAAAAGTCAGATAAATTAATCCTGTTTTAAATACACAGCTGTAACAAGTGCTATATTCACTCAATTATTGTTTTGAGATTTTATTAGGGAGCTTCCCTAAATCCCTAATTTACACAGTGGCTAAATGTATAGGTTTATGGAGAAAAAACAACTGCAAGTAGTGTCCATTTGCTCAAACAGTATAAATTATGATTATGATCATAAACCTGGTTCCCTGAAATAGAAATGTAACCATTAACCTTCAAGGTCACTGCATCCATGATTGCAGCAGACTTGAAGGAGAAATGTCGCTGAGATCTGTGTGCGCAGTCCGTTATACCCTCGGGGGCGGGCATGACTGTGTCACAGGCTCGACTGAGGAGCTTTGGTATAGAATGTTCAGGTTTCAGGGTCTTTAGGAGGTAATTACCCATTAGGTAATGGTTACATTTATAATTCAGGGAAAAGGGGTTATGATGATAACCTTTGACTGAATTTTGGAGAAATGCCAAATAACTATTTCCCAATTTAGCAAGAAAGGCTAAAAGATATTTGTCAGTTGTTACCCATTCTGTGGATGCAGAAAGAAGTGTTTCTTCATATGGACACATTTTCACAGAGCAACGTCAATCCATGAAAGACCAGCTTAACCAAGTGACTATGCTTAAGATTAACAGCAAAATATAATGCACAAGAACTGAGAATGGATTTTTTTGTGTTTCATGCAAACAAAAGCAACACTTATGGGCTCCTTATGAACAACCTTTTTTTACATTGTATTCAAAGAACAAAGCAAAACTAATACATTAAAAAAAACACAGTTTATATATGTTACATAATCTATGAAATGCCTAGATTCCAATAAAATGTTATATTAACTATAATGTTCAGGGATCTGTGCCAGAAACAGGAAATCCATTAAAAAAAAGATCTCCCCTTCTGCTGATGAACTACATATTTGTGCCCAGTGAGATCCAGATATCAAGGATATGTAATACATTTTTTAAACAAATGATTTGCGTAAAAGTGTACTGATAAATTAAAACCTATAAATAATGTATTTATACTTGTGAGTTCTCTGAAATAATATTGAAAAAAAAAAACGTCCTTTTAAAATCCTGTAATACGTATTCACAGGGATGTAAAGATTAAATAAATGTCAGTAGCTATCTACAGCGTTCTGGTTATTAATATGCAATTACGTGCTTTGCAGTAATGGGATGAGCATTTCAAATGGTTAAAGTAATGTAATGGGATGATTGTTTAATGACTGCTCATTATGTGGCTTTACTGTGGAGGCTGTATTGATGACTAGATGAAAACACAGGGCCCTAATTATGACCCCATTGCACCTTTCCTCCTCACCTTGAAAGCTCTGGTATTCTGTTCAGGACTATGACTGCATTAAAGAATAATACAACTAAAATTAGGCAAGTGAGCACAGACAAAGATAATAGGTTCTGAAGGATGCAGATATATTAAAAAGATGGCTAATTTATTGTAAATTTCAATTTTAATGTCCCTACGCCTGCTCAGTGTTTCAAAATGATAAAAAAAAAAACTTTATGCAAATTTCTTTCTATTAAGGGCTGTCAATTGAAAAAAAAAATAAATACGAAGGTATATAGAATTTCTTGCAACAATTGATTGCCATAGAGTTTTGATTGTTTTGGCAGTTCGTTTACCTGGTTAAATCTGGTGTTATTTATGTTAGTTTAGTTTACTGTTTTAATAATTTTCAGTTTTCTATCTTATCGTTGCCTGTAATCACCTGCTTCTCCATTAAAACCAATTTCTGTGTTGCTGGTTTACTTACGACAACTCGCATGGTTACAGTACAAAATCAGACCTCACAAAACCAGAAAACCTTTGTATGGTTCCACAAAGCATATTACTGTATATGTTTTTGTAAAACAGTATACAGTACTATTGTAAAAGTGTAGTAAAGCTTTGAGTAATCATACAGTTGTAAGACACGTGAAATAATTAAAGTATGTACCAGATAGAAAATGAACACAGCAAAGCAGTACAGATTTGTTACACTAACTTTACATAAGGGAAGAGTTATCCTTAGGCCATTTATTATCCCTAGGACTTCACTGCTCCGATGGAGGCTAACATACTGTAGGATGCCTGCATCGCAAGTTTCTAGAGAAATTGCATCTTCTCTACTAACAGGAAAAACAACACTTTGCCCTTGTTAAGATCTGGAATGGGGTGGTGCAACAGTTCCAATCTCAGTTTCTTGTTAGACTCTTAGTTTTAAAGCAGGAGGTTCATATCAGAAACATGCTGGTTTTGACCACTAAATCTTATGTTTGGTTATGTATTGTACAGGCTTGGACAGACGCTGTGATGCTACAACAGATTGAATTCAGGAAGAAGAGGAAGGCTGGCACCTTACATTGCAAAAGGTTTTAGGAAAAGAATGTAGGAGCCCCGAGATGGGGGACTGGTTAGCTTTTGACATATCTTATTTGCCTGACTGTCTTTAGATGTGTTTTGCCCTAGAAGTCAACCTGAGAATCACCCCACAAATACTGCTGATGCAGACTACAGGCCCTGCTAATACCTCTAACAGCACTCGTATGTCATCCAGCTGCTAATGGCTGATGCATTACATGTGTAGCAGTTTTGAATGTGTTAATTTAGTATATATTTATCACGTGCTCTGTAAGAGAGAGTATTTTTTGCACTTTATGCGACATTATAAATAGTATATGTCTTTTGTTAATTGGAGTTTGGTTGAAAAGCACTGTGTATTGTTGATGTCAACCAGTATTTGAAGGAGCTGCTTGGTTGTTTTCTATGTCTTGGTAATGCCCAATGCGTGGCCCTTTATAACCCACTGTAGAATGTTCACAAGACATTCACCCCTGCAAGTTTACACCATTTTTTGTGACAGGGAAAAACAAACTACTAGAGATGTCCAATTAAACAACTGGTGTTAACATGTAAGCACTGGGGTAAATGCCTTGTGAATATGACCCATTCAAGCCAGTCTTAAATGACCATAGTTGCATAAGTAATTTATGTTGTGTTGCAGGGATCTGTTGCCATTTTCATTTCTCTGATACTAGAAAAGAACAATTTGGCATTGATGGGGCCTCTTTAATACATTAATCTAACTGCTCCTACCAACACCAAAGTTTTTTGTTTTGTAAAACAGCCAATTTGTAATCATTAGCAATCAAGTGATGTAGTATTAGAAACTCAGAATTGGAAAATATACAGTGAAGAATGCCTGATGAGTCATGAAGAATTATGTCAGGAGTTTGCATGGCTCACTACATATAATTCAGGGCAGTGATTAGGCACACAGCTGGGATTTATTATACTATTCATATAGGGCAGCATTGTGAACAAAATAACTGGGGAAAGAGAAAAGGCAGCTCCATGGTCAGTGAGATACAGTACTTGGGGGTTTTAGCCACTGGTTCAGCTCCAGTCGTCCATTAGAGCCCAACGGTGCCTAGAAAGGGGCTTATTGAAATAAGTTCTGGTGGCCTCAGCCCATTGACAAGTGAAAACCAAAATACCCAATTACCCTCCAAGAGGTGGTTCTTTTTCAAGGTGGGGCTGTGGCACATTGGAGTTACTGCATGGATACAAAGAATTCACCTATTCCCATGAAATATGAGATTTACATTTGAACCGCTGAAGAGGAGTAGGGGCTGGGATTTGAAAATAAGGGTTTGGGAACATTTGGTTTTGTGCAGTAGGTGGACTACAGTTCTTAACAGGAGGCTGTGACATTGGAAAGAATGACAGTGGGTAATATGTCTTCGCTTATTGTATTCAGCTTAATAGTAGACATTGTGTCCTACTTAGTTACTAAGCTTATTGGAGCTTTCCAAACAGTAGATTTTGGGTATGTCATCTAATTGACGCAGACTGTGCAATATTAACAATTTCTAAAAAGAGCATTTTTTACATAATCCTGGCATTTTAATTGTACAGTATACTAATGGATGTCTTGTCTATTCTGTCATCTTAGACTTTCTTCTTTTCCAAAATAATGAATATATAAACAGTTCTATGTTTTGGGTCTTTTATTTTCATTCAGTCCACAGTCAAACTCCCATTTTAGTCTCACTAGATCTATTATAATGTAAATACATACAATACAGTCAGAAACAATTCTTACAGAGAACATGTTGCAATTATTAACATCCAAATCCCCAACTTGTTCAATTGTAAATGCATTCAATTTGAACCAAATTATTGTATGTTAAATTTATTGTGATAATAAAAATGTAAGTTTTTCCTGCTTACATGTGTAAAAAGAAGTTGGGTTTTGGAAGGGATGTGACAATGTACTATTTGTCATGGTTCACAGCAATTGCCATAGAAAAATCTTGAAGACTGTTGGACCTTGTTCAACTATCATTCTTCATTGTCTCTGAGCTGCTAAACAGGGCAGAAGCTTCATCCCTCTAAAGAGGGAATGTCAATAATGTCTAAAGTCCAAAGGAAGGAAAGCTGCACTTTTGATGTTTATAAAAACAAACATTTTAAAAAAATATGTTTTATAGATGTAATTAAACTGGAATGTATTTCTTACTTTTGTTGCTGATTAGCCTTGTTTGCATAAATCTGACATAGTTGAAATGTAATTGATTCATGCCAGCTGATTTACATATCTCTGTTATATTATTTTGCTTGGATTCTTTCAAATAAAATCCATGTATATGAAAAGTTTGTTTTTTATGGGTATGGCTATTTGATATTCCCTGTTATATGCAGAACTGCGACACGGCACTGGTGAAAAGTCTCTATAGACTTGGAAAAAAACACATCATTGGACTGTGATCAAGCAAATGTTTTTATGTTTTTGTTCACAAACGTATTGAAAGAAAACCTGTTTATATGTGCCTGTTGGCATATAAATCAGCTTTGGTGATTTACATACAAGACAAGTACAAGACACTGTATACTGGCACATCACTTTGTGGTTCAAGGCTGATTTTTGAATTTGCTTAACTAACTCCATAGCCCCTATTTTGAAGTTGCTTTGGTCTTCATGTGTTGATTCCGTATCACAGATTCCACGTCAATTGATTGTTCTATATTGACTGTATATGAGTTGCTTGAAATAGAGTTGCAAGAAGGCATTATTCCATCATCCACAAAAATTACCCCATTGCATTTAAATAAAAATGGGGTTCTATTGTGTTTAGTTGGTTTAAGTGCCAGCAGATCTAAATACTGCTCCTTTAAGTTTTACAAGCTTAACAAAACTGAATTTCTCTGAAAAGACTTGCATACTCGTTTCAGTGCCCTTTATGACAAGAGGTGAGCAGTTTGAGTCCTGTCACCCAAAGTGTGAAAAGAGAAGACACTGTTTTACCATAAGAGACAGGGTCAACTGGACATATTAACTTGTTATAAATCATATTTCATTCAAAATGAAAACCATACTTAGTTATTTCCATTATATTTGTGTCAGTAAAGTCTTTTGTGCACAAGACAAGACCCTTGTGGCAAAATAATATGTACAGGTATGATCTGAGATCTGGCCTTTTGATTGCCTGAGAGTGGCTTCATGATTTGTAATATAAAAAATAACCTGCATAGTGGGTGAATTTTGAGGCCGTTCAAGGAGTGGAATGCCTCACCTCTTGCTAGATTAATGCCGAGACAGTGACAACTGAATTTGTAGCCTAGTGAGAATGTCAGTATTTAGAGATGAAAAGCTATTTGAAAATAGCTTGTCTGTCAAGACATCCACCCCGAGGAATAGATAATATACCATTGTGCATTAGGGATCTGTTAAGAATACAGGACGTGATGATAAAGAAAAAAATTGTACTGCAGTTATTTTAAGGCATGCGACTCTGCTAGCAGAGTAAAAAAACAATTCTAGTTTGTCAAATCCTAGGAGGGATGGGGCCTCCTGGAGGTGATGTGAATACACTTTTAATATGTACACTCTCCTACTTTTTGTATGATTCTTTACTTTCTCTTGCTACAAAATCACAGTTGTTTTGATAATTTATCCTCTTGCACATTAATCAGCCAGAGGATTCCTCTCAAAGTAATGTCATTGACCTCGCTGCTGCATTTCCCTGGGCCAAAACAGAGACATGACAAGATTAAAATGCCCATTCAAAATTAAAGCAACTAGGTGGATAATTAGGAGCAGTATGAATAGGGAAACTGGCAACCTCTAAACAAATGTATTGCAATCAATTTAAAGCACCCATTTTGACTTGAGAAAATAAAGATGACTCAAAACAAATGCAGTGTTATTCTGTACCTTTTGCATAATCTATCACAGGAAAATAGTGTTAGGAAATGCACAAGCCACACTTTTCTGTCATTACAGAAACTGATGTGTCCACAGCCATGTGTTATGTGTATGCTTGTTAACATAATGTTGAGAACAGTTACTGTAGGTGCTTCATCTATTTGTAAAAAAACATTTAATTAGCATTATAAATTTGCTTGATTTCTGTGTCATTACAGAGAGCTGCCTGTGTGGGTATTTATGTGTCTGCATGTGTGGTGTATTTTTTTATTTATTTATTTTAACATCTGCCCACCCCACTATGTTCACTGCATCTGTTACTTGGCACTTCATCAGATCAGAGAGAGAGAGAGAGAGACACAGAGACAGAGAGAGTGCCAGCAGAGGCCAGCGTAGCATGCAGCCCCCCCCGCACTGCAGCGCACACATCCCGCCCCCGCAGCACCGTACAGCCGCCCGCCATCCGGCCCCCCACTCGTCCCACTACCGCCAGGCTCAGCAACCACCAGCAGCAACTCAGCTATGCTGCAACTCTGTCCCAGCCCACCCCCCCAGCCCCCACCGAACTGGGAGAGATCAAACAGCTCCTCAGCATCCTCTGCTCTAGGTTGCTGAACTGAGACCTACAACACTCGGGTAGGGAAGAAAAATTCTACATGTAAATAACTACAAATAAATAAATAAAGTAAAAATAAATATATATATATATATATATATATATATATATATATATATATATATATATATATATATTTATTAGTACTATTAAAATAATTACTATATTTGTACTTTACTGTTTAAAGGAAACTTAAAATGATAAAAGGTTGTGTTATTGTTAGACATTTTATTTCATTAAGAATAATATTGGTTGGATTACATGAGTTAATTTACTGTTAGCTGTTGGAACATTCAGGGCCTGTATTCCTCTGCTTTTGGGCTGAAGAGCACAGACCCTGAATTTATTAAAAATACAAAGGATGTAGATGTGATAGTTCTGTTGGAGACATGGTGCCGTGCAGACGCGCTCACACACTGCCCCTCAGGCTACAGGGAGGCGATAGTGCCCTCTATTAAACTGAGCACAGTCCGGCGCGGCAGGGACTCGGGGGATTATAGTGTGGTACAGAGAGGAGCTGGCCAGCTACATCAGCCCCGTCAAACAGGGCCAAACACACACATGGCTCAAAATTAACAAGGGAATAGCCCAATGTCAAAAAGACATATACCTGTGTGCAGCATACACCCCCCCTTCTGAATCCCCCTATTACAACGAAGAGTATTTTAACACCCTCCACACAGAGATCGGCCATTTCCAGGCCCAGGGGAATGTGCTGCTCTGTGGGGATTTCAATGCCAGGACAGGCTCAGAGCCTGACTGTATAAACACCCGGGGAAACAGCCATGTATTTGGACAGGCCCCTCTGTACCTCACACCCACCACAATCCAGAGAAACAACCCTGACCGTGCCGTGAACAAAAATGGGAGAGAATTAGTGTATCTCTGTCAAGCCCTAGGTCTGTACATCGTTAATGGCAGGATCAGAGGGGACTCTTTAGGGAGGTTCACGTATTGCTCAGCTCTTTGGACTAGTGTAGTCGACTATGCCATCACTGACATGGACCCCTCCTTTCTAAGTGCATTCACTGTCAGGCAACAAACTCCCCTATCGGACCACAATCAAATCACTGTGTTCCTGAAAAGAGGAAGTCAGGCAAGCAACACACAGACACAGCCCAGTAAGCTGTACAATTTGAATACAGATGGACTCCAAACAGCACTGAGGAATATATCAAAGCAATCAGTTCCACTGAAATGACTAACACCATTAACACTTTACTCAACACTCTGTACCAACCTAATATGACAGGACTAAATCTGTCTGTTAATGACATCAATCAGATATTTGAAAAAGCAGCCATAATGGCAAATATTAAAAAGACCAAAAAGAAGATCAATCGGAAACAAAAACACACACAGTCATGGTTTGATGATGAATGTAAATCAATACGAACAAATCTAAGAAAAATATCTAATCAAAAACACCATCAATCTTAGACTCTAAAACACTACAAACACACCCTCAAACAGAAAAAACAAAAACACACAAACAAAACCCTCACAGACATTGAAAAATATGTTGACCAAAATCAGTTCTGGGAAATGTGGAACAATTTAAACCCAACAAAACAACAAGAATTGACGATACAAAATGGAACAGTTTGGAAAAATTATTTTGAAAACCTTTATAAAGATATTCAACAAAAAGATCCAACAGATAAACAAAATGAAACTAGAGAAAAATTGAAATTACTTGAACAATCAATTAAAGATAACCAAAACACAATTGATGTTCCAATCACCCTACAAGAATTAACTAAGAAGCTGCAGGCACTGAAAACCAGAAAAGCCTGCGGCCCTGACAGCATCAGCACTGAGATGCTCAAACACAGCAGCCCTAAATTACAGGAGGCAATGCTTAAGTTGTTCAACATGGTAATAAGTACTGGTTACTTCCCTGACATCTGGAACCAAGGGCTTATATCCCCAATTCACAAGAGTGGAGACAAAGTCGACCCCAACAACTACTGAGGCATCTGTGTGAGCAGTAACCTGGGGAAGGTATTCTGCAGTATCATTAACGCCCGGATACTGGCCTTCCTTACCGAACACAATGTCCTGAGTAAGAGTCAAATTGGATTCCTACCAGATCACCGCACAACAGATCATATTTACACCCTACACACCCTAATAAACAAACGTACACCAAAAAAATAAAGGCAAAATTTTCGCCTGCTTCATTGACTTTAAAAAAGCATTTGATTCTATTTGGCATGAAGGTTTATATTACAGAATTATTCAAAGTGGTGTAGGGGGTAAAATCTATGATATAATAAAATCAATGTACACAGAAAATAAATGTGCAGTCAAAATTGGCAACAAAAGAACTGATTTCTTCACTCAGGGGCAGGGGGTGAGGCAGGGCTGCAGTCTGAGTCCAACACTGTTCAATATTTATATTAACGAGTTGGCTACGATGTTGGAGTAGTCTGCAGACCCCGGCCTTACTCTACACGACACCGAAGTCAAGTTCCTGCTCTATGCAGATGACCTGGTCCTGCTGTCGCCCACAGAGCAGGGGCTGCAGCGGAATCTGGCACTGCTGGAGCAGTACTGTCAGATCTGGGCCTTGGCAGTAAACTTTAAAATGACCAAAATAATGAATTTTCAAAAAAAGGCCAGAACTCAGGGAAACAGATACCACTTCACCCTAAACAACACTACACTAGAACACACCTCAGACTACACTTACCTGGGCCTGACTATCAGTGCGTCAGGGAGCTTTAACCTAGCAGTGAATGCACTAAAGGAAAAAGCCAGAAGAGCTTTCTATGCCATCAAAAGAAGATTCTATAAAATAAATATTCCTATCAAAATATGGCTAAAATTAATTGACAGTGTCATCCAGCCCATTGCGCTGTATGGTAGTGAGATATGGGGTCCACTCAGTCAACAGGACTACACTAAATGGGACAAACACCCAATCGAAACCCTGCATGCTGAACTCTACAAAAACATCCTACAGGTGCAAAGAAAAACACCAAATCATGCATGCAGGGCAGAATTAGGCTGTTACCCAACACTCATAAATATAAAGAAAAGAGCACTAAAGTTTTGGATGCACCTAAAGAAAAGTGAATCAGACTCCCTCCAGTATGAGGCCATGCAATCCCAAGAGCTCAGCCCTGAAAAGAGTCCTCTATGTTGTGTGTTCTTGCTTACTTAACTCGTTTATTATTTGAAGAATGTTTTGGTGGACTATAAGAAGTTCATTAAACTAATCTAGACGGTTGTGGGTTTCTTTGGGAATATGGGGCCATTGTGATAGTGATCATTTTCTACAGTTAGAAACATAATTGACTAAATGGGCTGAATAGTTGCTACAAGGTCATAGTTATAACAAATGGTCACTTGAGCTTGCAAATGGTCATTTCCAGCTCTTCCCAACCATTACAATTTACATTGCTTTATTGCTGGGGCTGTGTGACCCATCATCCATATCAATGGAATTGCCACCTGAATTGAAGTCCATTGCTATGGTAACATTATTTATCCAAAACCATAAGAATTTAAGATTGAACAGAAAATGGTAAAAAAAAAAAAAAAAATCTTACATCAACTGTAAATCAGTATCGATGTATGAAAGTTACTGTCAGGTAATACAGTTTTGGGATAATACATTTGTGTCCCATCTTCATCCCCAGTACTTTGGCCTCCCTGGCTTGTTTATGGTCTGTGTGGCTCATTATAACATTGTAGTTTAATGTTAGTATTAGCATGTTTGAAATCAACAGGTTTTGTTCCAAACGTGACATCAAGTTTTATCTTCATAAATACAACAAGAGTAAACAAATAATGCCTATTCAGATACAATTTGAGAAAGCCTTTTGAGTGTCTGTAGATAAAGATAGCAGGAATTTGTTTGCAAGAAGAAACAAATGTAGTTTAACAGAACCAGTCAAGTAAAAGACAGGAGGAGAGTATAAATCCCTGGATAAAAACACGTGCGCAGACACACACACACACACTCATTTACACACATCTATTACAGGGTCATTCAGACACAACACGTGCGCAGACACACACACACACACACACACACACACACACTCATTTACACACATCTATTACAGGGTCATTCAGACACAAGACGTGCGCAGACACACACACACACACACACACACACACACACACTCATTTCAGGGTCATTCAGAGACAACTTAAAAAGCAGGCTTAGGTTAAAAAAATGAGGAAAATGTATCTAAACAACCCTAGTTTACAAAAATTGTTTAAATCCATCACAATCAATCAAGAACTGTATTGTATTGTGACAAGAATTGCCTGGTATGGGACACAAACATGGGCTGTTCCAGAGCAAACGTGCTCCTGCACCAAATGTGTTGTTTTACTATATATATATATATATATATATATATATATATATATATATATATATATATATATATATATATATATACACATATATATATATATATATATATATATATATATATATATATATATATATATATCACAAAATGATATTATTCATTAGTTTTCATTTCATAATATGTTATATAATACATATTATTTAATCTCTAAAAGTACAGTGAAAGTGTTAAGGGCTCTGAGTCACCGACATGCGACATGTACTTGAAATGATAAACGCTCAATTACAGTACATTTGGTTGACAACTAATATTATGACAGCATTTATGAGGCTGCAAAAGCTGCAAAACGAAATGTTTTCCATGGATCAGTCTCCAACGTGATGACGCTATGGGTCATTCCGGAGAACAGACTTTGCTGCAGACATCCTTCTTCACATCCCCTGCGGAAATATTAAGGCAGTAATACTGTGGAATGACCACAGCCCTCCAGAACAATCTGAACACCTTGCAGACTCGACACTGGATCTGTTTAAGGCAGTAATACTGTGGAATGACCACAGCCCTCCAGAACAATCTGAACACCTTGCAGACTCGACACTGGATCTGTGCTGTCCAGACTGACGTATTGCAATATGAAGTAAATGTAATTGTCTGCTTTTTAATGTTTTAAGCGGTAATGGTATTTTTACCATCAAAGGGCAGTATAAAAGCTTATTAAAAAAAAAAAGACAGCGCATATGGCACATCTGGTCTGTAATGATTTGTAAAAAGCTGCCCAATTAAAAGACAAAACAGTGGGCTCCTGCATACTTTATTAATGAACTGCCATTTGCTGTTCTTTATTTTTTCTGAGTTAGATTTCAAGAAAAACTATTTTTTATTATATTCTATTAAACCAAACACTATGATACAAACTGCAGACATTGCCTTCTAGGGGAAATTGGTACTGTTATTTTGAATTCAGAAATAATGAAAACAATTCAACCCTTGTACACAACTTATTTTGTTCTGCAGTTGTATTGAATCACCTTTGAACTCTTACTCAATTCTTCATATATTTTAGATAGAATACAGATATACTCCCTCTAGTGGGGTGGCCTAAACCACTTAGTTGTTATATATTGTCAAGTCAGGTGTGCTTGATGGCTGTGGCCTCGTTTTTCTATGCAGCGCTGGATCTTTAAAGCACAAGGCTTGATGCATTCTGTAAAGCATTGCGCTGTCTGTAGATAGCTGACGCTGTGTGTGGGCGGAGTGCTGAGTACCGGTTTGCAGAGAGTGTTTCAGAGCGAGGAGCTGTCCATACATACATCCACGTATGTGACTGTTGCATTTTAGCATTCGTTAAATTAGTGTTAAACTTTACAGAACGTAAACAATCACACACGGAGACCCATTTAAGTGTCATATCATTGGCAATTGACAACAATCTAGTCTTCATCTTGGACTCGAAAATATATAGGAAGCATCCTGGGCTGAGGTGTGCTTTCATATCGAAGATTTTTTTCAGACAGAAACATACGTGGCCGTACGGTAAAGGAAATATAATCTCCTTTGCAAAAGGTTATCTCCGTCGCACAAATGAAGAGCGCGTAGACCACCATTGGTAAGTCAATGTAACAAAGTAGGGTTATTTAAATGTAGTTTGTTATTATTATTACTGTAGTAATAGCGATTCGTTTTAGCACTCCGTGTATTTTTAAAGTGCATACGTTTCACAGTTGTTTCTTTAACTTAAGTCATTTGTGTGTAATTTAGGTTTGCATAATGCAGACTATCCAATTCTTGACTCCACATTATTGTTTTTATTTTTTTCCCCCATGCTTTCACAGTCAAAGCAATTTTTTTTTTTTTTTTTTGTGTGTGTTGGGTGGATCATATCTTTTAAGATGTGGTAATTCAATTGTTGCAGCCAGGTACACGACAGATTTCAGCGCTTCCCTTGTCAACCTCAATTAACGTTCACTTTGTAATGTGTGCGGATCATATTGCGCTAAACGTGCTTTGATTAAGGACTACAGTAAACCTGTCAATCTTACAAGTTCAGCATTCCACAGCGTACGTCAAACTCGGATGGAGGTGTTTGGTTTAGTGTTTGCAGCTTTTACCTTTTTTTCCCCCACTTACCTAACCCTTTTAGTTAGATAAGTGGGCTTTCCTGCACAGCTTTGTTGTAAAAAAGGCGGAATTAAGTAGAGATTGGTTGTGTAAGAGATTAGTTAATTTCAGACAGTAGCGGATCCTGTGCCATGTGGTCTGTGGTGCAGAGCTGAATATATTGCAGGCTGTAAGGAGGGTGGGGTTCGACAGTAAAGACAACAGAAGCTGAACCACTCTGTTTTGACAATTACAGCACAATTAGCGGAATTTGACACATCGTTATTGTTACTCAGCAGCTTTTACAAGTGAACGAAATTGTGATAGGGGTAGTTCACAGGCTCATATATATATATATATATATATATATATATATATATATATATATATATATATATATATTTTGACACACATATACATATAGTATTTGTGTTTCGTCATAGTTTTAATTGAATAGTGCACTTAAGGGAGAGAATGTAGACATGTCATCGGTGAATTACGCATTATTATATCAATCAGTATATATTTATTCAACTAAAATACGTTTGTCCAGATTCCAAGAGATGCAGATCTCATGTCTGCTATTTTTCATCTGATTATAAGTGTGGACATATTTTCAGTATGCACTTGTTCTTCAGGCAAACTGGGACTATGTTCAAACGTCCCAAAATCAGATGGAAAATTGCAGACAATTAAAATATTACATACATTCGGGAGAAAAAAGGGAAATAACCTCACCATGCTGTATAAGTGTAGTCAGTATTCTGCCATGCATTCTTATATTTATACATTATTATTATTATTATTATTATTATTATTATTATTATTATTATTATTATTATTTTATCAGAGAGCTGCTTAGAGTCCCTAAATTATTTTCAGGCCTAATTCAAGGATGCTAGTTACTAGCTGCTTTTTTTTTTTTTTTTTTTTTTGCAATTTCCTTTTTTTCTTTCCGAGTAATTACATGCTAAAGTAACACAACCAGTAGTCAAGAGAGGTGTGTGCTGTGTTAACTGAGGGCGATAGTACTTGAAATGAGACTACTGCCATTAAATCCTAAAAAAACCCACAAACCCCCCCCAAAAAAACCCAGTAAAATATGCCTGCTACTGTTAATATAACAACAAGGCGGGTGCTTGTGTGGGAAGCAGCCCACGCAGGTCAGGAGAATCACTGGTATCAATGTGGAAAGCTGGTATTGAGAAACTGCATTATCTATCTGCCTTTTAACTTACTGGTATGGGTGACTTAGAGTACTTTAAATACTTGAATACTCAGATTAAAATCATTATTCATGACCTAAAAGAAGGTAATACTTAGCAGCACTTGATTGTATGTAGCATGTATCTTGCTACCACCATGAAACAATTAGGATTAGGTATGGTTCCGCACAAGTCATGAGTTAAGGATGTCACCCCCCTCGCTACCCCATTGACTTTTATTACTTTGTTTATTGCTTATGTATGACAGCCTGATATGACAGCAGAACTACACAAGGAAAGATAATAACCCTGTTATTTAACATCTGCTGTCGTACAGTAAACAAGGATGTGTATTCGGGAATCTTGTGTGTACTTTTCTCATTGTTGGTAAATGCTGAGGTGCCATGGTCTAGCAATCTGTTGGCTTACCAAATTCCTTTTATAGCACTGTTGTATGTGAATGGTCATTGTTGCAGGTGTGCTGCAGGCGGGAAATGCAATTTGAGTTATTGATCTCTTATAAAGAACAATATGGGTCTCTTACAAATCACAGGGTTGATAAAGATGTGTGCATTTGGAGGGCAAGCCATTCAAACATGTACTGCAGTTGGTATAAACCATGCTTGGTACAGTTATTTTGGCCATAAAGCCGAATACAGCATGGTATGACAAATAAAGCAGATTTCCATAACGTTTCCACAAATACCTACAATTACAGTAGATAAAGTCTACAGAGAATCCTAATTGCCAGCACTGAACAGCCTGCCTCATTGTATTCAAATAATTTGACAATGTGACCTCCTTACCTACACTCTTAAGTTGGTAGTTTATGATGGCACCATAAATATACAGGTCTAGGTGTAGTGGCAAAAATGTAATTTGATAACATGAGTGTACAGTAGTACTTTTTACTCAAACTTCCTAGCGGGAAGTCCTTCTTTGCTTATTATATAACTCATGAATGTATTTTGGGACCTTGCTTAGTGAAATCTAGTTTTCTTTTTTTCTGAGAATCAGCTGCTGGCCATTATGACTGAGATGATTAAAAGCCAGTCATTGGTCCTATTTGCCACTATATGGTCTATCCTGAATCACAGTAAATGCAATTAACCCCAGGAAGGAAACATTGAAAACATTCCCAAGAGGAAGCCATTTAAAAGTTTGAAGCTGTTCTACAGAACTATCTTAATGAGCTTCAACTGAGAGATTTTTTAAAGAGTAGTTTCAGTGTCTTTTTGTTTTAAGTTGTTTCTTTTGCTTTATGTAGAACATAACCTCCTAAACTAGTTTAGGATCTGGCCTACAGTACAGAGTATGAGGCTAATGATACAATAGAGAAACAGTCTGCATCTAAAGGTGCATTCTGGAATGCATATCTATGCGCTGTGCCTCCACAATGGGAGGTTAATGATTAAGGAAGGGTATCTTAGAAAGGTTTTAAGATGATTTAATCTGCCATCTGTCAGTTGTTCTTCAGCAGTGTTGGTGAACCCCTTAGTGAAAAGGGTGGCTGTGAAAGAAGCCTATTAACTTTGGCTTTCAGGTGCCAGTGCTAGTATATATATATATATATATATATATATATATATATATATATATATATATATATATATATAATTTTTTTTTTACTGTACCTTTGTCTCAAGTGTAACAGCTCTGTTTAAAACCACCATGGTAGTTAGAAATGGAATCCCACTGCTTGCCCAAATGGATCCATGCAATAATAATAATAATAATACCAATCTTATTGATCGACTTGTTGAAAATCACTATATGTGTGACAGAGTTCACTATGCCTTAAAAGCATGCTTTTTAAATGACAGTAAAGGTTCTTGAAATTCCTGTTCGCGTGTCGTATTTTTTCGAGTGTTTGGTAGTTTTCGGCATAGTATTTTCAACATGACTTCAGAAATTATCAGGAAAGAAGTACAGTAACATGAAGAACCAGTAATCCCTGAGCAACCACACTTAAAAGCATGTCTGAATACAAATGAAGGCAGTTAGGTATCCCTGCAGCTCAGCTCTTGTAAAGTTTAGGTGTTTCGTGTTCTCTTGAATAAAGTAAATAGCCGGGGCAACAAAATGGCTGGTGCTTTGAACTTCTGGTTATAGATCTGTTTAAAAAACCCCAAGGTGTTATTATGAAAGCCAGTACTGTGAGCAGGGTTTCTTTACATCTTGAAAACACGAGAAACATCACTATTTAAAATGAGGTTTATCCATGATCTTTTCTGTGCACACTAGGGAAATAATAATTGTAATATGGCCCGAAGCAAACAACACAATTAAAATGATGGATTAGCGCTTAATTTGGACTCTTCAAAATCCAACTAAGGTGACCTTTCTGCTTGACTGTTAAAAGAATAAAAGGCAGCACAGGCTCCATCTAGTGTTTCGGCAGGTGCAGTACATTTCAACAATGAGTGCTGCTGTGTGTGGTACAAGAAGATTGGGGTAAAGCTATAATACAGCGGAACACATGCGACTGAGGAATCATTTGTGCAAAATCATGGTTTCCTTGACATCCAGTGGTAAACGATTTCAAGCTTAGTTTAGTTTGTTTGTATTCTGTACCTTCGAAGTGGATCTTTCTTTGGGTCATCATCTACAATGATCACATTCATTCTACCATGAAAAGAAAAGGGTTTTCCTCATAAATTGGGAATCAGTATTCATATACTGTACAAAAGCCAAGGAGTTGTTCTTTTAATAAATAAGCCTCACCGCTTCTGGCTTCAGCATTTTCCAACTTGAACATGGGTGCTACTAGCTGACAGTGTCTGTTGAAGCCTGGAACATATTTTAGTATGGAAGTAGTGTTATTAACTTACATGGCCCAGTGACAGAAGAAAACAAAACTCTTTTGAAACAATTCTCATCTATTTTATGCCCCTTCCAGAAAAATCAACACAACAGCAAATCCATTTTATACCAGTTAAACAGTGTGATGAAAGCGGTATCCATGAGATTTTATGAGTTGCTGTGACCATTGAACATTTCTATATGTGCAAATCTGAGGATACATCTCTGTTTTTTTGTTTTTTTTTAAATGGTATAGGTCCTACAGTGTATTATCAGTATGGTTTGTGACAGAGCAATAGACAGTATGCCCCTAAATGTAGTTTGCTCTCAACACTTTGCCATGGTGCCAGGTATCTTCTGATAATAATAAATTTCTTAGTGCATGGTTCTCCCCAGGAATTCTATACAGCTGGGTGGCAGAACATTATAGCTGGGAGCACTTTTAACAGAAAAATAAATTTGCCTTATCTTAAATATATAATAAGATTGGGGCTCCCGATTCGAGTCCAGGCTATTCCTTTGCCAACCGAGGACGGGAGCTCCCAGGGGCGGCGCAAAATTGGCCGAGCGCCAGCCGGGGGAGGGAGGGTTAGGGCGGCCAGGGTGTTCTTGGCTCACCGCGCACCAGCGACCCCTGTAGTCTGGCCGAGTGCCTGCGGGCTTGCCTGTAAGCTGCCCAGAGCTGTAGCTCTGGGTGGCTGCATGGTGAGTCTGCAGTGTGAAAAAAAGCGGTCGGCTGATGGCACACGCTTCGGAGGACAACGCGTGTTCGTCTTCGCCTCTCCCAAGTCAGCGCGTGGGTGATAGTGGACACTATTAAATTGGGGAGAAAACAACATAAAACTAATTGGCGACTACTAAATTAAAAAATATATATAATACGACAGATAATTTAAATAATGTGTTGTCTTTTGTTGACTATATCTGGTTGTGCTTTTTTATGTTCTGCATTTTCTTTTTCATGATTTATTATTATGGTAAATTACCGTGCTTATTTAGGCACTCTGACGATTTGACTGGGGAAAGATAACGTAGGTTTATATGGAAATCACAAAAAAAAGAAAAGGTAACCTTTTCACTTCCTTTTTAGCTTAATTATTGAGAGTATTGCTTCATTTAAATTGTTTTCTTTATGTTAAGTTTTCAGGGCATTTTGTTAAGTTATCTAGTTTTGTTTTTTGCTGTTCTGCATTTTTTGAATGCAACTGTTCATTTTAACCATTTTATTTACACAACAGTACTCGCACATGTTAGGTCACCATCATAACTGTTGCATGGAACCGCAGTGTAATAATCGAGCACCTGTACACTTAAGCATTTGTATGTCAGTTGACAAGTCTTCAGCTGATATCCCATCACACCTTTCTTCTTAAAGGTGTACAGCCTCTATGCATGATCCCCCAATATCTCTCACAAGCACCTGGGTACATATCTTTACGATATCACAACAAAAGGAATATGTTTTTTTTGGTGCAGAAGTATAGCTATTATGTACTATATATCACCTTACAGTACAATAATATGACAAAAAATGGACTGAATGATAATACCAATTAAAAAAAACTTACCGATTTTCTTTTGGAGTAGTTTATATCACCTGATATGGTCCAGTCCAGTCTTCTTAATCACGACTCTTCAATAGAAATTAAAACTCCCGCTCACTTGTACAGTCTCTTGCTGCATGCATTTACATTCATACTGCAGTTTGATTGGTTGCATCTCCAGTCACCTTCTTTACTTTGCTGTCTTCCACACCAAAATCCTTATGGTCACAGACAGTTCTTCTGGGTAAATTCTCACTAACTATAATGTAGCTTTAAATCCTGCGAACAAGCCTACTGTAATTGTAGTCAAGTTTCCAATAGAAATCTAGAATTTGCTGCCACTCAGTAGTTGGGGTGAGTTTAAGATGGGGTGGGGTGAAGATTAAGTAAACAACTTAATGAAGTCGAAGAAAACAAAAATTCTTGGGCAGCTGGTGTTTTTATTGATTTGATGAAACATAAAGAAATGATAATTGACTTAAAACAGTTTGTCTTGAAAATGTAAAGGGTCTGTTAAGATAATTCTATGCTTCAATGCATAATTCGGATGGTCAGGGGTACTCAATTTTGTTATGTTAGCCTCCGTGCTGGTCTCAGTCGCTCTGTAAATAGTGCAATGAATAGCCTGTTAGTGACCAAGCGTTTAAAAATGCCAGTCATGTATTTTTGTATTGTTGGCTTCTCCGGGTCAGCGGTAGTAATGCCTGCATAGTGAACTTTGTCTTTTGCCTCCTTTTCTGTATCTTTTCATTATCAACCAAAATACATGATTGGCATTTTGAAATGCTTGGTCCCTAACAAGGCTAACATTGCAGGTTATGTTAGCTCTGTTTACGGAGTGATTGAGACCAGCACGGGGGCTTCATTCATTTTAATTAATTACAATAAATGGAAACGATGAAAACCTCCAGTTTAATATTTACTACAAATAGAACCTTGTTTGGAGCGACTATTTTTCTCCAAAGCAGAAGGATATATAATACAATTTGTTTTTTTGAAAAAGGAAAACACATTTTTTTTTAAATTGTATCTGTTTTATAAGCGGGATAACAGGCCAGGGCTTGTGCGTTGTGTTGCAATGACATACGGCTTTGTTGGTTGAAGGCACGATGCTTAGCTTCATGCCTCCAACCCAACCATAGCTTTGTTAGTGCAACACAACGCTTCCATTCCATAATTATGTAACCCTAACACGGACCACCTGAAGGGAGCTGGCGGACCACCAGTGGTCTGCGGACCACAGACTGAGATCCACTGCAATTAATCCGGCTCACATTTTTACCTACTTATCCATGATGAAACTAGCTGAGTCCTATATTCCCATAATTAAAAGCGTTGACCAAATAAACTAAATTATGTTTCTTTTTTTGTTAATCAGTCCAAATAGGCTTTTACTCATCAGCAAGCTCCCAGTGAACAGTACAAGGATAATGGCTGTCTTGGTTTGCAGCAGCTGTTGATACAGTACATTGATTGGTAGTTGTAAACTAGTATTTAAATATTCATTATTAATCAGACTCATTAAATGCAATTTGTAATAGTTAAAGTAATATGAAGATACAGCACAGGTGCTTTGTCGGAGGTGCTGTAATTGAATTTTTCCAATTACAGCTAATAGCTAACAGCTATTTTTTATGAAGATTGCATCAATCTTTATTCACCACCTGTTGGGGATGCACAGTGCAAGGTAGTGAAGGCACATGTATGTATGTCTTTATGACGCACTTTAAAATATTAAGGATGAACCATTAGAACAGGCTGCCAGACAGAGTTGTTGAAGCAGACTATCGGATCCTTCAAGAATAGACTGGATGCTGTTATGAACAATACTGTATAACCCTCTCTGTCACCATAATAAGACCTTTAGCTACCCGTCTGGAGGAAGGGCAGTCCGTTTAGCCATGGATTCCCAGAGGTTTCATTTCCCCTACTAACTAAATGGTTAGTTTTTTTATTTTTATTTTTTCCCTCTCCTGAGTGTTAACGGACCAAGCTTGCAAGCGAGCGAGCATAGGTGGGCCTAATGGCTGTTTTTCGTTCTAGAATTTCTTATGTTCTTATGATATGCAGATATCCTCTTAGTCATGACTTTTGTTGGGACATTTTTTTAGCACGAGGTATTGAGAGTATTAGAAATATTTTATTTCTACAGTATATGGGAGTGTGTAGGTCATTGTCATCTTCTACGCTTTATCATGATACCAAAAAAAATGTCATTTTATATTTGTTATTTGATTGGCTCTTGTAATGCTTTATTTGCATATCTCCCTACAACCCATTTGTTTTTGAATTTATTGCTTTCACTCACCTTAACTCGAAAGCTACTTGTTTTTACTTACTCTCCTGAGCCTTTCTTTTTTTTTTTTTTTTTTTTTTTAATTTATTTAGTCGTTGGCAATGAGTTTTTTATTATTTTCTCCCTAATTTGAAATGCCCAAATATTTTGAGGCTCAGCTCACCGCTACCACCCCTGCTCTGACTCGGGAGGGGCGAAGATGAACACACGCTGTCCTCCGAAGCGTGTGCCGTCAGCCGCCCGCTTCTTTACACTCTGCCGACTCACCGTGCAGCCGCCTCAGAGCTACAGCGTCAGAGGACAACGCAGCTCTGGGCAGCTTACAGGCAAGCCCGCAGGCGTCCGGCCAGATTACAGTGGTCGCTGGTGCGCGGTGAGCCGAGGACACCCTGGCCGACTTAACCCTCCCTCCCCCCGGACGACGCTCTGCCAATTGAGCGCCGCCCCCTGGGAGCGCCCGTCCACGGTCGGCTGTGGAATAGCCTGGACTCGAACCAGCGACGTCCAGGCTATAGAGCGCATCCTGCACTCTAGCGAGTGCTTTTACTGGATGCGCCACTCGGGAGCCCCTAGACTCCTGAGCCTTTCTGAAGTCAAAATACAGTTGCGCTGTACTGATGAGCCCCAAAAAGGGCGAAACATGTATGCAGCTACTGTATTTTGACTTTTAAAACGCTGTGAATGTAGAAGCCGTTAGGCAACTTTCACGCGATTTGATTGTCTCTTGTAATGCTTTATTTGCATATCTCCGTACAACCTATATATATATATATATATATATATATATATATATATATATATATATATATATATATATATATATATATATATACATAATATATATTTTAGTATAGTCGGCTTGAAACCTTGGAAATCGTAGTTTCACAGAAGAAAAGATTTGGAAGATTCCTTAATAACCCACGTGTTCACTGGTACAGGACCTGCATCAGTTGTTATCTTGATTGATTCTTCATGTCATTAGGGGTGCAGGAGACTGATGAGTCAACAAAAGCACAGTGTTTGGGATCTACTGAGCTTTGATTATTAATGTCAGAATTAAATTGTACTACAGTAAAGTTAACTAGAAATGACCCTGTTTAACAAGTACATATGTATAGTAGATGTTAGGAGGGAGCAATATATTTTCAAAAAACATTTATACCCCCAAAGAAAAGTCTTCAGTTTACTGTAAGTGTTGATTTTAATAAAATACTGTATGTTTTTGGATGTTTGTCTGACAGCAAATTACTTGTATAAAATCGTGATTTAGAACCAGCATTCAAAGTGGTGAGCACAGGAGGCAAGCAAATCCAGTTTAATTCTAATCTAGTCGGTCAGTATGAGGTCCCTGATCTCTGGTATAGGAACACAAATGTTTTCTTTCAAACTATGTTTTTAAGATCTGCTCCAAAATAATCTATGTGAAAATACATACCACCCTTTGAATGTATCTATTTAAATTGCAAATAAAGTTTAAAAAAAAAAAAAGAGAATAGTGTTTGCTGTCAGCGGCAATACAGTAATCAGAACAGCAAAAGCAACCAGTTACCGGATTGAATGACAAGTTGTGGAAATCAAACAACTGGATGCAGATTGCAGATTACTTTCAATGAGGATTTGAATAAACTTTATAAACACACTGTGAACAAGATACTGAACAAACAGCACGATCAGTGTTAACACATATAGGCTACTAGATATTAAAAAAAAAAAAAAAGCTTTAGTACTTTTTCCAAAGCACCGTAAAAGTCATTGTCTAGGTCCTTTTTTTTTAAATTGTAGATAAAATTAACCATTTCAACTGAAATAAAGAAGCCTGAAGGCTACTAGAGCATGCATTGAATTCTGAGCAAACTGCATTACTCATGGAATATTGAGTAAAATTCAACTAGTGCTACAGAGAATCAAGAAACAAAAGAGAAATGGAAAAACTGAAACTTTTTTTTATTTTTTTTTTAACACAGCCATTTTCTCGTAGCAATAGGACCCTCCTCATAAAAGGGCTCTGCATGAGGAAAGCCTTACCAGGCGGTAAAGCCCTCTTCTTTGGGCTCTATTGCTGAAGTGGAGCTGTGGCAAATGAAGGATTTTCATGGGAGTGTGTGGTAGAATACAATTGAAGCATCAATATAAATAACATCAAAAAGCATCTAATGACCGCTGAATAAACCGGAGATGCAGATGTATGTTTTAAATCGACATCTACATGTTTATTGACATTTACTGGTATATGAACTACCTGTGTACAACAGCAATCCATGCATGACTGGAAGGAAAAGGCAAGGTTGCCTGTGCTTTAATTGGTTACTGAGATGAGATCCATGCCTGAATTCTTGGGAATCACAAGTAGTTTTGAATATTTCAACCAGTAAAATTAATTCTGTAAGCATTGATTTTGCATTTAAACTTTATTGACTGAAAGCTTTTGTCTTGGCATAGGGCATGTTATTACTGTAGTGCACTAAGGATGGTGCTCTGGGATTAGACAGGCTTGCACAGCAGCATGCAAATGAAGGGAAGGAAGGCAGTAGGATATTTGCATTAGGATCTGGTGCAGCAAGACTGTGTATGAAAGGGGTGGGGTTCGGGTTCCATGGTCTAAAAAATTAAACAGATTAAATGCACCATCACGTGGGCTGTGCAACAAAGTTTACAGTACAGCAGTAATAAAGAGAACATTACCGCTTCATAATTAAATTACATTCATAATTTAGTTTGCGCAGTGTCGTGGCTGGTTTGATTTTAATGAATCCAATTAGCTGCCTCTATGAGAATGCCTGTCTTTCTTGACAAGCATTTACTGCAAGTAATTATTTATAGCCCTTTTGGATAAAAATGCATAGTTTGGTCCATCAAGCTATTTCTGTTGCCAGTTTTAGTGGGAGGGCTTTGGCAAAAAAACAAACACAATGAAACTGATACTGACTTCTTTATGGATGCTTAGTACAGCTAATTGAATCAAAAGCATATACTGTATCAATCATTGACATCCTTTTTGATGTTTAATGAATACATACCTTCCACTTTATATAATCACATGTGTACCGATGAATTGAATGTTATACAGTTACATTTAGCAGCACTGTAAAGCATTACTTTCACTGTGAAAATTGAATGATTGAGATATGTGTCTCGTACTGTTCCTGTAATGGAGCATTGGTAAAAACCTCCCAAGGTCTTGCTGCTTTCAAACCTCTTTGTGTTCAGATGGGGCCTGCTTTACAATCAAACCACTGCATAGTAAAGGCCTCTACACATTGGATGCGATACGACGATAAGTATCTTTCACACCACACGCGACACGACAGGTGACGCAGGAGTGGCACCAGGGCGACACAAAATAAATAGAATTGAATCCTATTTTTGCGATTTGTCGTGTGACAACCTGGAATTAACCAATCAGAGAACAGCTTCAATGCACGTGGTCCAGCAAGGTGAAGCAGTATCCAGAATGTTGAAAAAATACCCAGAGCTTTATGACAAAGGTCATCGCAATCATAAAGATACAGATTTGAAAGACAATTAATGGGAGTCCATTTCGAAGGAACTGGATAAGCCTGGTATGTATGATTTATTGCCATATATGTTGAAATAGCGTCTGAGAAGACACTCATAATTTCCACATCATGTTGACGAATATGTACCAGTCTTGATCATAGTTTTGTCAATAGCAATTTGTAATAGTTGTATAGATCTGGAAGTTTTCAAACCTCTGTGTCGCTTCTGGTGTGTATGGTCATGTTGCTGTGAAAGTATCTTGTTGCCCAATGAAAAATGCATCACGTCTGGTGTGTAGCAGCCTTAACCAAACAAAAGTTTTTTGAGTTTCAAGCAGGAGACGCAATCGAAGTCAAGGTCACCCATTGGAGATCGTACCTTCCAAGTTGCCTGTCACTACTGCAATACTCCATACACCAATCATCAATTAGATAGACAGCTCTTTGGGCTGCTCCCCGGACACATTTATTTTCTCAATACCTTTACTGTATTGCTTGTGCTTTTCTGTTTCTGACTACATATTGGAATGAATACACGTAATGTTCTCCTTTTTTTATATTTAACTTGTTTATTAATGTTATTGAAAAGCAGAAATAATTAAAACAGCGCTAAAACAAACATTGTCAAATTCATGAAAAGCATAAAGTGAATTAATTTTGCATTCAATCAACAGACAAATTAACGTAGATAGCAGCTAAAAATAACCACATTTTTTTTCAGAATGGCAAAGCTGTTACAATGGGCTGCCTCTTAGACTGTCAAGAGTCATATTGCGCTCAATTAAATTGAGAAGGGTGATCTCATGGGTAGTGGCCCTAAGCTCACCATGATTCACCATGGTTTACTGGCCCTTGAGGATCACATTCTTTTATGAACTTGGAGAGATTGCTCCCTGAGAATTGTTCAATGGTGTATAGACTGGTGCCTAACATATCTGAAAGAACTAGAACTTGACATATTGCTGTTGTTATTTATTTCTTAGACACCCTTACCCAGTTGACTTACAGTTGTTACAAAATATCACAATACAAAGTATCACATTAGAGATACGAGCAATTTTAAAGTACAGTAAAATCAGTAAAATCAATAAGATTAGTTCTAGCGCATGTTCTCTGCCTATGCACGGGGCATTTATGCAGAATGTATTTTTGTTGGAATTAAGCCAGGAGACACAGGTGCTAAACAGCCTTGTCTTTTTCGATAGAGTACCAAGAAATCTTTAGTGTCCACAGATTAGACATCAAATACAGAAATCATCTGATAACAGTCCTCCCAGAGATTGGCCTTTAGAGAGCTACAGTACCAGATAGGATCATGGAGCCTACCCCTCCAAAATCTAACTTGCCAAAAAAACGTAGTTATTGCCAGATGCTCAGCAGCAGAAATAGACTCCCTCATATTTGTATTTTGTCTTGCAATGATCTACCTAGAATATTGTGTTCAGTTCTGGTTACCTCGTTACAAAAAGGATATTGCTGCTCCAGAAAGAGTGCAAAGAAGAGCAACCAAAATTATCCAGGGTTTAAAAGGCATGTCGTATGCAAACAGGCTAAAAGAATTGAATCTATTAAATCTCAGTTGAACAAAGAAGACTACGCGGCGATCTGATTCAAACATTCAGAATCCTAAAAGGTATAGACAGTGTCGACCCAGTGGACTTTTTTGACCTGAAAAAAGAAACAAGGACCAGGGCTCACAAATGGAGATTAGATAAAGGGGCATTCAGAACAGAAAATAGGAGGCATTTTTTTATACAGAGAATTGTGAGGGTCTGGAACCAACTCCCCAGTAATGTTGTTGAAGCTGACACCCTGTGATCCTTCAAGAAGCTGCTTGATGAGATTCTGGGATCAATAAGCTATTAACAACCAAACGAGCAAGATGGGCTGAATGGCCTCCTCTCGTTTGTCTTATGTTCTTACCTGTAAACAGGGAGAGTAATTGTCTTTATTTTATGTATTACAGGTCATTCAGAGTTATTGCATACATGGCAGGAAGGCGAGTGTATTTTTTCCTACAAACAATGTTTCATGTCAGACAGTTTATTTATGAATGAATCTAGACAGCAATCAAAGGCATATTTTTCTCCGTATTTTGAGATGTGCTGGTATCCTTAAAAGACTTCTATTACCGGCAACAATCCTAGTCAGACAGTAGGCACTCAGCAGGGTACAGGAAGAGCAGCAGGGCCAAGTTACTAATTCCCCAAACTGATTTATATTTCTCTGAGCAGCAACCTGGGGCACCACTCTTTTCCTTTCTCACAGTTGACATTTGAATACTGTAAGTTTTTAGAACACATTGCTGGCTCAAATGGACGTCACTTTTAAATTCCATTATTAACCTCTGCACTGGTTATTGCCTGTGGATAGTTGACCTTGGTGACATTATTTTTCAAGATACTGGAACTTGATTTATCGAATGATATATATTGGGAGCCTCTTTTCCCAATTTGATAGACCTGTGCATGTATATTTGTTGTGAGATTCTGGTTTGTCTTGGTGTAAATATATCTTACTGGCTTTAAGTTACTTGTGGTCCTACCAATATAGAAATAAAAGCTCAAAACACATTCTTCTACATTTCAGTCGCTGTAGATTCTAAGCTGTTTAATGTATTAAACTGTCATTTAAAGCAGCAGTAGTCTTTGAACTGCAGTTTTATTTTTCCAGATGATAGAAGCTGGCTGTGTGGGGTTTGGCAAACCTGTATTATCTATCTTGAGTTAAAAAAATCCCAAACAGCAGAGGGGTTTCAAGACATTTCTTTCAGTACAGCTTACGCTATACAGCGCTTTGCTGTCAAGATGGCGAATGAAGAAATTTGCCTCTGGTTAACATGAGCTGGAGAGGGGGGAGGGACGGACGGTGCTCAGTTTTTTCGAAATTAAAATGATTAGTGTTAGCGTATATTTTGTTTCAAACATGTTCTACCATAGCACTTCTCTTACATTGTCTTGTACACTAGGTATTCAGTACCTATTTTATTGAAGCACTAAAACTGCCCCAGTGCTTTGGATAATAAACCCTAGAGTTGCTACCTATAACGATTTGGTTGGATTTTAATACAACAACTTTTGTTTAATATGCATTATACAAATAAAAAGATTGAATGAGTGACATTTAATGTGCGATTGCAACGCAACTCAAAAACCTGCTAGTGTGCACACAGCGAGTGTATTTTATGTCTTAATGTTTAACATTGCTTGGAATCCCATTTTACAGTATCTCAAGACTCAAGTGAGGCTAAACAGTGTTAAAGAAAATTGAATACCATTGAAAAATTGAAAGTCAGTCCAGGTTTTCCCTAAAGCTTGAAATGAGGAAACATGTCAGAGACTGGAGAAGCTGTGTCTTTCTGGAGATGAGCACAATGAGCATGAGAACAAAGGGACTGGGTAGATTGGTGCTGTGATGCTTCAGTTTACTATTTACAGCATTCACATGCAGAGTTTGTACTTTTCATTTAGCCTTTGCCAAACTCAGAAAGGTCAATCTGTTGACCTAATACACTATCGGCTTGTAGAAGTGTTGAACCTCCCTGTGTGTTAGATATTGATAACAGCTTTTCTGTAAACACACACTGGGAACGTCTCTGTCATAAAGGGATCATTGAGGCTGTGTTCGAAGGTTCGTTCACTAGTCAGCAATTCAAAGGTAGTTTTAAAACTTTGAAGGTTCGTCAGGCGGCACTGTGTTTTTTTTTTTTTCTGTTTTCTTTCTCTTAACAGAAACCATATATTATAGTAGGGCTGTCAGTTAAGCCTCCAAATAGCAATCGATTAATTAAGCACACAATCCCATCGTTTGAATAAATATCGATGATTGTACCACCCACATACATTTTTGCTCCATTCCTCTCCCCCTGATGTGATTATTTTAATATCATTGCTGTTAAGTAAAGGCTTGTGCACAACAATTGAATGCTTGGGGTAATTACGCCTTGGTAGCGTCAGGGGTGGAAAAAAAAAAACATTCGCAACAAACCTAAAAGCAAGTTTAACCTACTACAGGGTTGTTATTAAAATATTTATTCCAAACAGATTACAGTACTTTGGAATATAATCTATATAAACTAGACACAAGTTTATGAAAAACATATTTTTTTATTCAGTGACAGCAGCAGCATCTTGCATTGCATCTTGTTAGTACTGTACCACCTAACCTTCACTATCTGTGAAACACACAATGTGGAAATCCCTGCTTAAAACAACAATAATAATAATAATAATAATAATAATAATAATACATTGATTTACTTACCACAACATGCACACCCGCTATAGGAAGCTGATTGTTACTCCAAAATTCCGTTTAATATCACTGATAGGTTTTTTTTTTTTTTAAACGTTATTGGATATTTGTTAAATATTCATTGTATAACAGTTCATTTTGAAACCCCAAAGAAGCGCAAACTGTATACAGTCAGTTTTTTTCAATGTGCGCAATGTATCTACAGGCTGTTTGCCAGGAATACAAGCCAGTCGTCCTGCTATGGATTCAAGGTGGCACGCTTTTTTGTTTGTTTACATCGAATGCACAAAGGTGCGTACTTGCAAAGCATTTTCAAAGCTGAGTCGCTGGTAGGATGGGACCAGCAAATCGGATGCTGGTTAACACGAGCAGGAAAAGAAGAGCACGCCCACTGCTTGTCTGTGTGTTAAAAAATGCTATGTGATTGTAGAGATGATTTTCTATCTTTAGATAGGAGAGGAATGATGTTTCTATAACAGAAGCAGTAGCAATGAATAAAATAGGTAATGCTATAGTGTAGCTAAATTTGACAATTGATATTTCAGCTGAAGAAAAGTTGGTAGTTTGTGTGACAGGGACTTGAGATGTGATGATTCTTTGACGTTGCAGGCTGTACAATGTTTTGTTTGCCTTTATTGGATTGAATTGGTTACATTTCCTGCTGAGTATTTTGATGTATAGACACTGCCGGGAGACTTTCAATGACTGTATATATCCAGTTCAATCTACTGTTGAGCAACTGGATGGCATTCTAGGAGCAGACCTCAGAATAGTGTTCACCAGAATCGTGCAGGCTTGGGGGATGTAAAATGGTTCATGCTGTGATGTAGAGTGCTGAGCTTGTTAAATGCCACCCCTTTAGCAGTTCTGTATCTGAGCTGCTTTGCAGATGCATTACATTCATTTTAATGAATGTAAATAAATGACATAATATGTCTGAAGACCTGGTGTCTTCCAACCAATAAATACACATTTTATGACGCCCTTTTTCTTTATACGTAACAGGGAAACTCCTGTCAATCTCAAGGATGTTAATTGCAGTGCTCCATTTATCACTTTTACCAGTATGGCCATAGTGTAATGTGGAAGGTTAATGGTGTCTAGCAGTGTGTCAGCTACTTGAATGGATCATAGACCTCATTGTTTATTGTACTTTTACTTTAGCTCTGTAGCATTCGGAGAGGAAATTAATGTTGCCGTTTTGCTTGTACTGTTAAGGTCACAATACAACGTGATGATCTGGTCACGGTATATATTTGAAGGACTACAACTTGCATTATGTGTAATAAAATTAAAGTATTGTTGATGGACTAATTTGATATACAAAACCTAAATTAAATGGAGAGCATATCATTTTACCAACAGTATACTGTTTCACATCATTCATCATTATACAGTAGACTGCTTGGGCTCTTTCAGCCAGTATGAGTGCATATTTTACCTTCTGTATTCCATGACACATCACAGGCAAACCCCATTCATGACATCGACCGTGCCATTTTTAGTAGTAGTTCACTGCTTTTGTTCATGGATCACAATATACGATCTCCCACAATACTGTATAATACTGTTTCGTAAGTAATATGATTCTTCTACATTCCACGATTTATAGTAAGACCGAGGGGAAGTGTTTGCTGTGAAGTCATTTATTAAGGTCTAATACTCTATGGTCTTTTTAATCCACTCCAGATTGTCCTGTAGCCCTGTGGCCTCTGTGCCTGCAGGACAGATCCAGACAGTTTCATGCCTGACTGCCTCAGAACTCCCTCTTCAGGGAGGTATTTGTGTGGAATGGGGTATACTGCTGGTTAGCACCCGAGCTGGATTTCAGCTCTGATCAACTTTCACTGCACAGTAACCAGCTGCTCTGTTAACTGCTTGCACATCCTGTAGAAAGGTGGAAGAGAGATTGCTTCTCTTGAAAGACAACTTCATACATGAAGAGGCATTTATTCAAATGAGCAGTCCATTGAAAGCAGTTTTAGTCAATGCAATAATACAGAGGTGGCCAAACCACGGCTCGCGAGCCACATGTGGCTCCCAGTGAAATGCTGGGTGACGCACAATTTGCGGCTCGAATGAACTGAATGAAAAGAAAGTAAAAATAAACACAAGTTTATTATTTTACTTCTGTATTAATTTGTATTTTATTATTCTTTCTTCTCTCCCCTTCTCTGTCTTCAGTTTCTTTGAGCCTGCATGTTCACTGCAAGGACATTTTGTCACTTGATGACCTTCGACACCGCGCACTGGCGCATACGTATTTGCATCACTTCAAGTGAAAGCCGGATGTGCAGTTCATAATTTTGAATTAAGCGCTTGTTCGTTTCGTGGAGACCATGGCAATGATGCTTCAAGCCAGAATGGGAGGATGAGTAAACAGTGTTAAACATGTGTCTCATCTGCAACAAATCGCTTACACACTGTAGTCTGTAAAAGGCGAGCACCCTCAAACGTCATTATGAAACAAATCACAACAAATTTTCAACTGAATATCCTCCAGGACTTGAGGAGAAACAAGCTACAGTAGCTTTTTTTTAAAGTACGTTGCTGCAGTCAGCAGATGCTCCTTTTGGTGTTCAGTGAAGAAGCTGATGAAATGACTCAAGCAAGTTTTATATGATGGATAGGGCTCTTCATTTTCGATTTTTATTTTTGGTCACGTGGTGTCCCTTTTTAAAGTTATATTGAGTCGACTGTTTCTTTTATTTTAAAATTATTTTTTTAATTATTTATTCAGAAAAACCATATGAGCTATACTAAGCTTGTTTACAACGGCGTCCTTATGAGAACAGCAGCCAGGTTACAGTTTTCAAGAGAAAAAATATATATAAACACACATGACAGTACAACACATAGTATTGTAGCGATCTCGGTTAACGCAGGCAGGTGCATCACACAGGGCGAGGCAATCCACACACAGGCGGAGGGCGGGTGCGAACCTGGGACCTCTCACACAAAAGCAGTGAACTACTAGGCTGGCTGTGTGGTCCAGTGGTTAAAGAAAAGGGCTTGTAACCAGGAGGTCCCTGGTTCAAATCCCACCTCAGCCACTGACTCATTGTGTGACCCTGAGCAAGTCACTTAACCTCCTTGTGCTCCGTCTTTTGGGTGAGACGTAATTGTAAGTGACTCTGCAGCTGATGCATAGTTCACACACCATACTCTTTGTAAGTCGCCTTCGATAAAGCAAATACAGTCGCCTTCTGTAAGTCGCCTTCTGCTAAATAAACAAATAATAATAATAAAGCATAGCGCCGATACCACTGTACCGGCAACATTACTGAAAGCTATTCCTCTTTTCAATCATTAGTACTAACCTTAACTTTAAAAGGTCAGTCACCGACCACCCAAATCCAACCTAGTTTTTATCACAGAATTTGCTGATTTCCTTGCTATGCTCTCTGCTAAATATGATAGTTATTATACTTGGATATTTTAATCTACATATTGATAGTGACTCTGATCCAAAGTTAGTGGAATTTTTAAGGCTCTTAGATTCCCTGTTCAGCATTTTAAAGGACCTTCTCACTGTCTCATATGCTAAGATTAATACTGCCTACAGCTACGAACTCGCAGTCAACTGATGAGGTAGCAGACACTTGAAATGTCAGGACTGCCCAGTCCCTGACCACATTCCGGCGCCTTCTTAAGACTCACCTCTTCAGACAGCACCTGTAGAACTCCTCTGTTTTTCACCTGGGACACTTATCACCCTTCCTTAAATGCGCTTTACTTGCTCTTATCTGCCCCCTATTTTACTGCATTTAATCCTGTACTTCAGAGTACTGTAATCTGCCAAGTGTTTAATCTGTAGTATTTTGTATTTAATCATATCCTGATGTAACTATCACTGACACTGTTATCTGCTGTATTACTGAATTGTATTTTGTCACACTTGTACTTGCTTGAACCAAAGTCATTGTATTTATCTTGCTCTTATTGTATTATTACTTGTACTGTGATACTTGAAATGTATTTGTTTACGATTGTAAGTCGCCCTGGATAAGGGCGTCTGCTAAGAAATAAATAATAATAATAATAATAATAACTTTCTTTGACAAAGTGGCCCCAGTTAAAACTCCCTAAAGCTTCCCTCACCTTGGGTAAATCCAGATTTTTGCTAAATGAAAAGAGAAGGTCATAAACTGGAAAGCTATGAAATATATTACTATGAAATCTGGAAGCAACATCAATCCTCAACTTTTAAACGTGAGGAATTTCTGAATTACTTTCAAAATAAAATTATTAATATTAGGAATCACATTTCCACGGATGGCTGTCCTTTTGAATATGCAGTGTAATCAGATTAGTTTTGCTATGGAATCTTTCCCTCAGACTACAGTACAAGATCTCAATAAATTGGTAATGCAAATTAATTCTTCCACTTGCTTGTTGGATCCAATTTCAACCAGAATTCTAAAAGCAGTTTTCAATGATTTGAGTGCAGTTATCTTGGCCATAATAAACATATCGCTGTCCTTCTGTTTAGATTTTGTTCTGTTTTTATATTTGCTTTTTTAACTGAATTCTAAAGTCTGTTTTTCCTTAATTTCTATACATATGAATTGTATTTTGATTTTCTTCTGTTTTGTCCTGTACAGTGCGTTGATATACTTTATGTATACACTATATAAATACAGTATTGATTGATATACACACACTGTGCATACACACATTTGTCAAATAAACACCTTTTTGAAATGTGTTTTTTTATTTAATTAAATAATACTATAGAAAGGGGCTAGAAAAATGTGTTTCAATAGGCCAATTCCTTTATTATGTAGAGTATCATTCAAGGTTTTGCTTACTGTATTTGCTCATTGTATATTCCATCAAAGCTCCATAAAAAGTTATCCTATTTGCTCAACGATTAACATTTTAAAAGCATTCCTTGATCTTGTATTGAATGTTTTCACAATTAAATTGTAATTCAGTTTAGTGCCTAATATTTATTTTTCTTCTTAAATGGCTCTCAGTCTAGTGTAAAGTAATATCAACCAGTCTTTTGTGGATGGTGCATGCTACAGTTCTGCGGGTTTATGGAGTAAAGGGAAATGTCATTGCTGATTTAATTATTTATGAAGAGGTACAGTGTGCATATACAGTTCTACTTGCTCAGTTAGAGAGCTTATTTGGCATTTCTGGCACTGTCCTTAGTTGGTTTAGGTCATATTTCTCTGAGAGAAAGCATTTTCTCTCTCTGGGTGTGTTTAGGTTCTTTACTGGGACAGTTTCCTCATGGGGGCTCCCCGATAGATATATAGATAGATAGATATCCCCCCTGGTCAAATTCTTAGACATCGTGGTGTGAAATTTCACCTCTACGCGGATGACACTCAGATTTACTCGCAAACTAAACCTGAAATTGAAGTGGCTGTTTCCGTGCTTACTAATTGTATAACTGATATTAAACTTTGGATGCAACAAAATTTTTTGCAATTGAACTGTGATAAGACTGAGGTCATGTTACTAGGTTCTCCGTACCGAATGCGTAAATCTAACATTTTAAGCATGCCTATCAATGGCGTACAGACTGAGTTTTGCTCTAAAATGAAAAATTTGGGGGTCATTTTTGACCCTAGCTTAACTTTTGAGCCTCATGTACATAATATCACCAAGATGTCCTTTTTTTATCTTTTGAATGTCGCCTGGCTACGCCCTGTTCTCTCTGTGCCTGCTGCAGAGAAACTGGTCCATGCCTTTGTCTCATCCAGACTTGACTACTGTAATGCCCTGCAAAAAACTTAGCAGCCAGGGTTCTGACTCGGTCTCGATCTGGTGATCATATTACCACTGTTCTGGAAAAAGCGAGATTTTAAAATCTCGCTATTGACTTTTAAAGCTTTGAAGGGTGTGTCTCCCCCTTACATAGCTGACCTTTTGTCTATTTGTACCCCTAGATGCAATTTGTGGTCCACTGACTTTTTTAGATTTAATGTTTTGATATTTTTCTTGTATTTTATTTTGTGTTCTTGTGTACAGCGCTTTATGATGACTTGTCATGAAGGCACTTTATAAAGTATTATTATTATTATTATTATTATTATTATTATTATTATTATTATTGCTGTTGTATAATGGCAGTTCAGTGCTGGTTCTGAATTATTCAACAGGCTCATCAGTTGCTTTTGTTTTTTTACTGATGGGATACCACTATCTTGGTCTTTGATCAGTGAGAGCCTGTGTCTGCAGATGCTAGTGATTCTCAGGGTTTTTATTATTTAAAATATTGAAATCTCTGTAACACAGGTTTTTAGCAGGGTTGCTTTTTGAATAACTCTTACACCATTTGATTCTGAAATTGTGCCTTTTTTGTGGCCTCCAATGACTAACATTTGAAGACCTTATAAAAATAAATGGAGGTGAAAGTAAGCCAAAACATTTTGTCAAGGTCATTTTATAGTTCGACTTATCAAAACGATTGTTTAGGCTACATCATTTTAGCTTTTATTTAAGCAAAAGAACTTGCAGTAAAAAGGAAAAATATAAACAGAAAAACAACCATGAGATGCTTCGGAAATCAAAACGAACTATACAAGGTAACACCACTCGGAAGTAAACATTTCGCCCGTAGTTTGGTTCATATTCTGAGGAAACAAGTAGAGCAAAAACAACCTTCATTTATTGACCCGGTCAGAAACAGTAAGCTTGTTAAATCGTAACAAGTTAAAAGTACAAAATTGCATCGGTGTGCTCATCAAGATATTAGCAGAGTATTTGTTTAGGTTGTGTTAGCTCCATTCAAAAATAAAAACAATGTTATGGATTATTTGTTTGATCATTCTGACTGTTTATCACTTTAAAATGGTAATACTAATACCTGATCTATATTTAAGTCAAGATGGGGGGTGAGGTGGAGGATGGGACTGAACAATAATACAGTACCGGTGAGAAATTAGTTACTTTCACCTCTGCATAAGACACGTACAAAATAGCAGTGTGGCCATAAAAAGACTCTATAAAATGGCACAGATTTAACAAAAAAACTAAGTGTTTTATTTTTTTAAGTACAGTGCTCCCCCCCACCCCCACTAAAAATATGATTCCGAAAGTACAGTATAATAAAGAAACTGCCATAGTAGAAGTCACAGAGCACAGATGAAAACAACTCTTGATCAAACCACGGTAGGCAAAGAGGTTATTTGTAGTCATACAAAATGCAACATAATACATCTGAAAAAGTAAAAGTTGGGTTTACATTCACTTTTTCTGTCACCATAGAAACCATTAACTGTATGCAATAAATTATTTTCCTTCAGGGACCAACCTTACCTTATGACAAAGTGTGACGGCTCACAAGCCAATACAGTTAGACCATGTAAACACTTTCTCATTAAATGTAACTGCTTGAAGGGTGCAGAAATAGACCCCAGTAGTGGTATTAATTGGCCAGTAACTGGCAGAAAACGGTTTAGGCCTTGTTATTGCCATTTCACAGCACCACGTGCCCACTTCACAATTTGTGTTAAATTGGACTCTATACCTTTAGTGTAGTCGTGATGTTCCAGGTTGGAGCTATGCATAATTGATGTACATTGTTTCACATACAAAATGTAAGCATCAAACTGACAATAAATCATAATTGCTTGAACACTGAAGGCTGAATGTTAGGACAGGAAATGCAGAATTCCTTTTTTATGACCTACAACTTGGAAAATCAAAGATGATACTGAAAATGAACAGTACATATGGGATCCAAATGCCAAGCATATGAAAATATTTGAAAACAATCAATGATTGTCAGTTAAAAAGCCCATTTTGATAGTTTTAGTTCTTAGCCAGGATTGACTCGGGGTGTAGGTCAATTGTACAGGGTTTTGTGAAAATGTACATTGGTTGCATTTGTTTTGAAGCCTACTGCTGCTGTCGATGGGTCAAACTCGATATAAGCTAGTAAAAGACTACAGTACAGAATCAGACAGCTAACAAGACATGCAAAGGAGATGAGTGATTTGCTACATGTGAAGTAGAGTGAGGTTTTATTGATAAATCTGTTGTGTAAGCAGATCAATGACTTCCTTCTGTCTGCATGCAGTATACGAATAGGAAAGACTATTAGTGTCTAGCCCTCATGCAGATATACTGTAGCAGGGCTTTCTGGTGAACAATTTAGGAAGGGGAATATACAACATAACTTAACTAAAATCTATATTAAACCAGTCTATTTTGAAGTGAATTTGTTTTAATTAAAATATTTTTTGTGAAAGGTATCCAGTGTTTCACAGAACAGAAATTCCTTCAGTCCTATACATGGTATCGGTGTCTTCAGAGTCATCTTATTGATTGCACATGGTAGTTCTTAAGTTAGTTTCAGAGGGAAATAAAGGGTCAATTTTACATTCCTGCGTGGACTGATTGTAATTTTACATTCCTGGGTGGAATGATTTGTAATTTTACATTACTGGGTGGAATGATTTGTAATTTTACATTCCTGGGTGGAATGATTTTGTAATTTTACATTCCTGGGTGGAATGATTTGTAATTTTACATTCCTGGGTGGAATGATTTGTAATTTTACATTCCTGGGTGGAATGATTTGTAATTTTACATTCCTGGGTGGAATGATTTGTAATTTTACATTCCTGGGTGGAATGATTTGTAATTTTACATTCCTGGGTGGAATGATTTGTAATTTTACATTCCTGGGTGGAATGATTTGTTATTTTGGGTTTTTTTTGGCCTGTTTCCAGTTCCTTGTTGAGACCCTTTTTGTTTTTAATTCACTAAAGACTGTTCCAGTTAACACTAATTGCACATGGCTCGGTTGCTTTCTGATGCTTTAGAAGTGTTTTTGAAGCTGTGATGCCGATTCCCATTGCCTCAAAACTCATACATTGTAGACCATTTCTACAAGGATCGATACAGTTCATTGTAAAATACCCAAATCAACACAGAATCAGGCCTGCACTATACTATGTTGAAGCAATGGTTGATTATGGCAAATTTATTGTTGCATTGCAGCCCCTGACCTGGAAGTCATTACAGAGCTACTTCTGTTTTTTTGTGGCCCAAGAGAAATATTATTAATGGAGTGTGCTACTGCAAATCAATTACTGTGATAGGAGTAATTGCAACCACATGGCAAATGAGGCGACTAACCTTGTGATCTCTGTTTGGGGAAAGTAAAATAAACAACTTAAACAAATGCTAGCTTGTTGGTGGGTGGTTTTAATGGTCTGTGCTAACCCACGTTATCAGGAACATTATATTGCACAGACTGTTGCTTCATACAGAGATATGCTATCATGCATTTTGCAGCACTCTGGGTGTAGTATGCAATGTGAACTTTTCTGTATTTGTTATAGTTTTTGCACTTACAGCATAAAACAGTCGATCATTCCGGTTTACATTTACAATGTGTTGTAGGCCTATGTTTGTGTCTAAAAGAATATATCCATAAATATTTAAATGAGGAAATTTGAGTTGCAGTTAATTTCAGATGTTCACACTATATGTAACGTATTGCCTTTTTAAATGTTTTTTGTAAGGAGCAGTACAGTTATTGACTTGTGTTTTATATATATATATATATATAATATATATATATATATATATATGCACTCTTAGTGTACTGTGAGCAATTAACTGAAGCAAGCAATTTGAGTGTTTCTGCAGTGTAAATACCAGCAGGTATGCTGGATTAAATATGGGGTTAAGACTACTGTGCCCTCCCTTAATGTCGAACTGGAATATAAATAAGTATGCTTGCGTTTTAGTGTTCGTAGTTGACCTGCTAATTTAGTATTCCAGTTTGGTTCAGACTCCAGTCTCGTTGTAGATGTTATAATAAATGTTACTGTAATGTCTTCTGTCCTTTCATATTAGAACAGCAGAAGAATGATCAAGAAAGCAAGTGTTTTGTGATTTTTTTAATTTATTTATTTATTTATTTTCTCTGAACAGAGAGGGAAGTAATTGATTTGAACATCAACGGGCCACAAAAATCATATACATTATTCTATAAAAAAATAGAGATTTCTCAAATAGGCCAAGTCCTGGTCTGGGGAAGGATGTACCGTGCAACAAAAAGGCAGCTTGCGGCCTGTTTATCGTCTGACTGCGGCCCAGTGTATTCATTCCATTTTACTTATGAATAATGTATATCGAAAATATTGTTTTAAAACTTTGTTGACTTGCTTTCTCTCATTTTTCGCATAAAAAACAGCACACCGTTTTAATTAGCACTGTGGAGGGTAATTGCTTCTCATCAACTTCAGCTCCAACTCATTTCATGAGTCTTCCTCTCTTTTCTCAAATGCACAAACCTGCTGCTTTGAAAGGACCCATTCCCAACATAGGAGGCTTGTTGCTAGGGAAGTGACGTCACTGCCCTGTGACTTTTGCTACATTGCTGCCTGGCTGCTACAACTGAACAACTTGTCTGCTAAAACAAAAACCGCTTCAGCAAGTAGATATTTATTTTGCTTTGCATTATTATGTAATGCGTGTCTATATAGTATGAGTACGATATTAATGCTTTGTTTTTAATTGTTTTGTATATCTTTGTTTCTGATGCGTACGTGCAGTACTAAATAAAATGAACAGTAATTTGCTATGCGGCCAGTGATAAGTTTGGTTGTGCACGTTTGTTTTAGAAGCATCAAAACGTCGCACTGTAGTGGCTTCAAATTTGATAATTGAGGAGCTAAGGGGAAAAGTGGCTTATTTGACTTCTTTCCCTGATCTGCTTCAGCTATTCAATCAAACAGTATAGAAGGCTTTGTGACCTGTTTTTTAAACCAATGATTCCACTTTAAATCATTGTTTTAGACCTATATTTTTTCACTGTTTTGACCAATTGCAGTACTTTATCATAAAATCCAAACCGTCAAAGGATGTCACTACCCAAATTCCCTCAAAACAAAGTAAATGCAGCTGTCAGAAAAACATATTTTATTTGAAGTGGGATGATGGCCTCATTGGGAAGGTCAATGCAGGGCTGTCCAGTTCCTTGAATTTTGAGAATACAGGTGACAAAATCAAAATGCCATTGAAGAGGCTCAGCTGGGCGTGGGAGCATTTAAAAATACCTTTATTTGGCAGACACCTTTATCCAAGGCGACTTACAGAGACTAGGGTGTGTGAACTATGCATCAGCTGCAGAGTCACTTATAATTACATCTCACCCGAAAGACGGAGCACAAGGAGGTTAAGTGACTTGCTCACGGTCACACAGTGAGTCAGTGGCTGAGGTGGGATTTGAACCGGGGATCTCTTAGTTACAAGCCCTGTTCTTTAACCACTGGACCACACAGCCTCATTTACTGTATGGGAAGAAAATAAACATGAATAAAGGGTTGAACGCTGTCTTCACATATCCCCAAATTCTGATACTGAATATATTTAATCACATTGGGAACCTTTTTTTGGGTCATGGGGGCAGATTAAATTTGTAAGAAAAAAATTCGCTACTGTATGGAGAGGGTGAAACTACAGATAATTGAGCTGAACTCAACATCGTACAATAAAGCACTGTGATTTGTATCTCAAGCACCTCTCCCAGGCACTTGCTGCCTTCTCATCACCTGCTGTGCTTGAATCTGCTGGAGTCGTGGTGAAATAGAATCAGTGTGCCATGTGATGTATACTTCTTCAATTGAGCCACTTACAGTATGCTGACACAAATGAATCAAGAAACTTAAAAGCAATGAAAGTAAAAGCTCCTGAAGCCAGCTTACATTATATCATCAGGTGTTTGAATGAATGTGCCACAGGCTATGGTTTTAAATAGAAGAATGGTGTCTTATTTTAGTCTTTTTATTTCTGTATCAGTGTAATCTGGTCCCAGCTTTTTTATGTAGGCATCCAAGGTATGGATTGTTTCTGCTCTACCCATTCAGTCGCTTCATGTTTCTTTAATGTGGGAGGAAATGAAGTGGTAAATGTAGGACATCCACTGCTTTCAAGATGTACTCTGGTTGCTGAGGACTCATTTAACACAGTGGCCCATCTTATTCAAGGTTTAGCGGGCTGGTTGTGATTTGGCATGGCTGACCCCTGAATGGACACATTAACTCTTACTCCCTAAGAATTCATTTGAAAAGATATCTGGCTTAAAGCTTTGGTTTTCTCCAGTGAGTAACTTTGGGGGAGTAGTTAAAACTGCATTACATTTCTCTATACTATGTACAATACTATACTAGTGTTGTGTAATAATGAAATGCTTAGTCATAGATAATTATCATTATCTATTATTAAAAAAAATATCATAATCACCAGATCAGATCTCTGTGAACAGTGATATGCATCACAAAACTACCAGCAGGACTGACACTGGAAAAAAAATGGGCACTGTGGCAAGGCGAAAGCCCTTAATGTATACAGTCAGTGTGTTTGTGGGAATGTAAGGTTGGCAGGGATGGGGTTAAATCTATCCCTGCCAGCTATCAAGACCAATTAGCATCAATTAGGAAATTGATGCTAATTGGAGACTGGCCACATGTATAAAAGGAAGCAAAATCCATTGTTTACTGGAGGCGTTTTGGGGTGGGTGTGCGTTTGTGCTGTGATAGTGAAGGCTAATGCCCAGCCTACACTAGTCTTTGTTTAAACCTATTTTGTGCCATTTTTATTTTGTTCTCTGTTTGGTCTTATTTTGTTACAGAATTGTGTGCATATGCACTTGAAACTGCAGCTTTTTGTCTCTGGGTCTAATTCCTGCCGGTACCCAGCCTGGGCTTTGGTGCTACCCTGTCGCAGGCACGCTGTACTTTTCAACTGGAGGGCAGTTGCAGCACTGTCTATCGCATTGTTTGAGGTGCTTGAGTGTACTTTTAAAAAAATTTAAATAAATAAATGTATGTACTCTATCTGTGTATGTATGTAGCATGATAATTCAGTTAATCCTTTTAAGATGCATTATAATTAACAACCCCTTGGAACCTTTTAGCAGTGACTTGCAATATGTTTGTGTTTAGTGCCTACAGTGCCTCTATTCAAGTTGAGAACCATGGGCCTGACGTAGTAAAGTGCGTGAGAAATACACCCAACTTGAGAGGTAGCCACTGAACTCTTCGAAACAACATTGTGTTTAGATGTATTCCATTTTGTGGATTTATAGTTTGAGCATGTTATTTTAAAATCCGCTCTAACAGAAAATAGAACAGGCTATAGTAGCCCACGTACCGGAGATGGGGAACCAGGCAACAATATTTGCATAACCCTTGGCACAGTGTTACTAAAGTCATGATTTCATGTATTCCAACAATCAAAAGTGATGTAGACTCTCATACAGATTCCTATTCTGCATACTCTTCGTTTTGTGTTTAAGTGAACCACACAGACTCGCACCTTTTACAAAGAAGAGGGTGCACACATTCCTTTTGAATCCAACGGGAATTTTCAAATGTGGGGGAGGAGTCGTGATTTGAGAGCTCTTGTTGCCTTGGCAACAGTTCTGACAGCTCACATTGCATTTAAAGAAAATGTGTTGGTTATCTTTAGCTCAAACCAGGGCAGCAAAACTAGACATTTCATTTATAAAGCTTACAGTTTTGTTATATTGTATACATCATTCCAGTGTAAGACAAATTGCATTATAAGTCACTTACAGGTTCCACTATATCTTATCCTGTCTAGATGTCATGAAGTCCATGGAACATAAGGCACAATTCTAAAGTTAAAACAACAACACTTTTAAAAATGTAATAGCAGATTCTAAGTAGGATGTTCATTTTTGATTATTTTAAAATGGTCGTTAGTCAGCCACACACACATTCAAGTAAAGGTCAATCTTGAGTTTCGTCTTTGGTAAGCAAGTAAATGTAATGAACGACTAGTACAGTAGCCACCTTGCTGTATATTTTTTAATGGCCGAGACTGAGCTTAAAACAGATCTCAAGCTGGTCATAGACTGATATTAATCAGTTTGCAAGTTGTTCATCACCCACAAGCAATGCATCTTTGAATCAACTCTGTTTATAATGTTTTCAAGCTTTCTAAGCAGCCTGTCTTAAAGGTTGCTATAAATAACTTATAAACCAATTACACCCCTCCTTGACTGTTAAACATGATGCAGTCTTTTTAGAATCTCTTGTTTAACAGTAGAGAGCCCTGGGTCTGTATCCTTTTCTTGAATTGAGACCATTGTACTGTGAAGTAAGTGGTGCCCCAGGGTATGGATCCTTGCAAATTCATCCTGTCTTCCTTTCCCATCAGTCTTGACAGTGACAGCTTTTTACCATTACAGTAGATGCAGGTGCCAGAATTAATTGAACCAAGTGCATTGGACCATTCTACTCGGATGTGCAAGCATTTGGAGGCACTACTGTATGCTACTGAACTTGCAATTCTACTGGTGTTTCTGAGGAATGTAGTTCAGGCTTTGTCCACTGGAGAGAGCATTTAAAATAGCTGTTTATTAACTGCTACTGCATATTCAAACTTTCATTTCTACTGAATGTCTTTTAATTTCCAATTAGAAAAATGCACACTTCTCTTTCTTTTAAGTAGTTTAAAAAATGTGTGTGTGTGTATATTATATATATATATATATATATATATATATATATATATATATATATATATATATATATATAATTTCTCCCAACAACATTTGAGAAGGAGCACTATACTGCCTGTCTTCTAGTGCTGGACACATTTATATTGAAAAAAACAATAATGTTATGCCATTTGAAGGAGAGATTTCAGTGTAATTCAACATTGGGAAAAATGATTCTCTTTCAAGTGTCAAAAGATTTGCCCAGGAGCTGTTTAACAGAAAATCATTATTATGTGTTTGTTAAGCCCCTTGTAGCACCTTGATCAAGACTGTTCTAATTTTATTTGGTGTGTTTCTCAAGGTTAACTCCTTACATTTGATCTCCAAAGGACTGTTTTATTTTGATGTCTAATTTTAATAATATACCTGTGATTAGTAATCATTATAAAGGAGTTGAAAAGGTTTTGCCCTACATTTCTGCCAGTTTTAACTAATAAGTAGTATTTTACCAGTTGGCGACCCCCTAAACTAGAGCTGTGCAATCTTTTTGTTGTGAAAGAGCGGATGACCATGGAGTGCTTTAAATTGTTATGACTGTTAGTAAGAGCCACGGGTCTGTCTGCACTGACAAGATCTTTATAATCAAGTGCTTTTGAAGTTGTGGATAAATTCCATAAATTATATTGATTTCAAAACTTTATTTCAGTAAATGTTTTCAATAACAAGTGTTAGGTGTATTACAGTAGCAAATGCCTTGTACAGACAAATGAAAGATTTATTAAATGAAACTTTACTTCAAATTTTTGTCAAAGATGATCATTAAAAATCGTATCGTGATCCATTTCATGGATTAACGATCACTGGCTCAGGGCTGTTTAAGCTTAACGCATGGCCTATAACTTCTTGACTGGCTTTCTTTCTTTTGCAATTAATTGTCTAATGAATTACAGCATAGGGGAAACAATGTATTGCGAGTCAGAAAGACTTGTGCTGTGTTGGTTTTTAATTAAAACCAATAATGCTGAAATGTAGGGGTATATTTTGGCAGACTGTGTATAGTGCTGCTGTGAAACAGACTAAATATACAGTGCTCATATGTTCCAGTGAATAGTATTCAAAATGTTTATTTTCTTCCTGTAAAATAGCGAGAATTTTCACAATTCATTATGTATGTAAGTCGAGTAAAACATTCGGTCTCTGAGGGCATTTCAACATCATTCATCTGACATGTTGGGGTTAAAATATTTTCTTCAAAGCTAATTTCCGCCACCAGCTAATTTCCGCGGGATCCTGACACAACCACTCATTTCTAAATACTCAATGGCACAGGCTTCTAACAAATATGGAAATTACACACCCTGCTAAATTCAGGATACTAACCTTAAATAATAATATACAGTAAACTCATTTTGTGTCATTTGTTTTGCTTTAAATGAAAAGTTAACCATGTTTATGTATGTGGGGTGCATTTGCACCTATTTCGCATTATGTATTGCCACTAACGAAGGGTTAATGTTGAAGCACATTGTTAACATGTTATTGGTAGCAAGCTACTGTCATTGCAGTAAAAAAGGGTTTGCATATGTAATTACTTCTGCTACATTAACTGACACTTGGAGGTTAATTGTTCACAAGGTTAACAAGAACTCCACCTGAGTTTATTTTTCCCAGCAGTAAGTTAATGTGAATTTTCAGGGCCTGTTATTTATCTAGCTGCTGGCAGTGCAAAAATATACAACATCCGGCAAGCTTTTATGTGAATTATAAAACATTATGACAAGCCATCACCACAGGCACAGGGTCTGATGGCAGATTCAACCTTTTCTGTTCGCTATTTACAGCAGCCCATTTGTATTTTCCCCCTCAAAAGGCTATTAAAGGTTGCACATAAACTGTCTTGGCTTGCTAGATTATTAATTTTTGGGGTATTTTGTCTTGTATATAATTAATAACATGGCTCCAAGTGTTGGTCATCAGATGCTAAATTATTAGGAAGTTTATATGTAAAGTTTCAGAGCTAACCAGGATCCCTACAGAATCAACCATAGCCAACTAATTTAAGACAATATCATTTATAAGGGCAAAACGTTTGGGTGGATATAAACTTGATATAAAGAGAAAAATAATATTACTCGCAGGTACAGAAGCACTAAATGATGGGCATCATGAACACCACCACACATCATAAAGCCGCGCAATTTTCATTAGGGATTTTTTTTTTTTTGTCAGGAGCATTTTAGCCTTAATGCTCTACTGGGTCTACATTGTTTCACTGCTCTTAATTCAGTGGTTCCCAGCCGTTTCCCAGGTAGGGACCACCTTTGTATTTGGATTTTTTCCACGGACCACTTGGCACGCATTTTTTCAGTATTTTTAAACTAATTTGTATTAGTTTATTTGTGTATATGTATAAGTACTTGTAGAAAGTAAAATACAACGTACCTAACTTAATGAGATTCCTGGGCTTGAATCTTCGCTACCAGGGGCGGAGTACACCAAGCAGGCGTAGATTACGCCACCGTTACTACTTCCAATTTAAGCCCGACTTTAAAAGTAAATTCCAAGCCAAGTACACCAAAGCAAAACCATCCCTGGCGTAGTATCGACCGCGTTGCGACCGAGGCGCAGCAGAGAAAGGAAATTGCCATAGTTTCACGTCTTAGCTTTCGCATTCTATAAGCAAAAATGTCAAGAAAAAATAGATTTACAGATCATGAAATACGCACACTGCTGTCTCTATATAAAGAGAACAAGGACATTCTTAATTCTAAGCTTAACACGACAGTAATATTTAGTCAGAAGGATATATTGTTGGCTATTATCTATCGTATGCTGATCCCTTGGAAAGTATATATAGTGACCCGTCTTTTAAGGGCAAGTACCTCGCGAGGGATCGCACTACAAGCAGTCGTTCTGTCCACATGGATCATGTCTCTTAGCAGGTTGTGAAAACATCCACTTGCTAAAAAGCTTAATCCTAGGAGTGCCTGTAATTCAGCAGATAAGGCAGCATTCCTTTGGTTCAATAGGTCATCCCGTATTTCATCTATAAGATGAAGGAGGTTCTGTCTTGGTAATCGATAGCGCTGGTAGAGCTCAAGATCATCAAACATATCCAATGGATTAAGTCTGTCCCGTATGATTCTTTCGCGACACATTGCACGGCAGTACTGTAAATCATTAAACCAATGTAGTATTCCACCCATCTTTGGCTTTTGCTAAACTAAATGTTGTTTTACAATATTCGAAGCTGATTTGCTTTTACATTTAACTTTCTGCCTCTATCCCCTATGTTATTTGCCTGTCTACGCCAGCCTTACACCTACCCGCTAGCAGTCGTACAGTTACAACCCCTTTACGACCTGAATAAGTCTTATGTCTGCTTGGTGCACTCTGCAAAAACTAATTAAACAAATTAAACCTGGCTGAATAAACCCATATAATAACATGGAGCTGAAGTCTATCATTCACACTGGTACAGTTCACAAGTCAAACTACAAATAGCCTCTTTTTGTTTTACATTAACTTCTGTTACTATATGCAGCTAACCTCTCTAAAAACATATTGAGATAATAGGTAGGCTATATTCCTATACCCTGGCAACACTGTAGCACATATATTGTTGAAAATGAAAAGTACTTTTTTATTTTATTTATTTTTTATTATTTTTTAATTTAGTTATTCCAACCGAGTGATGAATATTCAATGCATGCTCTACTTTTATGTGGAGCGAAACAGCGCTGGGACAGCTAGATTATGTTTCTTTTTATTTTCCTGCAGTTCAGTGAACACAAGCAGGAGAATGAGCACCGATTAGAAAGCAGTGCATTTATGGGAATGCTAGATTTTTTTTTTAAAATAATGCAGGCTAAAAAAAAAAAAAAGTCTAATTTTGACAAGACAAATGTGCCTTCATAATGTGTAAGTTATTTAGTCAGTATTTGCTTCACATTAGAAAGCTTTTTCAGTTAATGGCGGCTTTGAAGGCGGTGCTTGGTATTGCATCAAATGGAGCTGTAATATACAATTTTGAGCTGTATATTAATTTATAAATACACCCGTAATAAAAAGAAATCAAAGAAAGGGGGAAAATGCAGATTACATAATATCTTATGATATAATGTGGTTACCGCTGTTTGCGTTGCTTAGTAATACATATTGTGGTAGCATAACGTGATTGTGTAGAAATGGGCAACCGAATTTTGGAAGTTGTTTGCGGACCATCTGGAGTTTACGCACGGACCTCAAGTGGTCTGCAGACTACAGGTTGGGAACCACTGCTCTAAACCTGATTTTGCTGACCTTATTTCATTGTATTTGTTATGTGAAGAACTGTTGTTACTTCAATAGAGCAGCAGGATTACTACAGAATTAAAGAGCGATGCTATTAGATCATTTAAAATATACCCCACTGACTTTGTAGCCACCCTGTAATACCTTTTTTGTACTATTATAGTTAGTTGCTCATTAAAGCAAAAGATTGTTGTTGCATGTTGATTTGCCAAAGCCTGCAGTTGACTATGCAGTTTCCATCAACAGCAGCCATTAAATCTCCACTACTTTGTCCATTTTTAGGTCATTGTTTTAGGAGTTTAGGTGTTTGTTTGTGTGTAGGTAGAATGTGCTGTTACACACTAATGCCCTTTTCATTTATACAAATTCTCACAGAGATAAACATGTATTGTATATTCAGAATTATACAGGTGGTTATAACATAATTCCAACAATTCCTTATAGGATTGTCCTGGAATTAGGAAGCCAAATGATCAACAGTATTGGTTTGTGTGTGAAGCACTGAGGGACACTGGATAGCTTGTGAAATGATGAAGCGTAATCTATGAATCGATAATGACTTTAAAAGAAGGAAGAGCAGAGATGGGAACTATTGATCGTATTATTATTATTCAAGTGCGTGTGTGTGTGTGTGTGTGTGTGTGCCATGACAGCTCCCAGTACGATCTAATGAGTTCTCCATCTTTGTAACAGCAAGCAACAAATCAGAAGGATATCTCTCCTGTGACACAGCCACTGTGCTATTAAATAGGGTTTTCGTGGTGATTGATCGAACAGGATGTTTGCATTGCCAAAGAAGTTTGTCGTGAACACCTGCTGCTTGTTTGCTGCGGTTTCTGTTTCCTACATTACTTGAATTCTATCTAATCCTATTCTTCCTTCTGAAGCACGTAAGACAAAATGCCTGAGAACAAAAACCTTTATGTTGTATGTACACTAACAGGCCCAGATATTTGAGAATGGCCTTGCGAGTGAGGAGGCCCATGAAGTTCATGACTCAAGTGCTACAGGTTCCTCTGATTTGGGCTACTTTTAACGTATCTGTTGCTTGTCACAATACATTGCACAGGACTGCAAGAGATCCTTCGGCATTCTGGTGATTTTCTGCAGATGATGGCACTGTCTTGATTGCCATCTTGATCAGTGCAGCCACTGCGTTGAGGTACGAGCTGGCCACATGACACTTTATATATTGCAAACTTTCACTCTTTGTACAGTATGCATGTTATTTTGATGTACATGTGTACTGTGTAACAGACTGTGTTGTCTGATTCTTTGATCCATAGAGACAAAATAAGGTCTACATTTTCTAGAGTGGACACTCGCTTTCAGCTTTGCATCGAGCTACTGCCTGTTACACTAGCAAATTGGACTTGAGAGCTACATGGGGTGGAGGATGCATACAGTGCTATAAATTGCTGGACATAGTCCTTTGATTTGCTTCATATTGAACATCAGGAAACATACAAAAATAAAGTTACCATATGAATGCTTTATTTGAAGGTGCGCTCTAGCTAATGCCCAGAACAAACCTGTCTGCAAGCCCTGGGGAGGTTGTATAATCCGGATCCCTCCAGACTGATTAGTCTTAGACACAGTATTTCTTAATACATTTCCTAATCATTCATCATTTAAGAAGCTTTATTCGCATGTGAATACTGGGCATTCAGACATTCGTTCTCTAATCAGATCCAGGCATTTCAGTGGAGAGCAGACCCCTCAAGATTGTACTGGAGAGTTTAATTGGATTGTGATACATGGATATTCTTTCATCAGCCTTGCTGAGTTGGATTAGTTTGGGGATTTTTTTTTTTTTGTGGTTGTGAAAGGTGTGCCTGCACTGATCATACAGTAGCTAAACCTGACGAGAGAAGGTAAGGTAAATGTTTTACATGATGCTTTCACTTCTCAGAATAGTGGGTATTCTGTTTCTTTTACCAGTAACAACTAAAGTTTTATTTTTGTATTTCCTCTTATAATGGTGGTTATAAACCGAACACACAATATTTTATGTATTGCACATTGATCTTGAACTGATTTTTTCATTTATTTTGCCATGCTTAAATGATAAAGCACACTTTGTATTAACTGTTGGCAATCAGCTAACAAACATGTATGCGCTTGAAATAGTCATCCATCAGATCCCTAGTACTCTTTAAGTTGATCATATGGTAGTGAAATGGGGCTAGGTTTGTTTAAAGGTACTATTAAAGTTTATACTGTAGTAATGTTTAGCAGATTTGGTTTTCTTTTATTCCTTTTATTTTTGTTATATATATATATATATATATATATATATATATATATATATATATATATATATATATATAATATATACACACACTGTGTGTGTGTGTGTGTGTGTGTATATATATATATGTATATATATGTGTATGTATATATATATATATATATATATATATATATATATATATATATATATATATATATAAATAAAATCTCCCTATGGTATTGTTTGGAATCTGACAATGGATTTATTTTATGTATATGGGCAGCAGTGTGGAGTAGTGGTTAGGGCTCTGGACTCTTGACCGGAGGGTTGTTGGTTCAATCCCAGGTGGGGACACTGCTGCTGTACCCTTGAGCAAGGTACTTTACCTAGATTGCTCCAGTAAAAACCCAACTGTATAAATGGGTAATTGTATGTAAAAATAATGTGATATCTTGTAACAATTGTAAGTCGCCCTGGATAAGGGTGTCTGCTAAGAAATAAATAATAATAATAATAATATATCCTCAGAACTGCGTAGTGAATTGCAGTTACATATAGGGTATTTGTTTTTAGCATAATTATTATTGTATCTGTTTGTAAGGAGATGCCTGGTTTACTGATTTATTTATTAATTTTTTTACTTAGGCCTAGTTGAAGCCTGGTTATCTGGACAGCACACAATAGGTTTTCTTCCTGTGCAGCAAACTGAGCATAACTCTCTAGTGCAGAGGATCTCTAGCCAATAGGAATTCATTTTACTTTGACTTGCTATCGTGATCAAGTAATGTTTTAACACATAAATGGTGACCATGTTGTCCTGTCTCTGTTGCACTTTCTTACAGAACAACCACGATTCAGCTGATGATGAGGGCTGAAAGCTCTTTTGCTGAGACCAGGATTCCTTCATGCCAGACGTATTTAATTCTGGGTTATTGAAGGACTGAGAACATCAGCAGAGATGTCAAAGAGAAGCCGTGGGAAGGGCGAAAAGCCTGAGGCGCTAATAGATGCCCTACAGTCTGCCAATGAGGAACTCAGGACTAAACTGACAGACATTCAGATTGAGTTCCAGCAAGAGAAAGGCAAGGTATGTGTCTCTCTTTTCTGTCTGTAGAGCAATCCACAGGAAACGCTCTTTTGTGTGTTTAATTAATTATTCATTCCTTTATAATAAGGTTACGGGTTGAGTCTCTTTATAATGTCATTTAAGCAGCTTTGCTTCGCAGTACTCTCACCCAATTGGCTTATTCAATAAGAGACACCACACACGCAACTTATTCATTTATATTCTGGTACAAAACAAGGGTGACTGGTTGTAATGATATCCTGGAGATTTATACAGATTGTGAGTAAAAGTGCCTTGCTGTAGATAAAACCATCTCAGGCTGCATATTCGACCATCTCGGGGGAGATGGCGATCCTGCAGTGGCTAAGAATACTTCTACAAGTGTGATCTAGAGGCTAGATACTGAGGGCTGTACTCCTGAGAGACACCTTCCATCATAGAATATTCTTCTGCAGTATAATTTTATTATTATTGATTTGTGACTTATCCACATTGAACACAACAGTATAACATTAATTTCATAGAACAGACTAATTTCTGTGGATTCAGTTTAAGCTCAATTTCGTCTGAAGCTGTGTGGTTAAAAAAGTGAATATTGCTGCAGTGAATCAATGATTTTTGTCTGGCTCATACATCTGCAAAGAGCCTGCTAGCAGGGCAGAGTGAAGATTTACATTATTTAGCTGTTGAGGTATTAATCTGTCTGTTTTTAGCAATTAGCTTCTTTTCATGGATTGTTAACTAAGATGTTTCACCTTAGTGGCCTTTAAATATCAGTTTTATTGAGCTGTGTTTTTTTTTAGTTAACTAGCTCCACTTTGTGTCTTCTTGTATTCAGACTTAAAGCAGAACCTAAGACTTAGGGACTATGCTGTCCGGGAGTGGTTGTATTTTAGTGCTTTAGCATAAACTCACTGAATTTCATATGATTTGAACACAGTCCAAGAGTGCACTCTGACTGCTCTGGCTCAGGAGGTACAGTAGATTTTCAGAAGAGACAAAAAAGTCAAAGTGTGAAGTAGCTGCTTTTCACAAGTCTTATTTATCACTCTCCGTTCATTCTCGAGTGAATTATGTCATAACTTCCCTGGTATTACCAGGTAGAGTGATTTGTGAAAGGGAGTGTGGGTAATCCACTGACAGATGGAGAGACAAGGAAGTTGTCATTTGAAAGACAGACAAGGTGCTCAGGATTTATTACAAGGCAAAAAAGACTGTGTGATGCTACCGACAATGGTAGGTCACAGGCAAAATCATAACTGCAGTATAAAAATGGACAGGAACTATAAACAGGTTGCCATACAAATGGCGAGCACGACTCTTGCTTCTCCTGTTATTCAGAGAGGTTCCGTTGACACACACTCCTATACTTTCGGGATCTCAGAATCCCTAACCTAATCCCAAATAATCATAAAATCATAAAAGCTGAACCCACTTGAGGTTGCCACAAACAGGGTAATGCGGACTGGTCTTGCTGTGTCTATGCGTCGGCATCTCCCTTATATGGTGAGATGCTCTGCCGGGACTCGGCCACCACTTGGTGAAGGAACCCTGTAAACAAACTCAGCTGCAAGCACTGCTCGGGCAGAGTGCCTGGCTCTTGAATTATTTTCAATAATTGACAAAAACCCACAAAAACAGAACAAACACACTTTTCCATGTGCAGGGCCTTAGCCCTGCCACAGCGATGTTGTATTCACAGGATGGGGGGTAAGGTGAGTGAAACAGCAACA